>NC_080677.1:8181818-8484848 GCF_030445035.2 Dasypus novemcinctus
CTCAGGTGCTTGGAATCTCTTTTTTTCCTTGAGGCACACTGACGTCATATTTGGAGTCATACTTGTTCATGACTGTGGTAGGCTGGGTTGTGGACCCCAGGATGGACACGATCTTGGTCCACATTCTGGTAGGCATGGACCCATCATTACTAATATCTCTTTAAGATGTTACCTCTGCCAGGTGTGGCCCAACGGAATCAGGCTGAGCTTCAATCTGGAGTCTTTATAAGCAGAGTGAAGTTCAAACAGAAAGGAGAAGCCAGGAAGTCGACAGAACTTCCTGGGAAAGGAGAAGACATCACATGTGCACTGCTCTCGGACGGAAAAGCCCAGGAGTCCCAGGAATGGCCGGTCTGCCAGGAGATACCAACCTTGGGAGGAAACCAGCCTTCTAGCCACTGAAACCATGAGCCAGGAAATTCCTGTTGTCAAGGCAACCCATTGTATGATATTTGTTCTAGCAGCTGGGAAACTAACACAAGGACTTTCTTATACAGGTATTTGTTTTACCTGGAGTCAAGCTGTCTTTCTTTTTATCATTCTTTCTCTATCTTTATCGTATATGCAAGTTCTTTCCACCTGTCAAGCACACTGGTTTAGTTTGCTAAGGTAATGATGCAGAATTGCACAAAAGGGTTGGCTTTTATAATGGGAAATCTATCAAGGTAAAAGCCTACAGTTCTGAGGCGGTGAAAACGTCCAAATTAAGGCATCATCGGAGATGCGCTTTCACCAAGGGCTGGGTGCGGGTCAGAACGTGGACGCCCGCCCTGTGGTGAGGGAAAATGGTGGTTTCTCCTTGCTCCAGGCCTGCTCCGCTGCATCCAGCCTCTCCCCGCCTTTCAGGGACCCTGGGCCTCCCTCAGTCCTCTCTCACGCGTGGCAGAGTGAAAACTGCAGCTGTCTTTCTCAGTGTGTTTCTGCTTCCAGTTCCCAAAACTTCACACTGTCACACACGCGGTCCTTGATGTCCATTTGTTTCTGGAGACAGCCCTTCAGAAGCTGCTGATCCTATGTGGCCTCCTCTTTCCTGGACCCCACCTCTTCCTGGGTTATTTTGGAACTCATCTTCAAGGGACTTCCTGAAAAAGGGCGTTGTGGGTCCTTAAATATCTGAAAAGGTTTGGCTCTGCCCACACCTTGGACTGATGGCTTCTCTGAGTACAAAATTTGAAAATCATTCCCCTCAAAACTTTGAAAGCTCTGATGACTGCCTTCTTATATTCAGAACTGGTCATGAGGAGGCCGATGCCAGTGACATTCTCATTGAGCTGTGAGTGAATTCTTTTTCCTCTCTGGGGGATTTCACTACCACGTCTCCATCCTTGGTATTCTGAAATTTCAACATAAAGTATCAGGGAGGTGACTGAGTAAATCAAGACACGGAAAGTACTTCGCTCTAGCTGGAGCATAGCAAGTCCTCAATAAATGTTCCACGTTTCGCTTCCGTGGTGGTAGGTGTGGTGGTGATGGTGATCGTGGTGGTGCTGATGGTTAATTCTGCTGTTAGATGTGAGATATTTTTCATTCCTATGTCTTGGCACTTACTAGGCTCTCTTGTCTCTCTTTATACCTGGATCTTTTCTTCTATTATGAACTTAGTGATTACATATAGGCTCTACTTTCTCTGTTAGTTCTGGAATTCTATCAAACATCTATTGCAGCCCATGGATTAATCCTTGGTACTTAAGTTTTTAATCCCTATTTTAATATTTAAATGTATTTTTCTTTTATATTTTTGTTATACTTACAAAGGATTCCTTAACTTTATCTATCAAGACTTCTATCACATTTTTTTCTTTTGGTAGTCGTGTTTTGAAATTATCCAGACCCTTTCTTATTCTCGGGTCATTCATTTCCTACAGCACCCTGTACTGACTTCATGGGTGTAACTCTGGGAGGGTGGTGCTTGAAGCTCCGTCGCTGCTGTTGGTATTTCTTCCTATTCCCCTGAATTACTCTGTTTATCTGGTCTGTCACACTCATGATGCAGATTTTCCTGGAATGCCTGGTGGAATTTCAGTTACTGCTCATAGCCAAGGACCAGAGTGGGAAATTTTGTGTGAAGCTGCGCTTGTCAACTGGCAAGGTCCACTGTAGGTTGAGTGGGCAAGGAATGATTGCTTTGTGTGTTGGGGGGAGGGTGATAGTAAATGTCAAAATTCTGGAGTGTCATCCCCCAAGCAGCAGATCTAACTCTACACAGAAAGTTTGTTCATTTTCTATAGAGAAAGACTTTTGATTTGCCAATGACCAAGGGGAAGAGGCTGGCAAGGAAGGTGGCAGGGCCAGCAGCTCTGCCTACATTCCCTCAATCAGTTTCCTCCTTGCTTTCTAGAATCTCTGAAAACATTTGGATCTTTGAATTTTTTAAAATACTGTCATTAGCTCCATCAAGCAAATCCAGGCTTATGGTAATATTTCTCTTCTCTAAATAAGTAGGTAAAATACGGCATACACACTGAAATAAAACAAAGTCTCATCTCCTTAGAGAGCCTGCCCTCCACATGAATTTTAGGAAGATAGCTCTGGTGCAAACGGAGAGGCTACACTGGCAGAAGAGAGTCTTGGATGCACAGGTCCAAAAAGAAGGATTGCAACGATCCCGGTGAGCAACTACGAGGGTCTGAAGCACATGATAGAAATAGTGGGGACAGGGAAGAAAAGCCAGAGAAAAGGTAGAGTGGACAGGATTTGTTGACCTTTCTCATGTGCAGTGAATACAAAAAAACAAAATTGCAACTCTTCAAAACTATGTGTGTAAAGCCTAGAAGGTGGTAGCCAAAATGAAAGCTCTTTTGCTCAGCATTGAGTTGCTGGCCACCCCATCCTACTCCCCAGAAGTCTCTTTCTTGTTTTTCCAGTAAAAAAAAAAAAAAAGAACAAACAGAGCAAGAATGTCTTCCCGGGGCTCAGGGAAAGACTCCATTCAAAGGAAGCAAAAGGAGTCCACACTCCCTGACAGCAGCGCCTGGCGGTTTGCAATGCTTTGCTAACATCTCGGTTCCAAGTTTTCTGGCACTTAAAGCCAGTGAAGACTGAGGTTACCCAGATTTAAAATTCTGACAACAGAAGAAAACAGACGCCTCCAATTGTAGAGACTAAACAGTTCCTGGAATGGAACTCACACAGGAATGTATCGTATGGCTCTTTGTAGTCAACAGTAAATTCCACCACGATTTTACAAGAAACATTGAACTTCTTAGTTCAAAAGTCCATGTGGGCAGAGGCTGTGTGAGTGCATCAATCAGCAGTTATCTTTCTGGAGAGACTCGGCTATCTGAGGCGTGATAAGATGGAGATAGGTCTCCAGAGCCTGGAGGAAAGGGAGGTGCTCTGCTCCCATCTCTTTCTATCCCGCTGGGCTGCTCAGTTCAGCATCTTAGCCAGGGCAGCCCCCTGTGCAGACTAGAAAAGGTCAAAGTCTCTTCAAAGACCTTTGGGCTTACCCTAAAGGAGATGGAGAGCGATTGAACCATTTTAATTAGGAAAGAGATAAGATCAGGCTTGCGTTTTAGGAAGATCCCCCGTAGTACTGTAGATTGCTAATCAGGGTGGGTAGGGGACAGCTGGAGGGAGAGAAACCAGTTAAGCAGCTATTTTAAAGATGGGGTAAGAGGCAATGAGAACAATCTGAACTAACTGCACAGAGTTGGAATAGAGAGAAGGGGATGGATTTGAGTGACATTTAGGAAATAAAATCAGCAGAACAGAAACTAGTGACGAATTGGATAAATGATGGTAAGAGTCCAAGAAGACAATCATGACCAACGGCCCAGTCTAGACCACTGGGTAAATTGTTCTGCTGAAAATTAACATAGAACACATGAGGGAGTGGACTTAGAGAGCAAGGACACATTAACAAATGCAACGAAATGTGAAGATAGTGGGTTCTGCGGGCGAAGATTCAGGAAAGAGACCAGGGCTGGAAATAAAAGTGGAGATGTGCTCATGATGGCAGGTGATGGGTGACCCTGGCAAGCTGGGGAGGTCATCCTGGAGAACAGCCCGAGCAGAAGACAAGCTGGGGGCAGTGGAGTCGGAGCCAGCAGAGGAGTGACCAGAAAGGAGGTCCTGGCCCGGGAGAGACCGGAGTCCCCGAAGTGGAGAAGATGACCCTGTCCAGAGGAAGTCAGTGCATTTTAAATGAGGAACTGAAAAGCTAGCCCTGCGTTGTCGCCAAGTACAGACGCCTCCGGAGTTCCACCTGGGGGAAGCGATTCGATGCTGCGCCCACAGTTAATAAAAAAGTCCCAGGGGCCTTGCTTCCGCAGAGCCCATCTCTTTCCCGCCGAATCTTCCAGAACGTGATGCCCTTAGACACGGCTCCTCCAACCTGCCAAAACTTCACCTTTTACTGTGCCAAATACTAAATCCATTGTAGGAAAAAGGGGAAAGAACAAAGAAACCAAGCAGCAGAAGCTTATATTAATTCCTCAGTTCTCTGAAACGGCTTAATCCAGATACTCTGATGACTGTTTTTTAAATGATTGAATTTTAAAAGAAAATTAAAGTCTTTGAAATTTGAACTGAAAGTGAAAATCATGTTCTACAACTCAAGGACAAAGTTTTGCTTTTGTACCTACAGGCTTTCTGTAACAAAACGTGCTGAAAATATCCACCTACAAATGGCTATGAAAGAGCATTTCTTCCACCAATTTCCACCCCGTTTAAAAAAAAAAAAAAAGGCCAGCATTATGGATTTTCCAAAAGTCATAAATTATTTCAATATGTTTTAGTACTGTAATAACCACATGTTTACTATGAGTAAAATATACTAAAAATTTTATGTGTTGCTCTTGGAAAAAGCTGAATTTTCTACTTGTATCTAATACAAATGAGTGCATTGTTTTTAAATATAAAATCCATAAAGGCCATACTTAACTGTTCAAAATTATATATCAAAGATATAAGTAAATAATCCTATCATTTGTCTTTAAAATGTTTCACATTATAATAGCTCTATATTAAAAAAAAATTACATTCAAAGAAAACCAGTTGATCTTAAAGCATTTTAGGATAGTGCATTTAAAAAAAACAGGAAAGAAAAGCCCGCTCTTTCCATCTGGCCTGCAGACTTGCGCACTGCCCAGGAAAGCCTCCTCCTGGGGGGTCGAAGCATTCTTGAGCATCAGGATTCTGGAATGGTCCCACATTTTAAAAACATTCTGAAAATTAGCTTCTCCAAATGGGTAAATGTAAGAAAAGACTGCTGACTGGGAGGGTGCTTGGTGTCACACCTAAACAGAAACATGGTTTTAGAGAGAGACGTTAATAGAATTTTCTTAAATAAAAATAAGATTCGTAAGTAGATTATGCACGCCTCTAGATGGTACTGGCTTGAGGCAGTACCTAAAACAGAAACAAGCAGAAAACTCAGATTACCAGACAGTCCCGCAGTGTTCTACAATAATTATTTAAGGGAAGGAAGGGGGAGGAAGGGAAGAGTGGTTAAACTTTTACTGTGTCCCGGAAACCTGCCTGGCTACTCATTTACTCCTCCTAACTCTACAGCAGGGATGATTATCCCCATTTTATAACTGAAAAGACAGCCCACGGAGAGGTAAAGTAAGCTGTCCATAAGAACTAAACTACCTTAATTACCTAAAACAAGTATATACTTAATACAGATAATTAATAAATAACTATATAACTAGTTACCAAAAAGTATACAGGTAGATGTAGTCATATATAGCACATGTAGTTGATTATCGTTAATGTAATCATGGAGCAAATAGAACAACTATGTAAGATGTGAGTAATTACAGAAGTAAGATCATTACTTTCACAGTAAATGGCGCTGTGAGACCTTAAACACCTCTCTCATGCCTTCTCTCCACAAACACCACTAAGTGCCCGCGCGTTGGACCACACCAAGGCGAGCTTAGAGACGTCCTGAGGCGCCCAGGCGCGCCGGGTGCCTCACCACACCCGGTGCTGGGAAGATCGTGAAGCATCAGGAACAGCAACCCGGGCGACCATTTGAAAAGCGGTTTGGCGTTTCTTCTTTGGCTACCTCATGACATTATGATTCTCATCCTAGGCACGAAGAGCGGAGGGTTTCAGGCACACACACAACTGGAAATCTGCACACAAACATCCCAAGTGGCATTGTTTACAGGAGTCCAGCCCTGGGTAGAAAAACACCAGATGGCCATTAGCACTGGAGTGCGGTATATGCAGGCAAGGGGATACTATGTGGCAATGAAAAAGGATGGACTACATTCCCCAAATGGGTGAATCCTCTGAACACAACACAGTAAAAGATAAAACTGAGTCTCAGAAAAACTGAGCGAAAGAAACAAAAGCTACCTTGGCAGTGTGCTTCCAGTTACACACAGTTCAAAAGTAAGCAAAAGTAGAGCAAATTATTTAACGATGTGTATTTAGACAACAAATGCAACAAAAAAAAAAAAATTAAGAGAGGATGTTTATCCCAAAATTCAGCATTAGGGCAAAGAGGGAGGGTCTGTGACTTGGAGGAATCATCTCAGGGCTCTTCTGAGCTACTGGCAGTGTCATGGGAGTCATTTGATAATTATTTATTAAATGCACACTGTGTTTCATATAATGTAAGTATATTTCAAAACAAAGTTTTCAAGAACCAATCCACTCAAATATATGTATAATCAGTAATTACTTGTGGATATAGATATTGCACATGATTTGAATTTCTGTTCTTTGATTTCCGTAATTTCCTAATTTTCCAGAAAGAACTTTTCATCTTGTGGTCAACTGAAAAATCGTTTCTGAAAATGAAGGAAAATGACCCTGCCTTGAACTTGCTCATCTGGTCCCCATTGTGGAGGGGAACGGAAGTGGGTGGCCAGCATTCCAGAAGGGATTCACAAGTTTGCCTCGATTAATAAAACCACCAAGTGCCGTCCTTGTGTCCTGAGTTAGCCGGAGAAATATCCCCTCTGGTTGGACATTGGCCTCAGAGGAGGTGCATGGAGGAGGCCACATGGGCAGAGCTCACACCGCCCCTGCTCCATGCTGCCCCTGCTTGAGGCCGCAGGCCCTTAGCTCTTTCCCCGTCCCTGACTGCTCCGAATGCTTTCAGGTCGGGGCCTGGACTTCAGCCCCCCTTCCTAGCATGACTTGGACTTGTCACTTCCTTCTGGGGCCCATTGTCCTCCAATGCGGGCAAAGGCGTTGGACAAGATCTGTCCTCGGCACAAGTGTGTTTCGTTTTTTGTTTTGTTTTGATCATAGCCACGTTCCTGTCTGGTCTTCTCTACTTTTCAAAGGGGATCTCTGTTGCCCACTGGGTCTCCCACGGCCCTAGGAGAGCTGGCCGCTCTTGGCCGTGCCTCAATGCCATGGCAATGACAGCCCAAAGCTCTGCTTTCTCGGGTCCCTAGTTGCTAGGCTGCTGGAATGTGATCTGCCGGAAGCGGGTTGGCTCTTACCATGGGAATTTATTAACTTGCAAGCTTACAGTTCTGAGGCCATGAAAATGTTCAAATGAGGGCACCATCAGGTGATGCTGTTCTCCCCAGAAACCAGCTGTCAGCGATCCTGGACTCCTCTGTCACATGGCAAGGCACATGGTGGCGTCTGCCAGATCCCTGTGTCAGTCAGGGTGCTGTAGGGAAACAGAATCAACAGAGATATCTGTCAACAGTAAGAGCTTTTATCAGAGCCTCTCATGTGACTGTGGGGAGGCACAAGCACAAGTTCTGCAAGCAAGCTGCAACCAGGGGCTCCGACAAAAGTCTGATGAAGGTCCTTGATGACTTTCTGGGAGACGCTGGCTGTCCACAGATGAGCTGGGAAATTCTTCCTGAATGCTGGCATCACTTCCCCTTTTAGGTGTTGTGGGCGATTAAGGCAGCATGCATAGAATCCACCTTTCAGCAATGCCGGTAACATGGCCGCCCGAGCTGATACAACAATAGCTTAGGTCACCCTCCCCCTTCTTTACAGAACCAGTTCCCGCCAAAATTTCTTACCTCAAATCTGCCTCCCGCCCTAGCAACAGCAGCGGCCAATCCCAGACCACCACCTATCCTTACCCACCCCCCCCCTCCACCCTAGAGTATATATGCTCAGTCCCCTCAATAAAGTTTTGCAGCTTGATCAGAATACTGTCTTGCTGTCGTTCCTTGTGTTTCTCTTGTCCCATACCATTCTTTCCCTCCTAGGATCCGGAGCTCCCGTTGATCGCCCTGCTGGCTGGGACATTTAGGCATTCAACTGATTGAATGAAGCCTCACTCACTGCTGATAGCAGTCTCCCTGCTTGATGTAGATGTAATCAGCTGTCTATGCAGTAAACTCACTGGTGACTAAAGCCCTTGTATTACAGTTAGCCCAGTGCCTGCTTGGCCAAACAAGAGGGCACGGTGACCTGTCGAGCTGACACATTAGCCTAGCCATCACAGCCCCCCTCTCTTCTGGGTTCCGCTGCTTCGGCGTCTGGCTTCCTCTGGCTTTCTGGCTCGGCTTCTGTGGGTTTCTCTCTGTGTCCGCCGCTTCTCTGTCATTCTCTCCGTATTCATCCCGGGTATGAAGGACTCCAGTAAGAGGATTAAGATCCACCCTGGGCCACGCCTTACAGAAGTCACCTAGTCAGAAGGTCCATCTAAAATAGCTCAGCCACATCCCTGCAAATCCCGACAGTTAACCTGCTCCCGCCCCAACCCTCCCCCAGTTCCATGGACCCTCCAACACACTATCCCCACCTTACCCCCCTCCCAGACCAGCCCTGCCCAGCCCTATAGCATCACTGCACCACTGCCGTGCCCCTCTGCCGTACAACCACACCTTTTCACCTTATCGTAGATTTTGCCCATATGGACATTGGCTCACCACCCTCTACTTCCTATCTTCAGGACTCTGCCTCTGTGAGTCTGCTCACTTTGCTTAATTCAGGTCAGTGAGCTCATGTAATATTAGCTCTTCAGTGCTTGGCTTGCGTCCCTCAACATAAGGTCCCCGAGGTTCATCCATGTTATTCCATGTGTTAATACTGCCTTCCTTCTGACAGCTGAGTAACATTCCACTGTATGTATGTATCGCAATTGGTTTATCCATTCTTTAAAAAAAAAAAATTCACAACCACAGAAATGAATTAACCCTAAGGACTTGATTTTCCTGGAGTCCATAAAAGCCTCAGACCACCACCCTTGGACTTTCCCAGGCCCCGCCTGTCTTCGCACACGCTCTTTCTCCTCCACCCTCTCCTGTCCCTGCGTAGAAAACACCCTGGGTGTTTGTGGAGGGGCACGCGATGGAGCACAGGGCCTTCTCCCTCTTCACCGCCTCCATCCCTGCTCCTTCCCTCTTGCTCTAATCAGGGGCTCTTCACCTTCTGTGTTCCACGGACCCCTGCCAGCAGGTGAAAACCACGGCCCCCTCACTAAGTCTACCCTGTGCTGCGTGTGATTTAATAAACAGATCCCACCGCGCCAACGCGATCCCACAGGAATAATGGCTTACTGAATTTCAGCTCAAGCTCGTGGACTCCTGGCTGAGGACGCCTGCTCTAACGGCTCTCCTCCCACGGGGAAGCAGCCTCCAGCCTTGTTCAATGCCCAGCAGTTCTGTCCGTATTCTGGCCTCCGGCATCTCGGCCCTGACCCTGAGTCTACTGAGGACTCCCCACACGGACTGAGTGTGCCCCTGAGGATCTCTCAGCCCAGCTCCTAGGCGAGCTCGAAAGGCTTCCAGTTATGACAGCCGCTCCGGCGTACCTGCTTTAGGCGTTTTCTATTTTTTTTTTATTTAACACTTTTTAAAATTAAAGTTAAGAGATCACAAAGAACATTACATTAAAAAACATAAGAGGTTCCCATAACCCACTCCCCACCCCCCCACCCCCATCATTTTTGTAAATTGTATTTTTTTGAAGATATATACATCTCAAAAAATATTACATTAAAAAACATAAGAGGTTCCCGTGTACCCCCCACCTCCCCACCCCACTCCTCCCACATCAACAACCTCGCCCACATTGTGGCACACTCGTCGCACTCGGTGAATACATTTTGGAGCACTGCTGCACCCCATGGATAATAGTTCACACTACAGGTTACACTCTCCCCCAGTCCATTCAGTGGGCTATGGCAGGATATATAAAGTCCAGCATCTGTCGCTGCAATATCATTCAGGACAACTCCAAGTCCCCAAAATGCCCCCACATCACATCTCTTCTGGCGTTTTCTATCTTGTTTCACCTTTCAATGAAGATGCATAAAGGCTGCTGGAATGTGGAATGGCCGGAACCTTGCCTTGTGGACTCGTCAGAGAGCAGCTAGCCACCACAAGGACCCGGCGCACCCAGGCCAGACGACGGCCTGATGAGCTGGGGCTTGGGAGCCAAACCCACCCGCCACGTGGCCTCCTATCCCGGTGGTGGGGGTCAGCCCGGGGGCACCCCTCGGCCCAGCTCCCTCCCTCCCACCGGCCTCTTCCCTCTTGAGGACGATGAGAAAGGGCATGGGAAGGTCAGAGGACCCTCTTCCAGGGCCCGGACGGATAAGCCAGCGCCACTGCCCGCCCCACACTCAGGTCCACCAGCAATGCCAGAGGGCCATCTGTTTATTACTGAAGAGAGAGAAAGAGGACACCCCAGGGAGACCGCCCGTGGGGAGAGGAGGAGACCTGCAGGGCCAACGGGCCAGCCAGGCCGTTCTGAGCCTCCCTACCCCTCTGACCCCACACGTCTCAAGGCCGCGCTTGTCGTGGAGGCTGTCCCTGGAAGTGGAAAGCGTGGCACAGTCCAGGCGCAGCCCAAATCCCACCTCGCAGCCTCCGGCCAGGCAGAGGCAGCTGCCTCTATGGCGAAGGAGCCCCGGGGGGCTTGGGAAGCCACGGCCTTGCAGTGCGCGGCCCCTGGGTGCCTCTGCCCCGGAGAAAAGCCTTCCAGGAGCCCTGTCTCCAAACGGGCTCAGCAAGTCCAGAGAGAGGTCAGATCCCGAACCCGCCCGTCCACAGAGGTGGCGCCGAGGGCCAGAAAAGTGACAGGACTTGCCGGAGGCTGGGCAGCTCGGAGAAGTCAGGGCCTTCCGGAGTGCTGGCCCAGAGATTCAGACAGAGATTCTATGAGTGATACCAAATACATATTTTTTTTCAGGGTTTATATTCCCTGTCCCTTTACTTAATTCATCCAGTCCACTTCGTGCACCCATCACGCACCCTGGTATAGACGATGGGCTTCCTGACGCACAGGGCTGGGCTGGGTGGTCCACTTTGCCCACCCTGTACCAGCACCTAGTCTCCGTGCGTCTTCCCATCTTCAGCTCTTCTTTTAGACCAATTCTTGGGCACTTAAGTCAGCGTTGAGGCAGAGGCTTGCTCAGCTAAGGAAATGTAAATTGAGGCACCTGGGGCCTAACTGCCCGATTAGCGGCAGATTTCTGCATCCCTGATTCTCCCAGGGCCATGTGGGGCTGGGGGAGTCTGACTGAGACCCTGCCGCGGCGATGACTCAAGGGGAAGGTCCGGCCAGCTCACGGGTTATTTCCAGGACTGCAAACAGCGAGGCAGAGGCTTGAGAGGTCTTCCAAGCCGGTCTCCAGTGCAGGAAATCAGCCAGCGGGAATGCCCGCGAGCGTGGCCAGAGGGCTCAGGCTCCCTGCGGTCCAGCTCAAGTGCTCCCCCCCCGTTGGTGACTCGCTGATGGCCAGTTCGCAGGGGCAAGGCAGACACTGTTTGGCCGTGGCATTGGTCAGTGGATAGAGACAAACTGATGAGAGCCGCCCACCTCACGAGGCCCCGGGGTCCACAGGCCCCATTGTCCCTGGGGAAACGGGTGGGGCTGGGGTCACCCTCAGCGCCCGGGTCCCTGGGAAAGTGCAGGGGCTGTGTACCAGCCAGGAGGAAAGCCAGCCCCTGGGAGTGGAGAAAGGAGTGCAGCCTGGAGCAGCCGCTCCCCCACTCACGGCAGGGCTCGCGCACGTTACCAAGCCCCTCTGACCCCTGGTTCTCATCCCCAAACCAGTATAATCCCTTCCTCCATGGGCGCCGCGGGACTGTTGAGCCAGCCTATATGAAAGCATCCGGGAGGCTCCGAAGCACCAGTGGAAAGTATTGTCGTTCATCCATCAACTAAAATCGCAACCACCCATCCAACTATTGTATTTGTTGTTTCTAGGAATTTCTTTTTAATATACTTCTAAGGTAGAAAGGGATAATTTTTACAAGATGGGCTCAGTGTACTCTGAGTGGAGAGTTACGCAACAAATGCGTGGGATTTCTATTTATTTGGAGCGTTGTAGAAAGAGCAGAGAATGTGGCGTCAGACATGACTGGGTTTGGATCTGGATTCTGCCTTGTAGCTGTGTGAACCACAGCAAGTCACATCAGCTCCTCGAGCCTCAGTTTCCCCATCTGGAACTAGGGATAATAAAGCTTGCTCTGCAGGCCTGTTGTGATAATCAGCAGTGGTGCCTAGAGGATGCTACATTGCTGCGGTCTATTGTTACCAGTCCTAAAAATAAAAATGATTAATTCAGGGAGGAAATTTTTGCTGATCAACCCTGCCACTGAGATATTTACAGAGAAAAGTGGAGAACCAAGGTCTTTCAGGCGTAGAACGACTGTGCGCTGCCAGTTTTGGGGTCATGATCATGGCTTGGGTGGCTCTAAGCATTCGGAAAAGCTCTAAGAATTTGTTTAAGAGCCGTGCTGAGCAAATCATTCAACCTTAAAACTGACAAGACAACTTTGACAGAATGTGATTTCTCAGGCTCCTACAAACTCTTAACTGAGGAATGACGTTCATCTTTATAGGCATCGAGCATGCATCAGCCAGGGCTTTTTTTTTTTTAGGAGGTACCAGGGATTGAACCCTGGTTCATGGGAAGCAGGTGCTCAGCCACTGAGCTACGTCCCTCCCCAATGAGAGCTGGTTTTTCCATTTGTTTGCAGGTTTGTTTTTAGGAGGTACCAGGGATGAACCCGGGATCTCCTGCAGGGTAACCAAGCGCTCAACCACGTGAGCTACATCCGCTCCCCAGGGCTCTTTTGTAAGCAAAAGAAATGAACTTGGGTAGCCTTTGAGCAGAAAAGGCATTCTTAGAATAGCAGGTTGTTCACAGAATCAGAAGGAAGGCTGGAGATGCGGTCCTGACAGTGGGCAGCACCCCCGGAGGCTGGGAAGCAGGGGACAGCAGCCAGGACCCGCCTCCATCAGGGCCACCCCAAGACCCTCAGGAGGGCGTCTCAAGAGTCCCGGTCCCGAGCTTGACACCTGCCCCGGCCAAGCTGATCAGGCCCTGCCTCCCACTAAACCCAAGCTAAAATAGTTCTTAGGTCGCATTCATTGCCCCAGCTGCTCCCTTGTCTTCCGGCATCACTTACAGCGACCCAGGCCACGTCAGAGGTTTTCATTCGTACGTATTCAAGGGTCAGGATGTTCCTCGACGTGTTCAGTGTTGTTTTCTTTGGTCATAGTTATAAAAACCACTTCCATCCTGATATCATACTTTAAAATTCTCTTTTATTTTCTCTACCAGTGTTATAGATTTTCAGTGTTTAACTTTTTTCAGCCAGTATTTCCTTCTATAGGTGTTTTGAGCTGAAGGTATACTTTTATCCAGTTTTATCCATTCCAGGCCAGAAAACTAATTGTTGGGTGTTTGGGCAACAGCCTGGGCTTAGGGTATCAGAAAAGTTACAATGGACTTAGATGCAGTTCATCATCAAGGTCATGGGAAGAACTAGCGATTTCAAGAGCACGCGTGAAAACGAATCGGAGGAAGGGCAGAAGTCCTTGGTACCCCGGAGACCACCACCCACCTGAGCCTTTATCTCAAGAGCAGCGTCTTCCAAAAGTGCGCCTCTGATGAGTGACTAGAGTGTTTATCCCCCAAACTGAGAGGCCGCAGAGAACGAAAGGGCACTCTCCTCACGGTTATGCCGGAACAGCAGGGATGAACTTGGACGTGGCCTGTCCTGGGCAAACCAGAGCTGTGGTCACTCAATGCTGGACTCCCTGCATTAGAGCAGAATGGCCCGTGAAAATGCAGACTCCTGGGCTCTAGCCCACGGCTGCTGCAGCAGAATATTGGAGAGCGGGTCCTGAAAAGCTCACTTGAACGGCTTTCCTGGAGGGAGCTAGTCAGAACAATGTATTTGGGAACCACCGCCTTGGAGACGACCTGTGCCAGCATGGAAATCACGACTCACGATCCAGTCGTGGTTCATGCCGGGAAGACAGGTGATCCTTATTGCTTTAACAACAGCGATGGTGTGGGGTACGGTTTAAATGAACAGAACTTCACCTTGACACCGGGGTTTGCCCTCGTGTGCTGGCGACTCATGTGAACTGCAATGTCTTTTCATTCTAAAGGCTCCAGAGCGATACCTGGACGACTCTCCTCTGCAGGTTTGGAATGAAATAGAGAAACCAGCCGAGTATTTCCATGGTCATCAGCCATAGCAGCAGCTGCCACGGGACAGCAGTTGGGAGGCTCCTGGGGACAAGTCACAGGAAACCCAGGTCCAGCTTGCCTAAGTGAGAAAGTGCATTGGTGAATGTTTGGGTTCTTCTCACTGACTGAAAGGGAGGAGGCGGTTCGTGACCTGAGCAGCGCTCTCACCACAGAATCTTCTCCCTCCCGACTGCCCGTCGCCTTCCAGGCTGGCCCAGGTGGCCGCAGGACAGCTCCTCCACCAGCTTCCTCACCCCCGGTCTGAGAAAGAGAGCAGCCGCCCTGCTCGGCATGCCACGCAGGGCCTGAGACGGGCCCTGATTGGACTGTCTTGGTTAACATGCCCGCCCCTTAGCCAATCACCGGGACCAAGGAAATGCCTTCAACCAATCAGAGCCCAATAATGGACCTGGGGGCAGGAGCACTATCTTCCTGGGTGGCTTAAGCCGTGCAGAAGTGGGGTGGGCTCTTCGTCAAAAACCAGGGTTCTTTCAGGAACCAGTGAAAACACTGCAAAAGTAGTTGTGATGGGCCTTTTCCTTGCAGTTGGCAAACCCAGGCACGCCTGTTGTCTCTGGACACACTTGAGCTAGGTATCATGAGCTCCATTTTGTGAATGAGGAAGCCAAGCTCTGGGGACGGAAAGGCTTACTGAGATCGGACACGTGGCACCTGCAGCCAGGACCCTCTTGGTGACCTGACCTTTCTATCTATAAATCCTTGGATCCATCTACAGAGCATGCTCCCAGACTTTAATTCCCACTGGCCTAATAATGCCGAGTTCTATATAAAAGACATTAAAGCCCCTGCTCCCGGGGCCCCTAGATACGGAGCTCTCTCCATTCCCTGCTTCAAAGATTGACTTCCAGTCCTTGCCAGGCCATGGGCTCCCCTCCCAGCTCAGCCAAGTAATACTCCCAGATCAGAGCCATCAGCCCACGCCCTCTCTCCTTCTTAAGGCGTTCTCAGCGCCTGAACACAATACCCATGCATGCAGCAAAGGAGCTGCTTTTCCCTTTCTCTTTCTAATCCGTTGGTTCATCCTTCTGGGCCATCAGTGTGACATTGTTTAAATGTGGGTATCATGTTAGCTGCGTTTGGGGTTGTAAGTTGTTCAACTTACACCCTCTTGGCTGGAGACGAGAGATTTCATTTAGACCCCTTGGAGGAAAGACCAGGCGACTGATAAAAACCTAAGGCAAATAAACCCCGCTGAGAGGTGGGCACAAAGCAGGCTTATTGGCATGCGATTCAAGGTGTCGGAAAGTCTTTGGGAGATGTCGACCTTACCAAGCTCACCCAAGGCCCTTCATGCCCAGTGGGGACACTGAGGCTCCAGTTACCAGAAGCCACCATAACTCAGAGCAGGATCACGAGTGGCTCACCCTGGACCGTTGGCCGAGTGCCCTGGCGGCCGGAACACTGGTGCTGGAAAGCAAGCCTTCAGAGGGCTCCGTCTGCGACTCTCAGGTGGTGGGGGAGAGTTTACGGCATGCATACTGGAATTTTAAATTGCCCGTTTAACTGCTGTATTCCGTGAGGTCAGAAACCACATTTGTCTCTCTGACTGCAGTTTTCCTCTGCTCCTACCCAGTGCCTGGCACAGACAATGTATTCAATAAATATTTAGTCAGTGGGCTCAGTGGAAATGGACGTTAACATTTGTAAGCCCCTGAGCAACACCTGGAGACACGCGGGTTTCTGTCCGAAAGAGCGCTTCTCAGGAGGGAGAGGCATACCATTGTATGCTAATCATTGTATGGCTGCTCCCCACTTTGTGAGATCCCCCAATTTAACGTGGAAACATCAGCCAATGGTCACTTTCCTTACTTGCGCTTCCCCTTTCCAACCCCCTGTGGAAACTCCTTTCCCCGTGGGGCTTGGACACTGTGAAGGGCTATTATGGGGGTGCAATTGTGAGCCCCATGAACGTGCTGGGCTCTGTCTTCAGCCACATGTGAAGCCGGGGACTGAGTAGACCATGGGCTCCTGGTCATCCGCAGGTTTCTCAGGAAGAACAAGTTAGATCAAAGTGCAAGGCCCAATTTCATTCTTACTGTGCTTTGCTTGGACCAGTTCCGAATGCACCAAAAGGCATCCTTTATTTACAGTTGCCATCTCTCCAGTCTTCACGCATCACCCACCTATTGCTGTTTGATGGGTGAGGCCTTTTTTTATCCCACGTGGCTACCCACTTCTCCCCACCTCTTCACAAATGGTCGCTCTTTAATCTGCCCTTCCTTGGGGGGGGGGGCACCTTTTAAAGATGCCCCTTTGATGGCCTTTTCTCATTTGTTAAAACATACACACAAGAAGAGTCATTCAGGCTGCAAGTCAAAGTCCAGCTGGGTGGCCTTGCTTCTTATGCAGACGTGCTGAGAACCCCTGTCAAGCTCTGGTAATTAGCTGCACCTTAAGAAGGAGATTGTCACTCGGCAAAGACGGCAAAGACGCAGCTGCAGGCTCCCTGGTGGGGGGTGGGCAGCTTCCTAGGCCCCCTGCAGTTCAGCTACCTGGTGGCAGAAACAATCCTGTTTCCAGGTTCACTTTCCTTACATGGAATATAACAGTTGTTTCCCCAAATTTCGTATTCTCTTCAGGGATTAGAGTAGAACCCCAAAGTCCAATGATTTGCTTTGGCTGTTAGAGGATAAACAAAGGCTCGAGTGAGAGGGCAAAGGGTAAAAATTCTGGCTGTCAGGAATGATTGGTGCTGACTTTTGGTAAAACTTTTGTTTTGAGATAATGGTAGATTCACAGGATGCTGCAAAGATGAGAAAGAGACCCTGTGAACGGTCCAGCAGAGGTTCCATCATACATCACTACAGTACGATATCAAAACTAGGAAACTGCCATCCAGATACAAAATCCTTCCACCCGCACAAGATCTCCTCGCTGGGCCTCACGGCTCCTCCACCATCGCCGACCCTGGCAACCATTCATGTGTTGTCCAAGTGATTGTACCCAGATTTCATCTAGGTTCCTGGCTGTGCTGCAGAAATGAATTTCAAGAGCACGTTGGGTGAGTTAGGCCAGTCATTTATTCTGGTAGGGAGAGAAGAGAGTGGGAGAAAGTAACAGAGCAGGGGTCCCAGGTAGAGAGGAAGCGGCTGAAGAGTGATACAGAGGGCTGGTTCACAGACTACAATTCCCCAGTATAGGTTATAAATGCCCAGGTTTTACTAGCGTGGCCACATGGCAGGGAAAAACAGCGAGAGTAGGGCGCAGAGGGCAGGAAGAGGCACAGAGACCAGCACCAGGACAGGGCGAAGGTAAGAGAGGGCAAGAGAGCGAAAGACGTCTTCGAGCTTGTTTTCAGACCATTAATTATTCCGCCCCTTAGCTAATGGCAGGGGAGGGGCCCCAGCTGTGGGCTGTTTTGATGGATTACCCCACCCATCAATCCCCCAGGAGGGCCCGGTGAGAAGGTCCTTGGGGAATGTCCAGGGCTTCTCCTGGCTTCTGGAGGAAACCTCGTTCTGAACGGCAGAGTCTCGTGAGGGTCCTCCAGCAGCCGTCCTGGGGTACCGAATGGCACATGGGCTTCTTGCCGGGTTCCAGGTCCGTCTTTTGATTCCCCATCTAGCCTGCTTCAAAGCATCACTATGAACGGCAAGAAAAAGGAAAGCTCGCTCTGGGCAAAAGAGGCTAAAGGGACATTTCACCAGAGGCCCCATCAATGGCAAACACACACAAAGTGGCTTGACATCATTAGCCATTGGCGAAATGCAAATTGAGATACTAAGCTCCAGAGATACGGCTACACCCCATCAGAGAAGCTAAAATTAAAAGGTAGTGACCTGGGGAGCAGGTGTGGCTCAGGTGGTTGAGAGCCTGCTTCCCATGTGCGAGGTCCCAGGTTCCATCTCTGGTGCCTCCTTAAAAAAAGTAGTGACCACTCCAAGTGCTGGTGAGGATGCTGGGAAACCAGATGTTCTCCTACACTGCTGGCCAGAGCGTAAGACAGTGCAGCCGCTCTGGTGCTTACTTCTTGTCAAACTTAAATGTTTCTGTTTCCATTCTGTTAACACCAGTCTCCTATGATCAGTCCCCTGTTGAAGGTCTCAGGTGATTCGGCATTGCTTGCATGTGCACCGGCGGTTTTCTAGACTTCCTTCAGAAACTTTAAATGTATAAAACACCCCTGCTGTCCAGACTGGCCCCTATCCCAGGGATTCTGGTTTCAGTGCACCTGGAGAAGGCCTGGCCATTGGCGATTCCACAGGGGTTCTAACAAGCAAAAGGGCAGGGAACCCCAGAATCCCAGCTCTTTAGGTTTGGCAGACAAAGGCCTTCTGTACTAGGTGTCACCCCTTTGGCTTCTCCCTCACATTTGGTGGGCTCCACAGACTTTGTGCCCAGCGCCAGCTATTTCTTGTCAGTCCCCAAATGATATATTTGCTCATCCTTCTGTGTCTTCCTATCCTGTTCCAGTGCCCAGAAGTCCATGGCCCCTATTTCGGGCAACTCCATCCCATCTCCATTTCATGGAGACATGTCCGCCAAGAAGTGTTATGGCGCCTTCTCTACCTGCCCCAGGAACCTGCCCATTTCTCCACCACTGCACGTGCCATTTTGAATTTTAGTTGCATATGGAAACACCTGTCTTCCCCAAGGGAAGGGCACATGTCTCTATGTACCTGGTATCTAAAAGGTGCTCATTGATGCTTATCACAGTACACTAAGTGGTTAATGAGCTTAGTGAGGAAAGTCCTAGTCTTAGCCCCATTTCACAGCTGAGGAAACAGAGGATAGGAGTCTAGTTTCCTTATTAGCACTCTGTGAAGGATTTTCCTCCTTATAAGATGTGGTGGTTAATGTCATGTGTCAACTCCCTTAGGTTATGAAATCCAGTTTTTTGGTAAAGCAATTACTGGCATGATTGTTACTGTGGGTATACTTTATAGCTGAATTTAAATCAACATTAGTCAATTGATTGCATGTATGACTTACTGCATCTACAACTAACTGCATTTACAGTCAACAAGGGAGATGCCTTTCAGCAATGGAGTCTCCTCATTCAAACAGACGGAGACCTTAAAGCCAGAACTAAAGATTTCAGCAGTCAGAAACAAGAATTTCTCTCTCATCAGGTTTGCTCTCTTGACTTGTAAAGCTCTAAAGAAGATGCAGGCAGTATCTTTGGAATGGGATTCATAGAGGTAAAGAGCTTGGGGATTTATTTTCTGAAAACCAAAAGCCTACACTGAGTAAATTAAATTTAAAAAAATAAGGATTTTTTTCTCTACTCCAGCCAGCCTGCTGCTCCTGGGGAATTCAACTTCCCCTTCAGCAAGCTTTGAACTCATCACCTGCCCTACAGAAACTGGACTTGTCAATCACCACAATCATGTGAGACAATTCTTATAAATGGCTCTCTCTCTCTCTCTCTCTCTCTCTCTCTCTCTCTCTCTCTCTCTCTCTCTCTCTCCATACTATATATATATATATATATATGTCTCTGGAGAATCCCAACTAGTACACTGGACAATGTATGTTTGTTGTGGAAAAGTAGAAAATATAGTTTAAAAAGTAAAATTCAAAAAGTAACCCTGGACTCTCTGACTGTCTTTGTGCCTGAGAAGATGGCAGAGCAGGTGTCTTAAGTCGGGGCTGCTTGTGTGATTATGTAACCTACGTTGACCACCCACTGCAGAAGCAGTTTTCAGGAAACTTGTAACTGACCAAAACATTTCAGATGGGCCAAAGGGCATGAAGCAGCCTTGTATTCCTGTGAGCCAGGTTGCCACAGGTCGCCTCAGGAGACTTCGCCACGGGTGGTTACGTACTATGCATGGGTGAAAGCAGCCTGAGATTTGAGTAACAGAGGTAATCAAGTTAAACACTGCAAGGCTAAAGCTGAACTACTAGGAGCCACAAAAACAACGGATTATTGAAAAGCCGCTTGGAGACTGTGTACCAGCAGTGGGTAGGTGCTGCTGCCAAGCATTTTTGGGGAGTCACAGCAAAGCTGCATCCATCCACTGCTGAAGGCCAACAATGACTAACATCTTTACAGTGATGTTCTGGATTTTTCCAATTAGTGTGTTACTTTTTTTTAAGAGGGTACTGGGAATTGAACCTGGGACCATGGGCATGAGAGATAGGTGCTCAACCACTGAGCTACATCCGCTTCCAAACTGTGTTAAAGGGAAATGTATCATAGCTCAGGGCCACAACTGCTTTTCAATTGACTTACTATTTCTTTTCTTAAAAAGCAATCGTGATGGAAATCAGTGTTGCGTTTAGCAGAAGAATTAATTCCATTTATGGGGTATGTTAAACATTCTTAAATGAATTGGACCTCTTATCTTGCCCCAATTACAAAAATAATGGGACAAATTGTAGAACCACAAAATACAGTGTTTTGTGTGTTTTATAACACAGCAATTTCTTTCCAGTGTTTAGCCTTAAAGTACTAATCCAACGATGGCTAGCATTCTAATATGCTGAATTACGATCTAATAGATAATGACATAAAGCAACACTTTGAGTCCCCAGTCAATATCTGAGCTCACTGAGACTTTCAATAATCTACCTCTTTAGTAAGTTGATAAGGATACCTGGATGGACAAATATCCTCTACTCACCTACACTACCTCTGGTCATTTTACCCCAGGGCTTTTTATTGAATTCCATATCCCCAATCATAGGAGGTCACAGTCTTGATTGGAAGTATTCTAATTCACACACACCCATAGTACACGTGTGTGTAAAAAGGATAGGAAAGAGGGAAACGGACGTGGCTCAACCAACTGGGGTCCCGTCTACCATATAGGAGGTCCAAGGTTCAATGCCCGGGGCCTCCTGGTGAGGGCAAGCAGGCCCACGTGGCGAGCTGGCCCATGTGGATTGCTGACCCTGCATAGGAGTGCTGGCTCACGTGGGAATATGGCCCCATGCAGGAGCCGCCCTGAGTGGGAATGCTGCCCCGTGTGGGAAAGCCGCCCCACGCAGGAGTGCTGGCAGATGCGGAGAGCTGGCTCAGCAAGATGACACAGAGGAGAGAAAATAAGAAGACGTAGCAGAACAGGGAGCTGACGTGTTGCAAGAGAGTAATCGCTTCTCTCCCATTCCGGAAAGCCCCAGGATCGGTTGCCGGAGGCCCCTGATGAGAACACAAGCAGACACAGAAGAACACACAGTGAATGGACACGGCAGACAATGGGGGAAATTGGCAGGGGAGGAAGGGAGAAGTAAATAAAAATATACCTAAAAAAGAGAAAAAATAAAAAATAAAAGGATAGGAAAGAGAGAATGATTTATGGAATTAATTTTTAGCATCTTTGATTATTCTTAATTTTTGTGTTTATCTAGTTTATTTAATAAGGATGTCAGCTTTTTTGGCTCCCATTTGGACCACTTTGCCTCTGAAAATTTAATCACATCCAGAAAAGACACTGAATGGTGTTTTATCTTATGCTCACTTTGACAAATGGATCTGTTTTTAGTTGCACATATAGCCCAAAAGTCAAAAATATATTGCTTAGATGAGAAAAAAATCATTTAAAAAGCTGGAGAAAGAGAATTCTATTATGTCAAAGTCCTTAAATAGTATGTTAGGTGTTCTTTCATCAGTGTTTCATATATTATATGAGACTCTAAATACTTTCTGTGTACTATGAAATAACTGTAATCTCAAATTTCTTTAGATACATATCAGAAAAGACCTTTTTCAAAATAAACTGGGGTATATACAATTTTTTAAAAAATTAACCTCAACCTAGTCCCACCATTTCTGCCAAGACATTGGTGTGATAACTTTCCAGACTATTATGGCAGCTTTTTTGTTGTTTGCAGTTGCTAAAATGAAGTGTCCGACTTAGGCTAAGAATAAACTAAACAATGAAAATGAAAGCAAGAAACTAGAAGGTCAAGACCAGCTGAGGGAAGCAGACGTGGCTCAACTGATAGAGCATCCGCCTACCATATAGGAGGTCCAGGGTTCAAACCCAGGGCCTCCCGGCCCGTGTGGTGAGCTGGCCCACGTGCAGGGCTGCTGTGCGCAAGGAGTGCCGTGCCACGCAGGGGTGACCCTGAGTAGGGCGTCCCCCATGCACAAGGAGCATGCCCTGCAAGGAGAGCTGCCTCGCATGAATAAAGCGCAGCCTGCCCAGGAGTGGCGCCGCACACAGAGAGCTGATGCAGCGAGATGACGCAGCAAAAAGAGATACGCATTCCTGGTGCCACCGAGAATGCAAGCAGACACAGAAGAATACACAGCAAATGGACACAGAGAAGACAACAGGGGCAGGGGGGATGGGGGAGAGGAATAAATAAAAAAATAAATCTTAAAAAAAAAAGAAGACCAGCTGAGCTTTGCTGCAGAGGGAAATCAGAAAGCTAAAAAAGCAGAAGCTCCACTGAGAATCTGCCCTGCTCTGGGAGGACTGCACCTGCCAGCCAGCGGCTGCTCTCATTTGCATCCTAACAAACTCACAGGAACCCTCTCTATTTTTGTGTTATTTTTTTTTTTAAATGCACCCAATCTGTTTCTGGCAGGAAGAAAAAAAGAAAAGAAAAGAAAGAAATCTCAAGAATGTTACTAGCTAAAATATAATGGAATCTAAGGTATTTATGGGTAAGAAAGGAGAAAACATCTCGAGCAGGGGTCAGGAACCATTGTCTGTAAGGGGCCAGGTAGTAAATATTGTTGACTTTGCTAGCAATACGTTTTCTGTCATAGCCAGTAACTCCCAACTCTGTCCGTCCAGCACGCAAGTGGCCACCGACAATTTGTAAATGAAGGAGTGCGAATGCGTTGCAGGAAAACTTCCTTTTCAAACAGTGCAGTGGAAGCAGAAGCAAGAGACGTTCTCTAGAACCTGAGTTGGAGAGAGAGTAGAACCCCTGAGAGTAAACTGGACTGTAAGCTTTCCAAAAACAGCTGCATGTGCTGTGAGCACATGGCAAGGGCAAGGACACCAGGGCGAGATCGTGCCACTTAGGTCTTTGCACACAGGCTCTTGGAGGAGGAGGGAGCAGATGCTTCAAGCCGCTTTTCAGCGTGTTAACAGAACACGTGGCCCGAAGAGGGGAGCACAGGGTGATGAACAGAACTTTGAAGGGAAAAAGCAAGTCCTGGGATGCAGAGGAAAAGTGAGCCCTAGAAGCTACCAAGTATGATAGCATTTCTACAAAGTCCCCACAGAAGCCTGAGAAATTAACTGCTTAAGCAGGCGTGCATGCTACAGCTTTTATTTTTGTAAGTCAAAGAAAGGATGGACACAAAAGTTGAGCCTGGGAACAGGGAGGGGCAGGTAAGGGCTGGTGCCACGGCTTTAATATTGTGCCTTGCAATCTTCACATGCTTCATATAAAATCCAAAACAGCAGGATGTACTGTGAAACCTAGCTCAGAGAGCCAGTTCTGTCAGAAAAGGACAAAACAGGACCTGTGCAATTGGCTTTCCAACTTCTTTTTAAAGACGTTTCCAGTTCTCCTCTCTCTCAACCCCTCCCCTGGATTCCATCTTTCTGCTCTTGCACCTTTCAGCTTATGAGTGGGCTGTGGGACGCCAATGAAAAAGGAAGGAAAGGAAGGTCCAGCATTCCTGCTGGCTTGAGGGAAAGCTTGGACACACGCCGATTTCAAGGACGGCTGGGACCCTGCACGGCATGCTGCACGTGAACTGGTTTTTCTTGCCACCTGAGTATATTGCTACCGGTTAGTGCCACCACCTCTGGGAAGGCTTCCTGCACTGCCCAGGACCAGCCAGCCACACCTTCTTTTGCCGTCCTTTGATCTCTCAGATGGACCCAGGTCCGTGGTTAAACAAACAGGCACGAGTTTGAAACCCAGCTCCTCCACTTCTTTCCTCTACACCCTTTGCTGTGTTGCTCAAACTTTTAGTGTCTTGGTTTTCTCAGGTGCAAAAGCGGGACATTACTTTCCTCTCGAGGATTGTTATAAAACCAGATGAGTTAGCACTCAGCTTTCAAAAGAACGCTTCCCTTCATTCTGCAAATATTTCTTCTCCAATCGTGACTGGTGACCCTAGGACAGAGTGCTGAAAATGGCCCTCTCTTCTGCATTTATTCTCCTCGAGTCCAGTGGAGACCTGCACACTTACCCCAGAGCCTGGGAAGGGGCTGTCTGCCTCCCCCAGGCTCTGGAAGCACCTGGAGTCAGCGACCCCAACGTCTGGCGCAGATGCTGGCACACAGCACGTGCTCAAGATCTGTCTGGAGGAGGAAAGAGCCAAGGGGACCCCTGTTTTCTGGGCCTGGCACTGTTGCTGCCTTGAGGAGCTGGGCAGGGCCAGGGCAAGCTGGGGTCATGAGGACTGGCTCAGGCAGGGGCCAGGCACCCCCCACTCCACCCCCACCCAGTGTGAGGGCTGCATTCTACTCGGATGAAGGTGCAAAGTCTGGTGGGAGCACGGAGGACAAAGGGACCACCTTGTACACGATGGTAGGGAGACACCCTGAACCACACCCCCACTCAGGAGGGGACTTTGACCTGGGGCTTTGAATGGTGTGTAGGAGTTTGGCAGATGGAGAGGGCAAAGGAGAGAACCCCTCTTCAAGGAACCCGCTGAGCTGAGGCAGGGAAGCTTGAGGAAGAAATGGGAGTTCTTAAATTGCGGAAAGATTGACTATGCCCAGAGCACACCGTGGGCTGCAGGTGATGGGTTGTGCGAGGCAGGGGCAGTCGTGTCACCTGTGATGTAGAATCTGAGGGTGCGGGAGGAGCGGTCAGCCGGCCTTGATGGAGGAATGCGACGGCAGGCCCCGATCAGATGCTTCTCAGACGGGGGGCTCTGCAGGCCCTT
Source organism: Dasypus novemcinctus (assembly GCF_030445035.2). NCBI lineage: Eukaryota > Metazoa > Chordata > Mammalia > Cingulata > Dasypodidae > Dasypus > Dasypus novemcinctus. The sequence goes on from NC_080677.1 coordinate 8,206,973, forward strand.
CAGCTGCTCATCACAAAGCCCTCTAGCCAGCGCCCTATTTCAGAAGGCGCCTGGCAGGCGTTTGCACTGGGCCGGGAGGCGGGCGAGGCACGTGGAGCGGCTTGCCCTGCTGCTCTGTGGCCCCACGCTCGCCGGACCCAGACAGCCAGGAAGAAGCAGGCGAGGCCCGCGCTCACCTCGGGCCTGAGGCCGCCCCCGCAGGGGCAGGCTGGCCCAGCTCCAGAAGCTTCTGGACTAGAAGGTTCACTCATCCAGCCACTGAGAAGTCCTTGCACCTGCCGAGCCTTTCACGTCCCCGCGGAGCGTCTCGAGGCCGGCGCCCGTGGGCCGTGCCTGCAGGCCCGGCTCTTGGTCCTTGCTCACTAAGAAACGTCTGGGTGTGGAATTCCTGGCCCCCGTTCTGAGGCCCCCATCCCGTACGTGCAGAAAGAGGTGTGCGAGGCGTGTGAATTCACAGTGGAGGGCGGCCAGTCCGCAGGGCCCTGCGACCCACAGACCCGGAGGACTGCCGCTGGGGTGCGCTTAGGTTCCCCGGGCCCTCACTACTGTGCCTTCTATTTTTTTTTTTAGAGATTTATTTTATTTATTTCTCTCCCCTTCCCCCCCCCCCCAGTTGTCTGTTCTCTGTGTCCATTTGCTGTGTGTTCTTCTATCCTTATCAGCGGCACCAGGAACCTGTCTTTCTTCATGTTGTGTCATCTCGTTGTGTCAGCTCTCCATGTGTGCAGCACCATTCCTGGGCAGGCTGCACTTTCTTTCGCGCTGGGCGGCTCTCCTTACGGGCGCACTCCTTGCGCGTGGGGCTCCCCTACGCGGGGCACACCCTTGCGTGGCAGGGCACTCCTTGTGCACATCAGCACTGTGCATGGGCCAGCTCCACACTGGTCAAGGAGGCCTGGGGTTTGAACCGTGGACCTCCCATGTGGTAGACGGACGCCCTAACCACTGGGCCAAGTCCGCTTCCCTATTGCACATTTTTAATCATCATCACGGCAGCTACCACATAGCGCACCCTGACTCTGTCCAGAGGGCCCATGGTTTTCCCCAACTGTTTTTTTCTTTTAGTTTGGGTCATTCTTAAATTTGTGATACCAATGACAAAAAGAAACGAACAAGAAGAAGAAACCCTTTTACCCCCGCAGTGGACTGTGTCTTCCTTGTGCCTTCATGGTTGAGAATGTGAATTGCTTTAACACATGTGCACTATTTAGGAAGCTGAGCTGGAATGTATAATTTATATGCAGATGGCGGCGGCGTTGCCCCAGGGGCTCCTGGGTTCAGGTCGCAGTATGCTCGTCTACTACAAAGGGGCCTTTGAGCCAGGAGAGCCTGAAGCCAAGCCGCCCGGTCAAGGTCATGCACCAGGTAATGAGGGAAAGGGGTCTAGTTTTATCTTTGCCCCCAGGCTGCCAAGTCCAGGGCTTTACATGCTACTGAAGAATGCAAATTTCCAAGAAAAGTCAAAGAATCAATTAGCTGAAGGTATCATATTTTTTCTTTGCAAGCCGTTTTATATCCTTTCTGGAACAAAGTAGGCATACATACCCAAATGTATGCATAGCATGCTTTAGCCAGTGAATTACGGTATTGTATTACATTTTGCTCACTCATTTTCCATCAGGCAAACTGGAAGCGCTGTCATCAAACTTCGTGACATTATAGAAAGAGCTTGTTTCGTTAATATCAAGGCAGTGGTCTCCAGAGGTTCTGAGGGGAGGGAGAGGGAAGAATGGGTGTAACATGAGGGTATTTTGGGGACATTGGAATTGTTCTGTAGGACACTACAATGATGGATACAGGCCATTATATATTTTGTCAAAACCATAAAATTGTGTGGGGCAGAGAGTAAACCCTAATATAAACTATAGTCCATGGTTAGTAGCAATGCTTCAATATGTGTTCACCAATTATAACAAATGTAGCCCACTAATGAGGGATATAGTTAATGGGGGAAAGTGTGCGAGGGGAATCCCCTATATTTTAAATGTAACATTTATGAAATCTAAAGCTTCTTTCAAAATAAAGAAAAAAAATTGTGACATAACAAATTGCGTTACTGGGGAGAAATGTGTTCACCAGCTAACAGACAGACCCTTGCAGGAAAGCTGGAGTTGGCAGAGATGGCCCCCGTGACAATGAAGCAGCACGCTCCACGACGTCTGCCCATCCATCCATCTGCTGGTGCTACCAGCCTGGAGGGCATTGGCTTGTGTGCTGGTGATGTCCCTGAACTCGCTGGGCCACTCAGACCTTCCCAGGGCCCCGTGCTCGGTCAGAGAGTCCCGCCTCTCCCCAGCATGCCCTCCGTTGTCTCCTCTGTGTTGCGAAGAGTCCTTTGTGCCCCAGCAATCTCAGATGTAACAAACATGGCCTTCTCTTCACAGCCCCAGTGCCTTTACCAAGTCAGGCTCACAGGAAGCATTTAATAAACGAGTGTTAAACAATGGAAGGAATGTCTATTTGTTGGATTGTGTTGTGACGGGGAAAACATTTCTGTTCTCTGTTAATGCTAGAATAGTGTCTTAATCACCACGACACTTTTAGTATTGGTAGACCATCAGCCCAGGGCTGCTGTTCAACAAATGATGAATGAATAAATGAATGAATGGATACCTCAGAGCTAACAAACACTTTGCAATGCCTTAAAGTGCAATGAGTTTTATTATTGAAGTCATTCAATTATATCATTCTTGTGAAAAGGGAATGGACCTTAGGGCCGAAATGACCTGGATTAAAATCCCACCTCTGTATGGGGAACTTGGTCCCATCATAAAATCCAGTCACTCAGCTCAGAGCTCAACAAGAGGGGAGGAAGAGAGCTAGAGGAGACCTCCAGGATGCAGGTGTACCCGCGACTCTTCAGCAAGGTGCTCGATTAGTTTCTCCGAGAAACAGAACTGACAAGATAAATATATAGCTGTGTAAATATTAAGAGATTTGTTACAGGAACTGGCTCACACAACCGGGGGGATTGGAAAGTCCAAATTCCACAGTGCAAGGCACAGGTAAGCTGGGAATTCTGATGAAGATGAAGTTGAATTCCCGGGAGAAGCTGGCAGGCTGAGGCAGAGATGGAAATTCTCCCTTCTGACTGCTGAAACCACCACCTCTCCTTTCAAGGCCGTCCGCTGATTGGATGAGACACCTCTCACTGCTGCACACAATCTCCTTGGTTGATCGTAGGTGTCATTGGCCATAGATGCAATCAACTTACTGGTGGTTTCAGTCCACGGAAAGCCTCACAGTGACGATCAGGCCGGTGGAGAGCGTCACCTGGCAAGTTGACACAAGAGCTCAGCCATCACGCGTAGCAAACCTCTTTGCATTTCAGTTTCCCGCTCTGTAAAATGATTCTAGGCGACGCTGCCACTCACGCATGAAGCATCTGATGCGGTGTGCTCAGCACCACCAGCAAGAGGCACAGTGGAAATGGCCGCCCTTCCCTGACTGCACGCCGGGTGCTTCAACTTTAACAGGATGTTTGGACAAGAGGGTCTGGAATGCTCACTCCAGCCCCGAAGGGGTGTGGGGGTGTTTTAGGGCAAGGTCTTGCAGGACGAGGGGTGTGAGGGGTCTCTGGGCCATCAGACAGGGATCTCAGGGGAGTCCAGGTCAGGCCTTCATGACATTCCTGCTCGCCTCCCACCGCCTCTCCTTCCCCCTGCCACTTTCCTCACGTATGTGCTATTTTAATAGTGTTGACTGATGCCAAACTAGATAGGTTCAATTCAGGAACTTTGACTACTTAGTATGTTGCTCTGGCATCTTTGTCTGCAGAAGTGACATAATTTTACCAAAAACCAATAGCATCTGGCAACTAGTATTAGAAAAATTGGATAACATTTTAACCAAAAGCAGATATTTGACTTTGTAATGGGATATCATAGACATACACAGATTCAGGTAGGCTTTTAAAAGTATTTCTTGTGTCGATTAAGGCCTTTGTTGGTTTTATGGTCCCTTAAGGCAATGGCACACCCACTCCTCCTCCAGGAGTTCACTAACTCAGGAAGACAGCCTGACTCGGAGGGATGGAAGGACTTAGACCCTGAAGCGACAAGGAAAGTCATGCTCAAGCTCTCACCCTTTCACCTCCTGATTTTGTTTCCTCATCGCTGTGAAATGGGTCTTATGTGGGCAACTTGTGGGATTCAATATGGCTTGGAAGTAATGCACGTGCTATGGAATGAACCCAATCCTGGCGCCCCAAGGGCCAGTTCGGGTCCTAGCCCATCCCCGTGGGGGTGAACACATTTGCAAGCAGGACCTTAGAAGATGCCTTAGCTAAGGCCAGGCCAACCTGAACCAGGGACAGCCTTCATTCCAAAAGATGGGAGGCCTGACTGGCAGAAGAGATTTGGACTCAGTGCCCAGCAGGTGAGGGACAGGGAGAGAGATGGCTGTGTGATGGAGGCAGAGGTCGAGTGAAGGATCGCTGGCATGCCACCAGCAGACCCCGCAGCCCTCGCAGAGCACGTGAACTTGCTGACACCTTCGTTTTGGAATTATGGCTTCCAAAACTGTGAGACAGTAGATGCTTGTTGTCTAAACCAACCAGTCTGTAATATTTGTTACAGCAGCTCTGGCAGACTAAGACAGTATAAAAAACCTACCACCAGGCCCAGCACAGCATTGGAGTTCTGGAAATAGAACCGTTAGTTCTGTCACGTAAGCATTTGTACTATAATTTTGCTGTTCCCGGATCATAAAAAGGATTCACTGCAATTATGCAAAATTCAGAAAATAAAAACAAAAATAAACAATAAAATGGCAATTATTCCAATACCGACACCCATATTCCAAAGTGTTAATATTATGGTTTATATGCTTTCAGTCTTGACATCGACTTTTAAGATCAATGGGATGGTATATGAGCAAAGTTCTCACTTTCTGACATAGAAGGAATATTTCATTCCTGTTGTTTAAGATCATTTACAAGCATCACTCTGGTGGCTGGCTTCACCTTACGCTGCCATACGAACATGCCATCATTTGTGTAACCATTGCTCTGTTGTTGAATATTTAGTGTTTACTTTTTAAAAAATTGTGGCTTCTCTGAATAAATCCACAACTCCCTTATAGGTAAATATTTGTCCATATTTTTCATCATCTCTTTAATTTAGACTTGCATAAGGCTCATCGTTTGATCAGATTGAAAGTTTTAGATACACACTGCCATGTTGTTTTCCAAAAAACCAGTTGATTCTCCCCTTAGGAAAATCTGACGCCTCTGTGATGCTTAGGTTAAAGTGTCAAATCTGCCAGGTAATTGTGCTCAGCTGTTTGGTCAAGCAAGCACTGGGCTAATATTAATAAAAGGACATTTATGAGCTTTATTCATCAGTGCGTTTACTGCATAGATGGCTGATTACATCTATGGTCAACCAGGGAGATTGCCATCAGCAATGAGTGATGTTTTATCCCATCAGTTGAATGCCTTTAAAGGGGAAGTGATTTCAGCATTCAGAGGGAGTTTCTCAGCTCATCTTTGGACAGCCAACATCTCTCAGAAACTCATCAAGGACCTTCACTGGAGCCCCTGGTTGCAGCCTGCCTGCAGACTTGTACATTCCCACGGTCATGTGAGAGACTCATAAAATCGTATACTACTGACAATATCTCCTATTGATTCTGTTTCCCTAGAGAACCCCAACTAATACAGCTTGGTACTGGAAGTGGGGTCTTGAGGAACAGAGCCTTAAACGTGGGATGTCTTTGGTGGTTCTGGGAGTTTTGCAGTTGGCTCTCTACCCTAACTGGACCCTAGGGCACTAATGACCCCCTTCCCAATAATGAAGAGGCCACTAACAGTCTGTGGAGTGAGTTGGCAATGGAGATACACAAAAATCACCACTGGATTCCCCTACTTCCATGCTTATAAGTAGTAAGGATCTGGGTGAGAGTGTTTTCAACACCTTAACAGAGTTTTGTGGAGTCAAAAGGTATAATGATGTTGGCTGGCTCCTCCTAGATACTCTGGATACTGTTAGAAAAGAAAGAGATGAGCTAAAGGCTTCAAATTTGCAACTTAGACTCTGCATGAATGATGTGAAAGTTTCCATGTGTGCTCTGAAAGAAAATCTTGTCTCCTGCAGCCACAGGCTTGAGATTTCTGAGGAACCAAACTCAGGTTCTCATTGCATGTGTAGTAGAGTTATTAAGGAAACTAAAATCTCAATCCCACAGGGCTTCTGCAGTTAAAGTGAAGGTGTTGATTGGAAAGGAGTGAAACCCAGAGGATTGGGATGGAGAATATGGGATGATGATGATATTGGTGGGAACTTTGGAACCCTAAATTCTGCTGAGACTTTACCAGATAAACCTGTGATGGCCTGCCCTGTCCAGACCACACCTTGTCAACCTAGTATCACCCAGCCTCCAGCCTGCCCCAGGGGGTCTGGACCTCCTCCCAGCCCTGAAGCACGTACCAGCCAAACTCCAGCTTGCACTGCCCAGCCTCCAGTCTGCCGTGAGGAAACTGCCTTCCAACCCCTGCCTGAAGAGATTAAGCCAGTCTCACCAGAAGAAAATACAAGGAAATGCCCTGATGTCAGTAGCTTGCAAGACATTTCTAATCCTTCTCCTTACCCAACCCCACCACCCCTCTTGTCTTCTAGACCTTTTACTAGACTAAAATCACAAGCCCCCAAAAATGAAATACAAAGTGTGATCCATGAGGAAGTATGGTATATTCTGAAAGAATTGCATGAGTTTTCCAAATTATATAGATAGAAATCAGGAGAACATATGTGGGAATGGATACTAAGGGTATGGGATAATGGTGGAAGCAATATAAAGTTGGATCAGGATGAATTTTTGATATGGACCCACTAAGCAGAAATTCTGGATTCAGTGCTGTAGCGTGAGGGGTTAGAAAGGCTCTAACAGTTTGTCTGGGTGGCTGACTGAAACATGGGCCAAAAGATGGCCTAGCATGCCCAACTTGCCCTGGTACACAGTGGAAGGGGGAATTCAAAGGCTTGGGAAGATTGGAATGCTAGAATGGCTTTACCATTTCAGACCTGCCCACTCACTCCAGGAACGTCCAGAGGACACACCTTTAACCAGGACTGTGAGGAATAAATTTGTAAGACTAACTCCATCTTTCCCTGAAGAGCTCTGTGGTTGCCCTTCTCTGTAGTCCAGATATTACTATAGGGAGGGCTGTGATGGAAATAGAATTCTTAAACATTATGGGGATGATCAGATCTCTTGGTCCAGTAAAAAGTCAACTATCGGCAGTTAATTGCCAAAGACAAGCAGGTGTGGCTACGGCAATGAAAAGCAGATTCAAAGCAGCAGTCAAAATAGTCTGTGTCATATAGAGTTATGGCGTTGGCTAATACATCACGGGGCACCTAGAAGTGAAATAGATGGGCAGTCTACTAAATTTCTTCTGGATCTGTATGAACAGAGGAGTTATAGGTCTAGTGAACAAAACCTTAACTCAAATTACAGACACAGAGAATCACGGCCCCTTAATCACTTCCCAGACTTGAGACAGTTTACAGACCCAGAGCCCCTTGAATGAGGAGGAGGCCAGGTCCCCTTGGGGCAGGATCCTGCTAAACTGCCAAAAATTTCTACTGTTAATCTTCCTCCCACCTTTCCCCAAGGAGATCTACACAGTCTTTTACCAGAGTAACTGTGCATTGGGGAAAAGGAAATGATCAGAAGTTTCGGGATTATTAGACACTGGCTCAGAAGTGACATTAATTCAAGGAGAACTGTGGTCCACCAGTCAGAGTAGGGGCTGATGGAGGTCAGGTGACTGATGGAGTTTTAGTTCACATTCATCTCACAGTGGGACCAGTGGGTCCCCAGACTTATTCTGTGGTTATTTCCCCAGTTCCAGAATGCATAATTGGAAATGACATACTCAGTAACTGGCAGAATCTGTACATTGGATCCCTGACTTGTACAGTAGGGCCATTATGGTTGGAAGGGCCAAGTGGAAGACACTAGAACTGCCCCTACCTAGCAAAATAGTAAAGCAATACTGGATTCCTGGAGGGATTGCAGAGTTTAGTGCCACCATCAAGGATATGAGGGATGCAGGTGTGGTGATTCCCACCACATCCCCATTCAGCTCTCTTACTTTGACCTGTACAGAAAACAGATGGATCTTGGAGGATGACAGTACATTATCATAAACTTAACCAGATGGTGACTCTAATTGCAGCTACTGTCCCAGATGTGGTATCATTGCTTGAGCAAATCAACACATCCCCTGGTACCTGGTATGCAGCTGTTGATCTGGGAAATGCTTTATTCTCAATTGCTATTAGTGAGGACCACCAGAAACAGTTTGCTTTAGCTGGCAAGGCCAGCAGTATACCTTCACTGTCCTGCCTCAGGGGTAAATCAACTCTCCTGCCCTATGTCATAATATTGTCTGCAGGGATCTTGATCGTCTCTCCCTCCCACAAGACATCACACTAGTCCATTATATTGATGATATCATGCTGATAGGACCTAGTGAGCAAGAAGTAGCAAAGACTCTGGACTCATTTGTAAGGCATTTACATGAGAGAGGATGGAAGATAAATCCAACTAAAATACGGGGTCTTTCCAGTCAGTGAAATTTCTAGGTGTCCAGTGGTGTGGGGCATGTCGAGATATCCCTTCTAAGGTGAAGGATAAGCTGTTGCATCTGGCCCCTCCTGTGACCAAAAAAGAGGCACAATGCTTAGTTTGCTCAGATTTTGGAGACAACACATTCCTCATTTGGGTGTGCTACTCTGGTCCATTTCCAGAGTGACCAGAAAAGCTGCTAGTTTTGACTGGGGACTCTGCATCAGGTCCAGGCTGCTGTGCAAGCTGCACTACCCCTTGGGCGATGTGATCCAGCAGAGTCAATGGTGCTGGAAGTGTCAGTGGAAAACAGAGATGCTGTCTGGAGCCTTTGGCAGGCCCCTACAGGAGAATCACAACACAGACCCTTAGGATTTTGGAGTAAAGTCCTGTCATCCTCTGCAGATAACGACTTTCTTTTTGAGAAACAGCTTTTAGCCTGCGACTGGGCATGCCACTGAAAGCTTAACCATGGGCCACCAAGTTACCATGAGAACTGAGTTGCCTACATGAACTGGGTTTTGTCTGACCCACCAAACCATAAAGTTGGGTATACACAGCAGCGCTCCATCATAAAGTGGAAGTGGTATTGTATTAGTCGGCCAAAGGGGTGCAGATGCAAAATACCAGAAATAGGTTGGTTTTTATAAAGGGTATTTACTTGGGCTAGGAGCTTACAGTAATCAGGCCATAAAGCATAAGTTACTTCCCTCACCAAGGTCTTTTGCCACGTGTTGGAGCAAGATGGCTGCCGATGTCTGCCAGGGTTCAGGCTTCCTGGGTTCCTCTATTCCCAGGGCTTGCTTCTTTCTGGGCTCAGGTTCCTCTCACAACAAAGCTCCTCTGTGTGCTTACTTCCTGGGGCTCCAGTTCAAGACTCCAGCGCCAAAACTCCAACTCTACCCTTTGCCATGTCTTTTATCTGTGAGTCCCCACCCACCACGGTGCGGGGACTCAACACCCTGCTAATGTGGCCCAATCAAAACCCTTATCATAATTTAATCATACCCAGGTACAGATCAGTTTACAAACATAATCCAGTCTCTATTTTTGGAATTCATGAACCACATTAAACTGCTACAAGTTTATATGCAATAGGGCTTGAGCGGGCCCTGAAAGCATAAGTAAGCTGCGTGAGGAAGAGGCCCAAATGCCTGTGGTCACCACCCCTGCCATGCCACCTTCTCTTTCCCAGCCCACAGCTTTGTCCTTTTGGGGAGTGCCTTAAAATCAGTTGACTAAGGAAGAGAAAACTCGGGCTTGGTTTACAGATGGTTCTGCATGATATGCACTGCAGCCCCTTTCTGGGACATCCCTGAAGGAAAGTGGTGAAGACAAATCCTCCCAGTGGGCAGAACTTCACCAATGGAAAAGCAGGCAGCCCAAAGAAAACTGAGGAAGTCTTTCATGTAGATGGGAAGTGATCCTCCAGCTCTACTGTTACGTGAAATAAACAAGGAGTACAACATCATGTGTAATTTGCTACCATTTGTGCATAAAGAGGGGAGAAAGAAAAACTATGTATACATTTATAAGTGAATAAGCAAGGAGTAGGCATGGAAGCAGGCTCACCGCGTGTGCACACACTCACACACACACGCAATGAGAGCCAGGACTGCGTCTGAGGACGGGAATCACGGGACACAGGTGAGACGAGCGCTTCGTATTGCATGATCTTTTGTACTTTTGGAATTTTGAACCAGTTGTACTACCCATTCAAAATAAACAAAATATATATATATATTTTTAATAGCAAGAGTAAAGGAACACAAGAAAAATAAGGGGGAAATATTTTCTAAATTGAATTAAAAAATCAAAGGTTTGGTGACTATCAATGTGCAGTGATGAAGAAGCCATGAACTTGTCTTCATTGTAACAGTGAAGTCCTAAATTTGTTTTCATTGCAATAGTGAAGAAGTCACGAACTCGTTTTCATTATTGTGTTGAATAATAAGATAAAATATAACATTTTCTACTTTGCAGAAAATCAACTGAACCTGGATTCAAAAGACCTGTGCATGAAACCCTCTCTACCTCCTTGGACATGTTTTCTGAACTCTCGGAGCCTGGAGTTTCCAATCTGTACAATGGCAAATAATGACAGTCATCCATACATCTCAATGGTCTTAGTCTAGAAATAAATTACAAGTATGATGTGGGTTCATGCATTTCAGTTCACTCTTATAATAAAGCCTGCAGACTTATAACTCAGCTTTGTAGGAAGGCAACAAGGAAACGGAATTATATAGCTTATACTCTATTCCAGAACCAAAGGTAATTAGCAGACGGCTTGTGAGTCCAGTCTCCAGCATCTCTGACCAGTTCCAAAACTGATCCTATTCTTCTGTCATCACCATTTCTTAAATTGTTCACTATTATATTTCTGCATCAAATACAGGTCTTCAAACCATCTTTAATTATATGTTTATCCTTCCAATAAAGGATAAACATATCCATTCTGTATGCTCAGAACAAACGGAGAGGTCTTAGTCTATGCATGCTCAAAATTTGGGCTTTACGGTATGGGGTTTTCACCAGCTGCACTTCTCTTGCTCTCATTCTTTGCTGTTTGACAAGTCTGTGAAAATGCTGAAGGGTGAGTTTTCTTCTAAAGAGAACCCCAATTTAGACATGTTCTTAAGCTTAATCTGCATTCTTATGGGTGTTATTTCAGTGAAAATGAGGAACAAGAGAAGAAGGGAGAGCACATCTCGGATCGCCTGCAGCCAGCACCAGAGATTCCATGAGCCACTCAACACCTGTTGCTTAAGCCAGCCCACTGGGTGGTGTCTTCCACAGCAGCTCCGGCAAACGAAGACAAGAGGCTGAGCTCTAAAATGATGTCGTCAGAGACACCTGAAAGCCACCACAGATCCTTGTCCTGTGCCAAATGCATCTGTCTTCCAGATTGGATCTCGGCTTGATGCGTTAGCAAACCCTCTCCATTCTCCTGGACGTTGCTTCGACTGTGGCAGAGCTTCATTGCAGGAGCTTGGGCAGGGCTTCCATTGCCTGATTCCGTGTTCTGTCCCCTTTCTAGCTTCACGTGGCAAAGGGACTGGGCTATTAAACCACTTTGGGTTAAGAAAAGTGACCAGAGGCCAAGCTGAAATATGAAATCCTTTATTGGAAGGATAAACATATAATTTATCAATCACAGCAGGAAGTTTTTGAGAAAGAAAGTGTTCTGTGGAAATAAAACCAGAAACTCCTGGGCATTATAGGCTCACATGTGGCGTGCCATCTTTAAAAGCCTCCCCTGAGGAAGTTTCCTGAGGCAAACACACAGCTAATTCCTGGAGCTGCATCTTGTCTCTTTCTGGTTCTGGATCTAGCTCATTCTCACCTATCACGGATGTGGCAGCCGTGTCCTATTTGTTAATAGAGGTTTCAATTAGAAAATCCACTTCTTGAGGACAGGGACGATGCCTGACTTAGCATCACATGACCCTCTGAAGACCTGCCATTGCCATCCCCCTCTGAAGACCTGCCATTGCCATCAACCTGTGTTCCTAGAGGAGCAAAGGGCTACACCGAAGAAAAGCATGTTTATGTGTATCTACCTGTTCTGGGCTTTTCTCGACCCTGCCCCACTGTCAGGTCTGAGAACTCCTCCTCACTGAGCTCATTCTGTCTCTCCCCGCGATCTGCAGAATTTAGGTGGCAGGAAAAACAGCCTGGTGAGCCTAAGATGTTTGCGCTCTAAAGAGTTGAAGGGAGGTGGGGTGTGGGGAGAGGAAATTAGGCTTGAAGGTGAGGATGAGGATGGGAAATTGGAGATTCAGAGCATCACAGGTGCAGAGAAGCTGGGGGACACGGAGCAGTAAGAGAAAAGGGGAGATATGGGCAACGGTTTGAATCCCCTTAAATGGTCTCCAAGCACATACAGGATGATAGAAAGCCTCCGGGATGTTATTTCAGCCACAAGTGGAGCGCTGGACTCACCTTGACCCCAAGAGGCCAGCGAGCAGCACCGCTCCACGCAGGTGAGGCTTCTGCTCCGCCAGCACCTGCTCCCCTTTCTCCTGGGAGCTGTCCATGTTCCCTCTGAGCACACCAGCCCTTCCATGCAGCAATTATGGGACCCAAAACTGTCCCTAGTTCCGGAAGGGCAAGTGAGGTGAGCTTGCCAGCCCCCCTTTTCCATCTGTGGCCAGGATCCGTTCCCACTTAGGTAGCTGGGTGTGGGCTGGGGGCACAGACCTGAAACTGTTTAGGCATCACTGGAGAAGATGGGGCTCTCTCCACAGTCCATAATAGGTGTGCTTGAAACTGCCAGCTGCCATCCTCCTTCCACAACAGGAGAGAGAAATGTCTGACAGTGTTTGGGACTAGCCATGCCTGTAACCAAATATATATATTTTTAACCAGAAAATCCATAGTTTAAAATATTTTAGCTTCGGCATCTTCATTGTTTTTCATCAGGAAGGTCATTCAGGGGCTCTAGCCCCAAATCCTGCCAGAAACAGAAGTCCAATTCCCTTTTTTCAAAAGTAGACTTTATTATTATTATTTTTTTAGGAAATACCAGGGATTGAACCCAGGACCTCGTACATGGGAAGCAGGTGCTCGACCACTTGAGCTACATCTGCTTCTCTAGGCTTTGTTTTTAGAGCAGTTTTAGGTTTACAAAAACATTGCAGGCAAAGTACACAGAGTTCTCACATTCCTCTCCCCTGCCTGGAAGTAACCCCTATTTACATCTTGCATTAAGGTAGTGCATTTGTTACAATTGATGTACCAATATCTGAGACATTGTTGCTAATTAGAGTCAGTTGTTTACATGACAAATGCACAGCGCCCTGTATCCACCATTGCAGTCTCATACAGGAGAGTTTCAATGCCCTAAAAATATCATCTCCACCTATTGCTTCCCTCCTGTCCCCTGCCTTGCACCCTGGCAACCACTGATCTTAATTGTTTCGTAGTTGGAATCCTAGAGTACTATAGAGTACCTAGCCTGTTCAGGCCACCTTCTTTCAGTTAGAAACAAGCATTTAAGTTTCCTCCACGTCTTTTGGTAGTTTGATAGCTCATTTCTTTTTTGTTTCTTAGATTTATTTTGTTTATTTCTCCCCACACCCTTATTGTTAGCACTTGTTATGTCTGTTTGTTTTGTGCTTGTCTTCTTTTTAGGAGGCATGGGAACCCAACACAAGACCTCCCATGTGGGAGTGAGGTGCCTAATCACTTGAGTCACCTCCCTTCCCTGCTTTGTCGTGTCTCTCATTGTGTTTTCCTTGTTGCGTCAGCTCGCCGCGTCAGCCTGTCTTCTTTAGGAGGCTCCAGGAACCAAACCCAGGACCACCAGTGTGGTAGGCAGGAGCTCAACCGTTCGAACCCCCTCCACTTCCCATTCATTTCTTTTTATCACCAAAAAATATTCCATTGTGAGGACATATCACCATTACTTTAACCATTCATCTATTTTTCAAATTTGGTCAATTATGCATAAAGCTGCTATAAACATTTATGTGCTGGTTTTTGCATGGTCATCAGTTTTCAACTCCTTTGTGTAAAGACCTAGGCTAGTGATTTCTGGATCATATACTAAGCCTCTATTTAGTGTTGTAGGAAACTGGCAGCACGTCTTCCAAAACAGCATGCAGTTTACACTCCAGCCAGCAGCCAAGCGCCCGTTTCTTCGCCTCCTCACGAGCACTGGCGTTGGCTGTGGTTTGGATTTTAGCCATTCCACAAGGCGCGTGCTGGTACTTCCCTGTTTTAATCTGTAGTTCCCTGAGGACGTAGGGAGTTGTGGGCTTGTTTGCCATCTGCTCCTCTTCTTTAGCGAGGGGCTTCTCCAGATCTTCATCCCCACTGCTTGCTTTCTCACTGCTGAGTGTTGACTTCTTTGTACCTTTTGGATATAAGTCCTTTATCAGGTGCGTGTTTTGCAAATATTTTTCCCCAGTCTGTGGCTTCTCTTTTCATTCTCTTAGCAGGGTCTTTCATGAAGCAGAAAATTTCAATTTTTAGGAAGTCCAACATCGATTTTTTCCCCATGGGTCATGATTTTGTTGTCATGTCTAAAATCCATCACCAAACCCAGAGTCACCTAGATTTTCAACTCTGCTACCATCTAGAAGTTTCCATCTTGAGTTAACATTGTGAGAGAGGTAAAGTCTGTGTCTGGATATATTTATTTAGCTTGTGAATGTCCAGAACTCCCGGCCCCATTGGCTGAAGGGACTTTCCTTTCTCCATTGAATTGTCCTTTGTTAAAGGAGCAATTCCAATAAAAATCCTAGCGATTTATTTTGTGAATATCGACAGACTGATTCTAAAGCTTATTTGGAAAAGCAAAACACGGAATAGTCAACAGAGTATTGGAGAACGATGTCAGAAGACTGATACCCCCCGACTTCACAACTTACTACCACGCTGCCGTGTGATCTTGGGGAGGAACGGGCACTGGTCAGTGGAAATGGACCGAGAGCCAGACTCAGGCGCACACACACAGACCCACTGAGCTCCAGCAAGGAGTCTCGAAGGCTGAGAAGGACTGTTTTCGTTTCCTGGGCTGCTCAAGCAAATACCGTTAAATGGGTCTGTTACACAATGGGAATTTATTTGGTCGTGGTCTTGAGGTTAAAAGTCCAAGTCAAGGCGTCATCAAGGCAATGCTTTCTCCTGGGGATGGCTGCGCAAGCCTTGGCTCGTAGTTTGTCCCACCTGGCACATCCCCACTCTCTCCCTTCTCTTCTGGGTTCCCCTGAATCCCAGCCTCTAGCTGCTCCCTGTCAAACTGTGGCTCGCTCTCTGTCAAACTGTCACTCCACTTCCAAAGGACTGCGCGGATAGGATCAGAACCCCTCGTGGTTGAGGCGGGGCACCCCTGAGCTGAAGAGGCTTCATCACAGTGTCCAACGTACAGTGGGGTCACTCCCACTGGGTGGCTTACATTTAAGAACATGTTTTTCTGGGGTACATCCACCTCCAAAGCCCCACAAGGAATTAAGGAGGAAGAGCAAAATGTTGGGCACGGTGGGGCAAGGATGTAAAAAGCTGTTTTGGGCACTGCAAGTAATTTAATGTAACTGGAGCCTATCGGGTAGCGGCAGGATGCGAGGTGAGGGAAGCTGCATTGTGAAGACTTCAGGGGCGGGCTGAGAAGTTTAAATTTTACGCTTAAAACACGGGAAGTTTTGAAGGTGTTTTTCCGTTTTCTTTTTTTTGCAGGAGAACGATATGACCAGCGTCAGTGGCCGGTCACTCTAGCAGCAGTGTCGGGGAAGGTGTGGGGGCCCAGGATGGAGGCCAGGAGACCGGTGGGGAGGTTATCCCTGTCACAGCGACAAAAACGACAAGGAGCTTAACTCAGACAGAAGAGAGAGTTCCGTGGAGATCTGCGGCTTCCCGAGGAGACGGCTCCCAGGGGCCCTGGTGAGAGGAGGTGAGGAGGAACCGAGCAGAGAGGGCACCGGAACTCCCGTGTCCTCACCGGCCGCCGAGCGGCAGTGCCTCTCAGCGAGAGGAGACGAGGGAGAGGAAGGGATGGCCCTGGAGAGGGGCCACTGTAAGTGGGACGGGGCTTTAGTTTCTGGGCTGCTGAAACCAATGCCACGCAGCAGGGTGACTTTAATGACGGGAACTTACTGGCTCCCAGTTCTGAGGTTAGGAGGCCTTCAAGGAGGAGGCGTCATCAAGGCGACGTTCTCGGCAGGGCGCGCCGTGGCGGGGCTCGCGCCTCCTTCCTCTTTGCTCCCGCTGACCTTCAGCTTCTTGCTTCTGTGGTTTCTCTCGCCGGGACTTCCCTACGAGGACTGAGACCCCACCCGACTCAGTGCTAACTGCCGCGGACTCACGGGAAGGCTCCACTTACCAGGCGCCACACCCCAGGAAGGGCTAAGATCAGAAAGAGGCTTTCCTGGGGTGCCCAGCGCCAAAGCACCACAGGGGCTTTTAAGTAGGCGATGGCTGAAAAGAAAGCAGCAGCCAGGGCTGGGTGGGCGTGGGGGGAGGCTGGAAATCTGCAGAGGGGGAGAGGTGTGCAGAAGGGTCTTTGAGAGAGAAGGAAGGATGGAAGGTAAGGCCCAGGGAGTGAGAGCCGCTTGGAACAGGAGCAGCAGCAGCAGGTCCCCGGAAAGAGGAGGGGAAGAAAGGCAGAGAGAACCCGAGAGAGGAGAACGGGGGGCAGGAAGAGCGGCCTTTGGGTGGGCCCCTGAGCCGAGGGGACTCACCAGGGATGGGGTGGGTGAGCGAGCACAGACCCCGCGGAGAACAAAACAGTCCTGAGGCCAGAGTGTCAGAAGCTGGTGGAGTTAACGCGATGGAGCTAAGGACCGGGCCAGGTTTGCACCTGCGTGGTCGACGCGTCCCAGAGCCTGGAATCTGCGGACGTGTGCCCTTACGTGCTGACGGGGACATCGCGGGTGTGCTTAAGCTGAGGAATTTGAACAGGGGAGATTGTCCCGGGGGGTTCCAGGAGGAGCCCTGGGATCCACAGGAGGGAAGGGGCTGGGCACAGAGGTGGAGCCACGTAATCGCGGCTCGAAGAGGGCGGCAGGTGCCACGAGCCGGGAAGCGCAGGGCCAGGCAAGGACGTACCCCTAGAGCCCCCAGCAGGAGCCCCGCTCCGAGACTTCCTGCTCTTAGCCCCGGGGGATGCACCTGGGACTTGTGCCCCCCAGAACTGCAGGGGGATAAGCACAACCCCCACTTGTGGTGATCCGTTAGAGCAGCCTCAGGAAACGAGCACAAGGCCCGAGACCCAGACCTGCTCTTAGAGAGCGCCCGGGAGCCGATCGTGCACGAGCGCTGCCGTGGCTCTGTCGTCCGCCCTCCGCAGGCGCAGGGACCACGGGGAGGTGGCTGGGCAGGGCCGTGGCAACGGGAGGCTTTGGGGGGGCGCCCGCCCCTTGACCCTCATGGCCCTTGCCGGTGGCAGGATCATTATCTTCATAGCCACATTTTTTTCTTTACTACTATTTCCCTAACTCATTATGTTCATTCGAAGCATGAAGACAAAGGGTTATAGATTGCGGGTTTGATGGCAGGTGACACAGTGTGCCCAGAGCATCCATTCGTTGAACGTGGACTTTACCAAGACGCTCTGAGCGTGTGCTAAAAATAGAATCAGTTACCTCCAGTTTTAACAACAAGGAATTAAAAGACTTGGGGAGAGAGGGATTTTTTTTCACGTTTAGTGAACCAGACGATGCATGAAACAAGCTTGTGGGTTCCGCTCGAGGAGTGGTATCAGCAGAGTAACTAGTCTTGAATAAGAACTTCCTTTCCAGAAGGTCCAGGAGCCGGTGGTAGCAGGAGCGGGAGGCCTGGGCCAGGGCTGCTCCCGGGCAGAGAGGCCGTCCCACCCCACGGAGACCGGCCCTCCTGCCCCTCTGCAGCGAGGCCAGAAGGGGTGGCCCCTGAGACCCCGGGAGGATAATACTGGAAGGTCAGACAGCGCCTTTCTAGACACACACCTCGTTTCGTCGTCTTTTCAACAGTTATTTAGTGCACACCGCTATGTGCTACAGGCCAGGAATACAACTCTGAGCAAAGCAGACCTTTATCGGGGCCTCGTGCCTGCAGACCCTGCGCCGGAGCCTGCAGGAGGACCTGGGGCAAACTTCCCACCTGCTCCTGGTCCAGAGCCCGCAGGGAGCTCATTTCTAAGAACTTGAATGCTCCAAGGAGAGGCCCATGGATCCTTCCCCTTATTTTTTTATTTTTTAAATTTTTTATCCCCGCTCCCCCATGGATTTTTGCATGTTGTCTGCTCTCTGTGTCCCCTCACTGCGCGCTCTTCTGTGCTTTTGCTTGTCTCCCTTTTTGTTGCGTCACCTTGCTGAGTTGGCTCTCCGCAGTGCTTGCGGGCCGGGTGGCACTCTGCAGCGTGTGGGCCAGCCTGCCTTCACAAGGAGGCCCCGGGACGCGAACCCAGGGCCTCCCCTATGGTAGACGGGAGCCCAACTGACTGAGCCACAGCCGCTTCCCTGGGTCCTTTCACTTTTGAATCCCTAGCGTTCAAATTTCATTAAATACAGCTAACAGATGAACAACTTAGGTCAAAGCAATACTATTTATCGCATGCTTCTTTGCGCTTCCAGGGCAGCCCGTGCAGATGGGTTCCTGCTACATCTGGTGGGAAGAGAAACAGCTAAAAAAACAATCTGATGGGGTATGATGAGACAGGCCCCCATCCAGCCCCAGGCAGCGTAGCGGTTTTCTTGGAAGGGTAAGCGCAACACCTGCTCAGTGAAAACTCCTGTACCAGCCACAGAAAGTTGAAATGCCAAGGCGCGACTCTCTCGCAAATGTTTGCAGGCTTGTTTGCCATCAGCTATGTACCATTTGTGGACTTGAATTTTCTATGAAATGAATGAAATCCTCCAGCACTCTAGCATGGAAAATACATTTCTGAAAAACTTAGAACGATGGGCAAGAGTTCCTGTAAATAAATGCTTTATCCTTCTACCCAAAACGAACCGGAAACCCACCCGTGGGCCACAGCGCCGTCAGCAGCTTGCTCTCTGGCTAACTTGTGCTGGCCTTCCCAGGCGGAAGCCAAGCCCGTCCCCCACCCCCAGGCGATTTCCAAAGCTGTTTATTAATTAATCAACCTTTGCTTTTCAAAACTCCCCAGAGGAGCTATGAGGGAGTGATGGTGACCTTGGGTCCGGCCGCCTCTGGAGTTGTGACATTCCCAGGAGCTGAGCCCTGGGGCTCGGGTGGCCGAGACTTTCCTGCAGAAATCATCCTCCCGGGGGTCTCAGGGCAGGTGCAGGCCGCCCCCTTACTCAGGCCCACAGAGCTGCCGGGAAGGGCAGATGCTGTGGATGCAGCGGGCAGGGACTGTCCTTTTCCAAACAAGCAGAAGGGACGTCTCAGCTGAGCGGTGGCATCCTTCCCTCAGGCAGACGTAACCACCGGGGGGTGGGGGGACACCGGTGGCTGGTTCCTGGGCGTTTTCTCATGCTCATGACTGCAGCGTGGAGAGGAAGAGACGGCCGTCTTCCGAGACTGTTAATTGGCAACTGCCCCACAGTGGCAGAAACTGACGTGAAGTTTGATGACAAACATGAAGAGCATTTTTAGGTGTGGATGCCCAGGATTCGCTGTGGGATTTGTAGCCTGCAGTGATCAAACATGGGTGGAGAGTCCCAGCAAGGCTTTCCTAGAAACATTGTTTATCACGGTGAAAACTTGGTAAATCCTTAATGCACGGGGTGGGGTAAGGGAATGTCTAAGGGGATTCTGGAAAATTTACTAATGAGATTATGCCTTAGTTAAAAATGATCGCTGTGAATACACTACGTAGCAACAGTGGGAAGCTCTTCCTGATGAGATGTAAAGTAAAACTGATCAAGATGGCACAGCAAGAAGCTTCAGGGCTCCACAAGCAAGAACGGACAGAAACAGCTTCCTCCAAGCTCCAGAAGGCGAAAAAAGGACTGCGGTAGCAGGGCCAGCGCCAGATCAAGAAAAAGACCCGCAAGCAGTCGGGTGGCCCCTTTCCCAGCCCTCGCCTGCCAGGAGTGCAGCCAGCCCATGACTCTCGTTAGGGTCCCTGGTCTGGCTTCCAGGGAGCCGAGTAACCCTCGGGACCCTACAGCATGCACGTCTGGTCCAATCTGATTGGTGAGGGACGGACTGGCCCAGAACATGCCCTGCATGTGGAAGGTGACTCAGCCAGCTGTCCACAAAACGTGGGAGAGCAGTCAAGTGACTGCCTGGGGCAAGGGGCTGCAGGACGAGTAGTGCTGTGCCCAGACAGGGAGGAGATTGCTTCCTGGGGAAGAGGGGGCATTTCTATGGGGAGCTCCTCCAGCCCAAAGTGCGTGCCCCAGCAGGAGCCATGCTCAGAAAGGGCAAGTCTCATCGGCTTTGGCCTGGAGCTGCTCTCTAAACTCACGGTATAGATAAGCCCTGAGGCTGTAAGCAGTCACACAGGTCAGTCTGCCAAGACTGGAAAAGGTGCTTTCTTTCTCCTTTCTTTTTTTGTTGGCTCCTGGCATTTAGAGGCAGCTCTGTCATAATACTAGTAGGGTACAGGCTTAAGGAGCACCTCAGCATTTAAATGCCCGTGGAAGCACATTAACATATCAAAAAGGCCAGCCTTTAATGAGAGATTACAAGATCTACAAAGAAACTGGAGGGGATGGCCCAGGCAGAGGAGAGTAAAGCAACAGAAACCATCAATGAGGAGGACCAGATTTGGGACACACCAGACAGAGACTTATAAAAAGTGATCCGAACTTTATTCAAAGAGCTAAAGGACAACATGGGCAAAGAACTAAAGGCAATCAGGAAAATATTAGACAAACACAAAGAGAATATCAATAGAGAGATGGGCATTATGGAAAGGAACCAAGCAGAGCTGAAAACCACACTAACAAGTTAAAAATTCCCTAGGGGGGCTCAGCAGCACATTGGGGCAACAGAAGAAAGAATCAGAGACCTTGAGGGTAAGGCAATTGACATTATCCAGTCCAGGAAGCAGCAGGGAGAAAGAGTGAAGAAAATGAGCAGGGCCTGAGGAATTTGGGTGGTGCCATCAAGCTTACGAAAATACCCATTTTGGGGATCCCAGAAGGAGAAGAAAGAAAGAAAGGGGCAGAAAGAATATTTGAAGAAACAATGGCAGAAAACTTCCCATATTTAAAGAAAGACGTGATTATACATAGTCAAGATGCTCAACAAACTACAAACAGGATAAACCCAAGGAGTCCCACACCATGCCCTGTTATAATCAAACTGTCGAATACCAAAGATAAAAAGAGAATTCTGAAATCTGAAAGAAAGAAGCAACATGTCACAGACAAGGGAGCCTCAAAATGTGTAAGTACCAATTTCTCAGTGGAAACCTTGGAGGCAAGAAGGCAGTGGGATGCCATATTTAAAGTGCTGAAAGCACAAAACTGCCAACTAAGAATGCTCTATCCAGGAAAACCATCTTTCAAAAGTGAGGGAGAGTTTAAGACATTCCCAGATAAACAAAAGTTGAGGGAGTTCGTCACCACTAGAACAGCTAAACGCTAATTAAGGGAATTCTACAGATTGTCAGGAAAGGACACTGGATAATTAACTGAAGTCACATTAAGAAATAAATTCTCTGTTAAAGATAACGACGTGGGGAAATACAAATACCATTACTAATGTAATTTTGATGTGTAACTCTCCTTTTTATTTTCTACAGAATCTAAAAGGCAAGTGCATAAAATGTAGTGATAAATCAGTGGTTTGGGTCTCATCGATGTGTAATTTGTCGTGAGAACTACATAAAGGTGGGAGGACGGAGCGGTAGAAGAATGTACTTTACGTATGCGACTGAAGTTAAGTTAGTATCAAAGCAAATGCGATGGTTATGTATTGAGGACATTAAATTTAAGCCTTATGGTAACCACAAAGAAAAAGAGAATATGCAAACTGACAGACACAGAAAGTGGAGGACAGGTTACCAGGGATGGGGGACAGAGGCAATGGGGAGCTTATCTGAGGTAAGTGTAGGCTTTCTGTTTGGGGTGAAGGGAAAATTCTAGCAATGGGTGAGGCTACTGCAATACCATGATTGTGATTAATCCCACTAAATGGTATGCTTGGGGGTGGGTGGGTGTTGGGATGCGAAGAATATGTTGACTAGATTCCACAATTAGAAAAAAAGAAAGAAAGAGAAACTAAAGTGGTGCTGATGGTTACATGTAATATGTTGATACTGGATGAGATCTAAGGAAGAAGGAGAAAAGGCTCAAAAGAACATTAGTGGGACATAAGAAAAAATTGGAGGTTTGACTGTAAACTTTCTATCAATATTAAATTTCTGGTACTTGATAGTTGCACTTAAGGTGAATATTCTTGTTCTTAGGAAATATACATGGAGGTGTTATGTGTTCAAGGAGTATGCTATGTTCTCAAATGTTCAAAAAATAGCTAGCTACAGATAGATGATAGATAGATGGGCCTACACAGAACGATGCTTCAAAGGTGGCAAAAGGTTATTATTTGGTGGATCTGGGAATCTGGGGGTGGGGAGGGTAATTTGGAGTTCTCTGTTTGGGGTTTGTATTTTTTAAAATTTTTGTTTAATTTCATTAAGATATTTTTAGAAAGACATCTAGATTATATAAACGTCACATAAAAAATATAGGGGATTCCCATATGCCCCGCTTCCCATATTTCTCACATTTTCCCACACTAACAACATTCTTCATAAGCAAGTTACATTCATTGCAATTGATGGACATGATTTGTATTATTTTTGCAACTGTCCTGTAGATTTGAAATGATTTCGAATGAAAGGTTAAAAAAAAAAAAAAGAGCAGGCTACCACACTGCTGTTTATTACGAATAAAGAGCATGATGCCCGCACATGAATAAGCCTTGCGGTGGCGTGGAGTAAAGTTAGCCCTGTTTTAGCATTTGGGTTAACTTTTTTTCTATTGTCTGAACTTTCCGTGCAATTATTAAATTGTTCTTATATTTCCTGGGAATATGAAAAATATGGAAAAACTGGAAGAAGAGTCTATAGAACTGTTTTCACGGGGTTCAATTCACAGGAGAATTAGAGGTGCTTAATATTCTGCCTGCGTTGTACACTAAAATACTAATCACATGTTTAAAAAAGTATGTACAAATGTATTTTTTAAAGTCCGCCCAAATCAACACCTCCCGAGAGGTTTTCAAAACGCCTCACCTCCCGTCCTCCTCGCAAGAACGTTGCCGGGCCACCGCCTGCACTTGACTTTTGTTCCTGCGGTTCTCAGGGGGGTTCCGGGGCGCTCCGGGGTGCCCTGGTGTTGGGGCGCCTGCACCGAGGGCCCGCACTCCCGCCGCCGCCCACCGCGGGCCCCCCAGGGCCGAGGCCCGCCCCGCCCCAGCGCCTGCTCAGCCCCTGCCCGGCCCGCGGCCCCGCGCGCCCAGCGCCCGCTGGCGGAGGTCGGCGAACTGCGGCGGCGGCCGGGGCGGGGCGAGGCGGGCCGAGGGCGGGCCGGGCCGGTCCCCGCCAGTCCCGGGCCCATGGGAGGCGCGGCGAGCCGGGCCCGTCGGCTGCGGGGGTTGTGCGCTGCGCCTCCGGCCCCCCGCGCCCCGACCGCGGAGACCCGCGGGGCCATGACCCAGGTAAGCGGGCGGCGGCCCGAGAGGGGCCCGCGCCTCCCCCTTCCCCGCGCGCTGCTCCCCCGTGGCGCCCGCGGGCTGGCCCTGGACGCGGCTGCGCTCCTGCCCGCGCCGCCCGCGTTTGGGAAGGAGCTCGAGCTTTCCCCGTCCGCAGGGTCCCACCCGGGGCGCGGGCAGCTGGCTGGCCTCCGCGCGGCCTTCGCGCGGGCTCCACACCCGCATCGGGAGCTGCGGGCCGGGCCGGGGTCACCCCCGCCACGCTCGCTCGGAGAGCTGTGCGCCCCCGGCGCGCCTTGGCGGGCGGGCGCCCCGCTGGAGACGGCGCTGGGGGCCCTTCTCGGCGGCACCCGCCCTGGGGCCGGGGGCAGAAGGCCCTTGTAAGGGTGTTCTGTCCTCTGCGGGCTTGGGGGGAGCGCGTGGGCCTGGGGCCGCAGCAAGGAGCCGGGTTCCACGGGGGTCGGGGCCGAGCCGCGCGTGCCTACCTCCCGCCCCGTCCTGGGGGTAAGTGGTGAGGAAAACGCCCCGTCCCGGAGCTGCTGGGAGGGTCCGCGATCACTGTGCAGTGCGCTCCTGCGCCTCCCGCGTGGGCCAGCGGATTCTGGGCCACGCCACCCTCGGCGGCTTCCCCGCTCCCACAGCAGCTGCACGCGTCTCTGGCACAGTTAAAACGTTATCCGCCTTTCTCCAAATGAGCTCAGCGTCAGTTAGGCGTGGAGGCAAGACGGACTGTAGTAAGTACCCCGCACGCGTGTCCCCCCCCCCCCCACCTGAGGTATCCGCCGCCCCTGAAAGAGTGCGGCGGCGCCTTCTGAGCAACCAGCGCTGCTCGCTTCAGCCCTCACCCCTTGGCTGAATAGCCCTTGGAGCCTTGGGCAAGTTGCTTAGTTTCTCTGAGGCTGTTTGCCTACCTGTGAAAAGACTTGCAGTGCTTTTAGGAGGATAGATGTGATGGGCTGTGCTTTCAGAAGGATGGACGTGACATGCCGTGCTTTTAGGAGAAGGATGGACAAAGTCCGGGAGATTGGAGGGCTTACACCATTGTTGGCGATTTAGGTCTCTCCCCTGTAAGAGCTGGGGGCTTCTCCTGCAATCTCAAAATGTGCTTATCTGGGCTTACCTGGGCTTACCCGAAAGGACTGTCCCTAAATCTCTTAGACTGTGCAGGAAACCACCGGTGGAGGGGAGCCACACCGGCCTGGGGGTTTTGTAAATTCATCTTTCAGCCAGCCCAAGGGGAGTTGGTGAGCACCGGGGATATAAAAATGTGTATGGCTGCTGCTGTCACAGCCCGGGGGCGGGAGGGGGCACGGGAAGGTTGAAAACCAACTGGAACACAAATTGCCAAACGTGGTGATAACAGCTGAGACTTCCAGCTGTGTGAAGTGATAAACACTTCCCATGTATCAGCTCACTTGATTCCTGCAAAGGAACACGTGATCATTACCCCCATATTCCTGACAAGGACGGTGAGGCACAGGGCACTTCCAAGTGTAACAGGCGCTGAGTGACAGAGGCACATACCCAGGCAGTGTCACCCCCAGTTCTTGCACGAAACCCTTTGACTGCGTTCAGTACTCCCCTCGTTCAGTGAGCAATGCCCGTGGACCTCCAGAGGAGGCTGAAGTCTGCCTGGTACCTGCAGTTCAGAAGGATGGCTGAGCCTGTGGGCAGAGAAGGTGGGAAAGGGATTCCCGACACCGCTTCAGCCAAGGGGCAGGGGCTCGAAGCTTGAGAGCCGGGCAGAGGGGCGGATCCGGAGAGGAGGTGAAGAAAAGGCTGGAGCCCCCAGAACTGCATTTGTACCTTTGTCAAGGCTGGGCTGAGTGTATTTCGTAGGTCTCTTTGTGGGTTCTCTACTCTGTTCCCTTGACCTCTGTATCTAGCCCTCCACCGCCACACAGTCCTGATGATGGGGGCAATACAATACGTCCTGAAATCAGGGAGACTGGTTTTTTCCAGCTTCATTCTTTCTCAGAATTGTTTTAGCTATTCTAATCCCTTTCCTTTCCATATCAATTTTAAAATGATCTTGTTTAACTCTACCAAAAATTCTTGCTTTTTCATTGGAATTACATTAAACCCATGTCTCAGTTTGGAAGAATTGACATCTAATGATGAGTCTTCCTGTCCGTGAACATGGCATGTTTCTCCATTTATTTAGAACTTCTTTTATTTCTTTCATTAGCATTTTGTATTTTTTAGCGTGTAAGTCCTATACATGTTATGTTAGGTATATACCTACGTTTTTAAAAAATGATAAATGGTACTGCATTTTTATTTTTTTTAAATTTTGATTTATTGCCCCCTTCTCTCCCCCCTGTCGTCTGCTCTCTTTGTCCATTTGCTGTGTGTGTCTGCTTGTCTTCTCTTTAGGTGGCTGGGAACTGATCCTGGGACCTTCTAGACTGGCACAGACGTGTTCAATCTCCTGCGCCACCTCAGCTCTCTGGTCTGCTGTGTCTCTTCTTCTCTCTCCTCTGTGTCTTTTGTGTGTCTTTTTTTGTGTGTGTCATATTCTATGCCAGCTGTCCATGCGGGCCAGCACTCCTGCATGGGTCAGCATTCCTGTGCAGGCCAGCACTCTTGCATGGGCCAGCATTCCGCATGGGGATGCTCACCGTGCAGTGCAGGCCAGCTCGCCTTCACCAGGAGGCCCCGGGAACCGAACCCTGGACCTCCCATATGGTAGACAGGAGCCCGATCACCTGAGCCACATCCGCTTCCCGGTATTGCATTTTTTATTTCAATTTCCATCCGTTCATTGTTAGTGTCCAGAAAGACAATTGATTTTCATATGTTTATCATGAATCCTACAACCTTGCTGAAATGAATTATTAGTTGTAGGAGGCAGGTTTTTAAAAAAAATTTTTTTAATTTCTTGGAATTTTCTATGTAGATCAACATGTCGTTTCCAAAAAGAGCAGTCATATTTCTTCCCTTCTAGCCTGTTAGGTCTTTTATTTCCTCTTCTCGACTTACTGCACTGCTAGGGCTTGGAGCACGATGTTTCCTGGGTGTGAGGAGGGACAGCTTGCCTCTTCCCTGACGTGAGGGAAAAAGCTCCGAGCCCTTCACATGAGAAAGTGATGGACTGTGGAGTGTTCACAGGTGCTCTTTATGCGGTTGAGGAAGTTCTCGTCTACCTCTGGGGTATGGAAACATTTTCTTCTGTGTGGGGTGTTGAATTTTGTCCGCTGTGTTTCTTCTGCTTACAATGTGCCTTTTCCTCTTTACCTGGTAATACGATGGTTACGTCGGCTGATTTTCCAGCATCTTGAATCCGCCTGCATCCCTGGATGCCGTGGTGTGTGGTTCTTTTTATACATTTCTGAATTCTGTTTGCTGATATGGCCCTTGTGAGGCGTGGAGACGGAGCCCCAGCCCCGCCCGCTCCCCTCTGGGTGCGTCTTGGGCCACTCAGCCTCCTCTGCTCTTTGAAGCCTTTATCTGATCGACATGCAGAAGGCACCTGCTTAAGCCCAGTGACAACTAGAGCTGGAGGAAGAGAAGCTCTGGCTTGGCCAGGTTGGCTCTGGCTCTGGGGTGGTGGAGAGAAGGCTGCCCTGGAGCAGGCGGCCAGGGTGGGAGCCCCAAGCCGGCCCCTCGCCGGCGCCCGTTCGTGGGGCGCTCTGAGCATCAGCGTTGGCTTCTTCAGAGAGACGGCTTTTTCTTTTTGCATTCAAATTTAAAGAGACATGTGTTCACCCAGCCATGTGCCTGATGTACAGGAGACACGGACGTAAAATTGAAAAGTTTAGTACTCTTCCGGGTCTACCCATTCTTACCAGATAGGTGTTGTCTTGTCTTTATTTATGTATTTACTTACTGAAAAAAACTTAGATTACACAAATGTCACATAAAAAATATAGGGGATTCCCATATGGCCCCCTTCCCACACCTCGCACATTTTCCCCACATTAACAACATCCTTCATCAGTGAGGCGCAGTCAGTGCGATCGAGGAACACATTTTGGAGCATTACCACTCCTCGTGGATTAGAGTTTACATTGTGGTTTACACTCTCTCCCACCCAATTCTGTAGGTTATGGCAAGACGTAGAATGTTGTGCACCTGTCCCTGCAGTGTTATTCAGGACAATTCCCAAGTCCCGAAAATGCCCTATATTATACCTCTTTTCCCTGTCCGTGCCCTCAGCACCTCCCATTGCTAGAATCACAATGAGTCCATGGCAGAATACCAGTAAGTCCACTCTCGTCCATAGTTCATTCCCCAATCCTGAGCCGAGAGGTGCTGCGTGGCCAAGACAGGATGCACCTGTGCGGCCAGGTGAAGGCGTGCCAGGAGGTGCACCTGGAAGGCGGTGGTGCACCTGGAAGGCCACGATCACCTGGTGTTGGAGCCCTTGACGCCCCCTAACGCACCGTCTGCCCAAATGGACCTGCTCAGTCCTGCGGGGAGCGCTGGTTATAGAATGTCATGTGCAACCCGCCTGTTTGTGCAAACGTGCGTGTATGTGCACAGGTGTGTCTGCACACGTGCACGTGTGCATTTGCACCTAAAGAGCCATACGCAGGATGTCCTAAAAAACTGAACACACATAGCTTACTGGAGCCTGGGACCTTGAGAAACTGTGCTGACTTTCCTTGAGAAATGGCCTTATGCTTTGCTTTTCTTTTTTTAAAATCAATTTTATCGATATGTAGTCATAGAGCATAAAGTCCATCCTCTGTAGAATCAGTGGTATTTGGTCTAATCAGGGGTGTGCATTCATCACTGCAATTGTAGTAGAGCGTTTTCATGACTCTAATACTAATCATAATGTTATTATTTAATCATAATTAAATAAATATCTAACATATGAATTAACTTATGTATATAAGTAAGTAAAATAAATTTGAGAAGTGAGAGCTCCCAGGGTACCTGCCAGCCAGGAAGGGCAGCACATGCAGGTGGGCGAGGAGGGGCCTGGGAGGGCACCGGGGATCTGACTGGGGGAGGGCCCCGGCCTGGGGCAGCCCTGAGGGGCCCAGGAGGCAGATGAGAAAGACCTAGCAGGCAGCCCGGCTCAGCGCTCACCTGGAGGCCAGTTCCCGGCCAACACCTCAGGGTTTCTTTGCTCCTGGTCTAAACCAGGGACTCAGGTGCAGCTGTGTTACCTGGGGTGGGTGTGTAAAAATACCTTCCTCAGAGGTTTTAGGTTTGGGCTGGTTTTTTTTCCTTGTTGGTACACAGTAACATTCAATAAAAGTAAGGTCAGTATCATCACTATTAACTGATTTTCCTCCATGGGGTGCCTCCTGGGAGAATAGAATTCCTTGGAGCATATGGCCCTTAAAATACACTCATCGCCCTGTAAAGAGCCCACTGTGTGTGGGCACTGCAGAAGGAAGCATAAGACTGTGTCTGGGCTGGGGGAGCACCCAGCCTGGCCAGGGAAGCCGACGACCCTAAAATGCCCTGTGTCCAGTGCCTGGCTCCTAAATCTAAGCCCGTGCTGTGGGTTGGCTTAGACAATGGGGATTTACTGGCTCTGGGGTTTGAGGCCAGCAGAAGTCCCAGCTCGAGGCATAATCTAGGCGATGCTTTCTCCTGCGACTGTGGCACTCGGAGCTGGCTGCCAGGGACCCTTGGTCGGTCCTTGGCTTTTCTGTCCCATGGTGGTGTCTTCTCTGTTTTCTTCCAGGTTTCATTGACTTGCAGCTTCCGGCTGCTTTCTGTGGCTTCTCCATCTTTC
The DNA here is from genome assembly GCF_030445035.2 of Dasypus novemcinctus. NCBI lineage: Eukaryota > Metazoa > Chordata > Mammalia > Cingulata > Dasypodidae > Dasypus > Dasypus novemcinctus. The sequence goes on from NC_080677.1 coordinate 8,236,302, forward strand.
TTATTTTCATTCTGCTTATAAAGGGCTCCAGGATCTTATACCTGGGAAGCAGATGCTCAACCCCTGAGCTACGTCTGCTCCCCAGTGAGAGTTGGTTTTTTGTTTGTTTTTGTTCTTAAGAGGTACTGGGAATCGAACCCAGGACCCTTGTACATGGGAAGCAGGTGCTCAACCCCTGAGCTACATCCACTCTTGGCCCTGGGATTTCCCCCCCAATTGTTTATGGATTAAAAATGCACAACATTGTGATTATACTAAAAGCCATTGATTCTACAGTGTGGATAGGTCTATGGTGTGTGAATATATCTCAGTAAAACTGCTTAATAAATAAATAATTGTGCAAGAATAGCCAGAAATAGCAGCTAGGTACAGCAGGGGAAGCACAGACAGATAGAGGGCTGAAGAAATTTTCTTGTTTGTCTGTTTTTGCTTATTACCGTTATTATTGAAATCATGAAAATGCTGTAATAGTGATTGTAGTGGTAAAATGCACAACTATGTGACTATATTGAATACCATTGATTGTACACTTCAGATGAATTGTATGCTGTATTAATATGTATCAATAAAATTGTTGTGTATGAAAAAACATAGAAAAGTGCACAAAAAACAATGACGAGTTGTCCAAATGGACACCCCCCGCCCCCCGATCTCTCTTCCATGCCCAGGAGAGGAGCACTGATCTCAGGGCTGGCCCCCCGTGCGGGCCCCCCTTTTCCTCTCCCCCCCCCAAGTACCTCTGTCCTGACTTCGGTGCCCCCAGGCCTGGCTGTGGCCACCTCTTCTGTGTCCTTGCCAGCAGCCTGCCTGCCCCTCGTCCTGCTGGAAGGCACAGCTACTGCCCACCCTGGCTCCCCCCACCCCCCAGAGCCTGGGGCCCACCCCCTTGCACCCCTGGAGACACACAGTTCCAGATCAAGCCCAGAATCCTTGGGGCCCTCCCTGGAGCCCCCACCCCCAGGGGCCTGGCGGTCTGCACTTCTGCCCTAGCCTCTGCAGAGGGCATGGCGAGCAGGTCACCCACTTCTTCTGTAAGTGAGGGTCAGCTGATAGCTTCTCATGCTCCACCATTCCAGGGGGTGACGCTTCACTCCCCTGGGACCTGCAGCCGTCCTGGAGTTCCACGAGTGCTGGATTTTCAGTATCCGGCCTCCGTGTGGGACCCATGGCTGGGCATCTGGATGAGCGCTGCCTGGCCACACTGCCATCTGACTCCCCCGTGCTGGGGGACAGTGACTCCACTGCGGGCAGGTGAATGTAGGTCCTGTTTTTGGCATGCTTTTAGGTCATTAGCAGCATCAGTGCAAAGCCTGTGCTTTCGCAGGCATTTGATTTCTTGTTTTCACCCAAAGGGAAAAAAAGTGTATTTGGAAACAGCTTGTAGGTGAAGGGAGCAGAAAGGAGAAATCCCTTCAATCGTCCATGTGAATGAATTTAGAAGGGATGCAGTGTCTGAGCATCTCCAGGTCTCCTAGCAACAACCTACCTTTTCTCCCCCAATTGTCTTAGTACAAGGTTCCCAGAGTTAAGAGAGTTCCCATAGCCCGCTCCCTCCCCGGTTAGTGACATCTTGTGTTAGTGTGGTTCCTTTATGACAATGGGTGAACCAATACTGACACATTACTACAATGGGTAAACCAATACTGATACATTGTTGCTGATTGAGGTCCACAATTCACTACGGCTCACCAGTTCTGTGGGTTTGCACAAATGTGTAAGCTCATGCATCCACTGCTACAGTATCATACAGAAGAGTTTCAATGCACTGCAAAAGCCCTGGATGTGCCCTGTTCACCCCCGTCTCCCGCAGCCAACCCTGGGCAACCCTGATCTTTTCCTGTTCCTGCAGTTTTGCTTTTTCAGGAATGCCGTGTAGTTGGAATCATGTAGTGTATATAGCCTTTAAAAAAATCAATTTTATTGATACATATTAATAAAGGACGCAGTTCATCCAAAGTGTACAGCCGATGGTATTTGGTATAATCACATAGTTGTGTGTTTGTCACTTCAATCATTATTTCAATACTAATAATAAACAAAACAAACAAGAAAATTCCTAATCTCTCAATCCCTCTATGCTCCCTCTGCTGTACACAGCTGCTGTGTCTGGCTATTTTTGCACAGTAATTTATTTATTAAGCAGTTTTATTGCTAAGGGATGTGGAGTTTTTCTCTTTGGAGTAAGGAAGTGGTTCTCAAATTTTTTGTGGTGATGAATACACAACATTATTATTATACTAAAAGCCATTTGTTTGTGCACTTTGGATGGATCATATGGCGTGTGAAAAATATGTCAGTAATTAGCCTTTTAGACCCCCTCCTTTCACTTAGCCATATGCATTCAAGGCCTCTCCGTGTCACTACGTGGTTCGGCAGCTCATTTCTTCTTATTGTTGAGTGATATTCCATTTATGGATGTACAACAGTCTGTTCATCTGTTCAACTATCAGAGGACGTCTTGGTTGCTTCCAATCTTTGACAATTTTGAATAAAGCTCCTATAAGTAGTCACGTGCAGGTTTTTGTGTGGACATCAGTTTTCAACTCATTTGGGTAAACTCCCAGGACCGTGATTACTGGATGGAATAGTAAATCTATGTTGAGCTTTGAAAGAAACTGCCCAACTGTTTCCCAAAGTGGCTGTACCATTTTGCATTCCCACCAGCAATGAATGAGAATTCCTGTTTACTCACATCCCCACAGCTTTTGGTGGTGTCCGGGTTTTGGGTTGTAGCCATTTGACTAGGTGTGTGGTTTTAATTTGTAGTTCCCGGAAGACGGTAAGATGTTTACCATCTTTTCATATGCTTATTTGCCACCTGCTCATCTTCTTTGCGGAGGGTCTGCAGAGGGTCTGTGTAGACGTTTTGCCCATTTTTTCCATCAGGTTGCTGGTTTCTTATCATTGATTTAAGAGTTCTCTGTGTATTTTGGACACAAGTCCTTTATCAAATATGTTTTGCAGATATGCCTGTGGCTTATCTTTACATTCTCTTAACAGTGTGTCTTTTGCAGAACTGAAGTTTTTCGTTTTGATGAAGTGTACCTTTTCATTTGTGTATCATGCTTTTTTATTGTTTTCTGGGAATGAATGCTATGGTTTGTGTTTTACATTTTAGTCCTGTGATCCATTTTCTGTTGACTTTCTTTTTTTGAATGAACGGTGTCAGGTATTTGTCTAGGTTTGTATTTTGCAGGCAAAGGCTGATCACCTTGTGCTGTGCTAGAGGATGGGGGCTTGGCGGGCAGCGGAGGGGCACGTTGATTCTGCCTGGAGCCGCAGCGGCTGGCCTGGGGTCACATGATGCAGTTGACAAAGCTCACTTTTACACTTCTTCTTGCACATTGCTTCCGGGCAGAAAGGGACAGTCTCCTGGCCTCTGGGCCAAAGTAACTCAGGGCAGGACTGCCCGAGCTCCTCTGCTCCAGAAGCAAAACGCTGGGTGGGCCCAGGAGAAGAGAAGTCCTAGGAAAGGAAACATTTCTGGAGCTGGCGGGTCTTGGGGCTGACCTTAGGCTGTGTATGTGGAATGTGTTAGAGACTCCTAGGAGGGTGCGGTGCTGCTGATGAGCTGAAGGGCTCTCTGTTGGCCCAATCCCATTGAGTCTAGGGCGCCCCTGGCGTGGGGCTTGTAGCTTAAAGGGGTGGGGTTGGAAGGAAGGGAGAAAAGTAGGAGTAGTTTCCGTTGACTCTGCCTCTCTATTCTTGTTTGATTTAACCTGGTTCGGAATGGTATAGATCTTTAATTGAAATGGCAAACACAACCAACTCCAAAGGGCTGCAGGTTCCCATAGCGACTGCATGAAAACTCTCTGCAGGAGTGATCATGTGTTTAATTTCAAGTCTGAATTTCCTTGTCTTAAAGCTCAGCAACAAGGCAAAGAACAGGAAAGAAAATGTAAATCTGACTATTTAAGAAAAAGTGAGGAGGCTCGGGGTTTGTGAGCGGCTTTATGTGCCCCTGAAAGCTTTGAAACTGCACGGTACCTTTGGAAGAAAGTCTTATTACCCCATTATATAGATAAGAAAATTGAGTCTTGAAAATTCTAAAGGGGTATCTCAAAGCTTGGGAAGTGGCGAGCGATGGAGCTGGACTTCCCATCCCGGTGTTTTGGCACTGAAGCCGGCATTTCAGCCTCAACCTCTTTCCAAGGCCTGGACTTGCATTTACTTCTCACACGTCTCCCCTAGAGAAACTCCGACCCCAGAGGCCCTGGGATATTTGCTTGTCTGGGGATAGAACTGGGACCTGCCCACTGCAAGCCTGGAATACTTCAGAAGCCTCGTGATTTATTTTTCAGCATTCCTGCGAATTGGACGTTGGGTCCGTAAATCACATGTGTTTATTTTGTGGTTTCGGGTTGAAGTGCTGTGTTACAACTGGAGCTCCCCTGAGGATCGCTGAGAACTTTTGGACAGGACATCCTGGAGCCTGCTGCCTTCCAGGGGCCTGCCAGGGGGCAGGAGAGGAGGGGGCGCCCCCGGGCCCCGTGGGGTGGGGGCGGCCAGCTGTGAGCTGTGACCGCAGGTCCTGGTCTCTGAAAAGGGGCCGGTTACACCCCCGCCCCTGCCCTGCCCACGCCTCAGGGCTGCTGAGAGGATGGAGATGAAATGGGCGAACGGGCAAGATGTGGCGATTGTCACCGGATGCGGGGGGGCCTGGGTCTCCTCAGGGCAGGCCACCCGGGCCGTCTGTGGGACCACCAGCCGGGGGCGCTGCGCCCGGGTCTTACGGCCCCTCAAGGTCAAGGTGCCTGCCCAGAGCAGGCAGGGGCTGACCGCAGCCCACCCCACTCAGCCAAGTCTTGGCTCCTGAGCCCCGGTGCAAAGAGGAGGGGGTGTGTGTCGATGGGTGTCTGCTCATGCCCAGGCTCCTTACAGCCCCCCCCTTGTCACAGCACCCGGAAAAGCCCCCTGGGTCTCCACTTTAAGTTGAGGATCCGGGAATTCAGAGAGGCTGTGCCTTGGCCAAGGTTGCAGAGCTGGGGAGGGCCTGCCGGGGGCCCGGCTTCGAGTTCTCAGGGTGACCCCTCGCACTGCCGCCAGCCCCCCACTCCAGGCCCCTGGCGGCAGCAGGCGCCGGGAGGTTTGCCGCGCTTTTCTCGGGGGAGCTTCAGTTACAGCGTCAGCATCTAACCTCGAGTAACGCAGAGGGGCTTTGGCCGACTGCCCCATTCGCAAGAATTCGGTCAAGGAAGTGGTGCGTCTTCTCCCACGTTCCGGGCTTGTGGCGGGCGGCTCTGCGTCCGATGACCAGTTCTGTCCCAGATGGGCCAACAGCTCAGGGACTTTGGGAAGTAGAGGTTCTCTAGGGGTCACGTGGGAGCATAAGAGGCGGGGAGGAGTCGAGCTAAGCGTGAGACTGGTGCAGGTGCTGCACCTGGAGAAGGCGGCGTCTGGCCCAGCTGCGGGGTGGCCAGGTAGCTGGGACGCCCTCCCTGCTCTCAAGGGTCGTCGCCTCCCGGGGAGCGGGGAGCCCGGCTGCCCAGCGCTTCTGCTCGGTCCTCTGCGGCCGCTCCTCGCAGTGGCCTTGGGGCAAGCAGGATCAACCTGGTTCCCGTCCTCCACCCCAAGGTCTTCCTGGCCCAGGAGCAAGGTGCACCGGGAGGCCTCTTGAGGGGAAGCCACTGTTAGCGCAAGCAGGGCGAGCGGCCGGAGCAGTCTGCGCCCCGGTGAAGAGCTCCCCGTCCCGGGCTTGTACGGCGTCGGGGCAGCGGTAGGTCTGAGAATTGCGGGAAATGTCTTTAACTGCCAGGGTGTGGGGAAAGCCGTCTGACCTGGGCAGCGTCACCCTCTGGACGGATGGGCAGGCTCTGTTGGGAAACCGGACTGCCTGCGTCCCTCGGCCTGCGGGGGTGCTTAGGCCGGGCGTGGAGGGCAGGCTTCTCACCCTACGGATTGACCAGACGCTCAGTGAGCACGTGCCAGGCTTAGGGAAGCTGCTGTGGGAGCCGCAGAGAGGCGCCGCCCCTACCTACGAGTCGGTAGGTGGAGGTGGGATAAGCCCGTGATTTGTTGCTTGTGTTGGCTGCCTCGCAGCTTTTGAAGGTGGCCAACGCCTCGCTGTCATTGTGAACTCCTGGATTTTTAGGGTGTGGATGCGCTCCGGGTGTTTTTCTGTCCCAGAATACAGATGCTCCGGTTGTGCGGTCTTTCCCTCTGGGTTGGCTTTCCTCTCTTTTTGCCATGCCCCTAGAGGGCTCAGCTAGCTTCCCTTTTCTCCAGGAGAAGAAGATGTCCCGGGCTCAGCATCTTTCCTCCCTCCGTCGAGGAAGGGTGCTGCGCTGAGGGCCGTGCTCTTTAGTGGGACTCGGGGCCGCTGTCTGGCGCAGCCCACCCACTTCAAACCCACGTGGCTGCCGACTGCACCGGCAGTTCTCAACGTTTTTGGAATAGTGCAACCGCAGGGTGGGGTGGGAGCCGTTTGAAAAAGCTCATTCCTGACCTGTACCCTCAGAAACCCTAGTTCGTGGGTCCAGGGTAGATGCCAAGAATTTCTGTTTTGAACCTGCCCCTCGTGTCGCCTCATGGACTACAAAGAGAAATGAGTCCCCAGGGAGGGCCCTCCAGGTTCACCGAGGACTTGGTGGAGGGAAGCGTGGGGATTTTACCTTCTGATCTGTCAGGGGAGCAAAAACCCCACAAGGTCATCTCCGCCACTGCAGTAGATTATGGTCTTTTGTACCAGGCCCTTGAGTCAACATTCCGAAAAGCTTTCTCTCCCCCTGGATGATTTTCTGTTTCTGTTTTCCTTGGGTGGTGAAAGAGGAGGATAATTTATTGATTCTTCAAAACACATTTTTTTTCCCCATCATCTTGAACCGTCCTGAATGTGTTTCTGAGTTGGATGACAGTCTTTGGAGAGATACAGATGTGTTTTTTTATCCTTCAGGACAAGTTTCTCAGGAAAAGTCAGGAAGAAATCTTGGACTGAAAACCCATCTGTCTTCCGTAGTTAGGCTTGATGAAAGTCTTGCTGAAACCGTAAACCCACACATTCATCTTGGGTGGGAGGGAGGGAAGCAGATCTGTGGGTGACGAGGTATCTTCCCACAGGGCTGAGAGTTTCTCATAAGCCTGGTCTCTGGATCTGCCTGGGAAAAGATGGTTTTGCAGGCATTTCTATTTTCAGTGGCTTGTTTGGTTGTTTGCTTTCTTGCTGTTGAGTAATCTAGGAACATACCAATTCCTCTGCCTTTGTGTGGTATTTCTAGAGGATGAACAGAGGAACCTGCTCATTATGAAACCTCAGTGGAATGAAAGAGATTTTAGATGCTAAAATAAGCAGGCAGATGGGAGGTAAACCAAAATGGACATCTCTTCTCCTCTCCTGACATGTGTGATGTGTCGCTGGAGAAGGGACAGTGGGTCCCAGGGAAAGGGAGTGGCGTGTTCCAGGGAGAGGGGACAGCGCGTCCCGGGGGTGAGGGGCCAGTGCGTCCCGGGGGTGAGGGGACTCTCGTTGCTGGTGTGAAGTCTCCCATTAGTTTAATTGTCTTACTTTGTCGATAATATGTCCTGTCTCTCTGGTAGCTTGGAAGATATTTCCTTTGTCCTGGATGCCCTAGGTGTGACTTATTTATTTGTATTCAGCTTGGTAATTTAGTTCTGGAAAATTCGCAGCCGCTGTGACTATTCTTCTCTTGCATGCACTTTCATCTCTCCTTCTGGAATTCCTCTTCTCATCTCTCTCGCTTGGCTTTTAACTGTCTGTTCGTGTTTTCCACCTCTTCATCTCTCTCTCTGCTGCATCCTGCCTTGTTTCCTCAGATGTGTTCTCCACCCCACTAATTCTCTCATCAGCTCTTTCTAAACTGCTGTTTGTCCTGCTCTTCGGACTTTTAATCCAGGACTACGTTTTTGGTTTCCAGCAGCTCGATTTGGTTCTTTTTTCAAATCCTGGTTTTTCTTTTCTCATACTTCCCTGCTTCCTTACCACTGGTTCTCTTTCTTCCTTTCTCTCTCTTATAACTTCAAGCACACTAGCTTTTTTAACAAACTTAGAATAAACATTTTATTTTTGTCTAAGTGACAAAAATTCAATCAGCTAATTTGGTAAAGCAATTAAGATAAAAGTAGGAAGCATTTTAACCTTGTTGAATTTTCAGTATTAAAAATGAATACACTCCAGTCCAGTTAAACACCTACTTCCAAGACTTTCTTAACCTTTTTTTTTTTTTTAAAAAAAAGCAGTGTTATTGAGATATATTCACACACCATATAGTCTATCCAAACTGTATAATCAGTGGCTTTTAGTATAATCACAATGTTGTAGATTCACCACCACAAAACATTTTAGAACACTTTCATTGCTCCAAAAAGAAAACTTAATATACATTTGTTCAGTTTCAAAGAAAAACAGTCATATATGCAATATTACCCATATTCATATTTCACATGAGGTTTTAATATGCTATATAGTCCCATGTTACATTCTTTAGCTTTCCTTTTAGTAATATAAATGACCTTAGACTTTTCCTTTCAACCACTGTCATACCCCTATAATAGCACTGCTAGTTACAAACACTATGTTGTACTTTCACCTTTTCTACTCATTTCCAAAGATGAACACACATCCTTTTCACCAATTCTGCATGGGTTAACCCTCAGCTTTCCATTCTCTACCCTCATTCTATTTTCTGGTAACCTATATTCTAATTAATTAGCTCCATGGGTTTATACAATAATTTAGTACATAATAGCTCATTTGTACAATATTTGTCCTTTCGTATCCAGCTTGTTTCACTCAACATAGTGTCACGTTCATCATGCTTCACGACTTCATTTCTTCTTACAGCTACATAACATTTCATCGTGTATATACCCCACACCACAATTTGTATATTCATTAGTCAGTTGATGGACACCTGAATTGTTTCCAACTTTTGGCTATTGTGAATAATGCTGCTATGAACATCGGTGTGGAGGTGTCTGTTTGTGTCACTGCTCTCAGTTCTTCTGTGTCTATACCCAGTAGTGGTATTGCAGGGTCATGTGGCAAGTCTATATTCAACTTCCTTAGGAACTGCCAAACAGTCCTCCACAGTGGCTGCACCATTCTGCATTCCCACAAACAGTGAATAAGTATTTCTATCTCTTCACACCCTCTCCAACACTTGTAGTATTCTCTCATTTTTTAATAGTGGCCAGTCTAATAGGTATGAAATGATATCTCATTTTAGCTTTGATTTCCATTTCCCTAATTGCTAGTGATGTTGAACATTTTTTCATATATATGTATTTTTTTCCCATTTGTCTGTCTTCTTTGGACAAATGTCTATTCAAATCTTTTGCCTTTTTTCTGTTTTTCAATAAGGTTGTTAGTCTTTTTATTGTTGAGTTGTAGCATCTTTTTTATATATCCTGGATATTAAATCCTTATCAGGTATGTGATTTCCAAATATTTTTTCCCATTGAGTTGCTGCCTTTTCACCCTTTTGACAAAGTCGTTTAGGTGTGAAAGTATTTGATTGTGAGGAGGTTTCATTTATCTATTTTTTGTTTGTTGCATGTGCTTTGGGTGTAAGGTCCAAGAAACTACCTACCACAAGATCTCTGTGATGTTTCCCTACAGATTTTTCTAGTAGTTTTATTTTAGGTCTTTGATCCATTTTGAGTTGATTCTTGTATAGGGAGTGAGACAGGGGTCCTTTTTCATTCTTTGGCTATGGTTATCCAGTTCTCCCAGCACCATTTGTTGAAGAAACTGTTTTATACCAGTGATGTGGACTTAGTAGGTTTGTCAAAATCCAGCTGGCTGTAGAAGTGAGAGTTTATTTCTGGACTCTCAATTCTATTCCATCAATTGATGTGTCTCTCTTTATGCCAATACCATGCTGTTTTGACCACTGTAGCTTCGTATTATGTTTCAAGGTCAGGGAGGGAAATTCTTTGCACATTAGTCTTCTTTTTTAGAATGCTTGGTATTCTAAAATAAATTCGGTAATTGTCTTTTATATTCCTGTAAAGTAGGCTGTTGGAATTCTGAGAGGTATTGGATTGAGTCAGTTTGGGTAGGATTGACATCTTCATAATACTTAGTCTTCCAATCCATGAACATGGCATGTATTTCCATTTGTTTAGGTTGTTAAACTTCTTTTGGGAGGAGTATACCACTGAGATGAAAAGGTTTAAATAATTTTTAAAAATTCAAATTTCAGTTATCTGTGCCAACAGAAGGAAATAAGACATGGATAATCCATATTACAATACCTTGCCAAGTATCTGAATTTTCCCAAGGCATCATTTTATATCTATTTATATATTATCTCATATGATATTAAAGTAGTTGGCGAAGGACTTCTAGATGCTCTGAGAATCGTGCAATTTCTATTACCGATTGAGTTATTTCTCCAGAGGTCCAGAATATGTTTTCTCCTCCCAACCTCCCTGCCGAGTTACATTTGCTGTAGGTTACTGTTCGATTACATTGCATTCTCTTGAGAGTCAATAGGAGCACACTTAACTTTTGTCTTCACTTTGCCGTTGCTCAGTTCTCTCCTGCTCCTGGGATGCGAACTCTTCTGTTGACTCGCCTGCTGTTCCTTCCCTTAGGTGGGAATGAGCTTTGAGCTCATCTTCAGTGGGCTTTTTGATTCTGCAGGCATGCTACATGCCCTGGGTTGGAAGAGCCTCTCTCCAGAGCCCGGGATTTCAGAGGTCCTGCCCCTGTTTTTATTTATCATCCCAACTCAGAGGTTCCTGTTATAGGTGACGTAAGTTCAGATCCTGCCCCCATGGCTGTGCAGGCCAAGTTGGTAACATCTTGAGGGGTCATTTTCCTTCTTCTCAGTAAAGCTGTAGAAGGGCTACGAGCGCCTTCTTCTCTTTTCAAGTCCGGGGGTCATCTGCAGAGTGGTTGATGCTCCCCTGAGCTGCCAGGGGCTATGTCGGGTCTGTACTCCTGGGTGAGCGTTTTAATACCCCTCACCAGTTTCCCGGGCCAGGCTGGCTCAAGTTTCTCACATTGCCCTGACTGTCCTGTTTCATCTTCGTTTTCCATCTCAGATTAATTTACCTTTACTCTTTAGGCACTTGGTGACCTAGCATTTTATTCCTATTTTCTGTGAGATTGGAATCAGAGGTTGGCACCAGCTCAGCCCCCTGTGCTCCTGGAAATGTCCAGTGGTTGACACTTGAAGGCGTACAGTGATGAGTGTTGCAAGAGTAAGTGTGGAAATGTATGTGGATTTTTTTTTTTTTTTAAGCTACTGAGTATATTAGCCAAAGGGATGCTGATGCAAAATACCAGAAATTTGTTGGTTTTTATAGAGGAGCAGCCAGGCTGCCCCTCCGGGGCACGCAGCCGGCTGACCTGGCTGCCTCCGTCCTCGCCTTCGGGGCCCTCTGCCTCCCCTGCTCATCTTCGCTTCCTAGGGCGGTGGAGCAAAGGCCGCCAGCCCGCTTGAAGCCACAGAAGCCTACTGTCTCGGCGCTGGCAACCGGAAGTCCAAGCCAGGGCGTGGGCAGGCTGTCCCTGCCGATGTCTGTAGGGCTGTCCACCCCTGTGCCACGGCTGTCTTGTACCCACATTGCCTATCTTTATAAGGACCCCAGTCACATTGGATGAGGTCTCTGGCAGTTTGATCTTACTGACGAATTCCAGAAAGAGATACTGTGTTTGTAAACCGGTTTGTTCTTTGGGCGTGATAACCCCTTGAATGTGTTAGATTCAGCTGAGATGTCTGATTAAATTATGTTAAGATTAGGGCTTTGATTCAAGCATGTCATTACAGTGTGACTCGGCGTTGAGTCCCTGCCCCCTTGGGCTGATAGAACAGACACTCACATGGAAGTGGGCACACAGGAGAAGAACAGAGGAAAAGAAATGGCTCCATAGGCACGGCAGAGGCCCTGAGAAGGGAGATGAGCCTTGTAGTCTCCAGCTGACCTTGCGGAGAGAACAGGGCAGCTGAGCCCAGAAAGAAATGAGCCCTGGGGAGAGAGCCAAGCCTTGTGCCAGCCTACAGCTGGGCTCAGAAGAAGCTGGGACCACGGAGCCTGAAAAGGAAGAGGAAGGCTGAACCATCACAGACATCGCCCGCCATCTTGCTTAACACGTGGCCATTGCTTTGGGTGAGAAAGTACCTCTTAATGGTACCTTGAGTTGACACTTTAGGGCCTGGTAATTGTAAGCTTCTACCCCAAATAGATACTCTTTGTAAAACCAACAGAGTTCTGGTACTTTGCACCAACACCCCTTTGGCTAACTAATACAAGGGCCCACCTTAATCCTGATTAGTCTCATCTTAACTAATTATATCTTCAAAGATCCTATTTCCAAAAAAGGATCATTTGTGAGACTAGGGGTTAAGACTTGAGCATATCTTCTGTGGGGACACAGTTCAATCCATACCAGTCCTCCTCTGACCTCCAAATTTCATCTCCTTCCCGTGTGCAAAATGCATTCACCCCCATCCCAACATGCCCCAAAGTCTTAAACCGTCCAGCATCAACTTCAAGTCCAAAATCGCATCTTCTAAATCATCTGAATCGACTGTCAGTACAATCCATGAAGGGGGAACATTTCTCTTTATCTGTGGGCCTGTCAAACTATGAAACAAGTTATCTGCTTCCAGAGTGTATTGATGGGACATGCAGAAGGTAGATTCTCCTATTCCTGGGGGGGACTATTGGAGGGAAAAAAGGTCCATGGGTCCCAAGCAAGTCCAAAACCCCACAAGGAAAATCCCATTAGATTCCAAGGCCTGGGAATAATCTGGGACCTGGTGGGTTCTCCTCCGGGCCTGCGGGAGCAGCCGGCCTGCCCAGGGCGGTGAGCTTGCTGTCTCGGAGCAGAGAGGACCCCAGAGTGGTGACTGCCTTCTCTTGGCCCCAGGAGGTCTCAATGGCCAGAACTTTGCATCTATGGCTCCACCTTTAGAATCACTTTTTTTTTTCTCATTTTGTCCCATTCTTGTCCCTTTCAGTCCAGTCTGGCAGTGCTTTTGTTGACACAAAATTCTCAGACTCCCTGTCAGCCTTCTGTGTAGTATGTGGGGGTCCATGCCATCAGACAGGTGGTTCCTCACATGTCTTTCCTGGACAGCTCACCCTCTGCTCCTGGCTTCTTCTGAGATGGTTGACTGGATCCACCAGTTGATGCCTCATCTTTAGCAATGGTTGTCCAGGCACAGCCTCCGCCCGGTTTCCAGAGCAAGCTGTTGGGATAGGCTGCACATTTTTGAAAGCATCAGTTTCTGGCTCCTTTTTGCTTCACAGATCATTCCTCGATTTATCTCTTTCCTCTTGCATTTTACATTAAGCAGTGAGGAGAAACTAGATGATTCCTTCTTTGCTTTTCTTGGAAATCTTGGCTAAATGTTCAAGTTCATTTATTAAAAGTTCTGCTTTCTCTCCAACATTGGGACATAATTCAGCCAGGTTTTCTGCTACTTTGTAATAAGAATCACCTTTCTTCCAGTTTCAATAACATGTTCATTATTTCATTCAAGGCCTCCTCAGAAGCACATTTAACATCTGTATTTCTAACAACAGTTTTTTCGAGGCAATGTAGGTGTTTTTTCTATCAAGGGCATCAAAATTCTTCCAGCCCCAACCCAATTCCAAAATTACTTCCTCATTTTTAGGTATTTGATATAGCAGCACTCCATTTTCCAGCACCAAACACTGTCTTCCTGGAGTAGCTGTAACAAAGTACCACACACTGGGTGGATTAAAACAACAAATTTTTGCTTGAACAGTTTTGGGTGCTTGAAGTCTGACTCATGGTGTTGTCTGAAGTCTGAAGGGTTTTAGCAGTGGTATGCCTGTGCTCCACGGCATACATCGAGCTCTGCCTCTGTCACATGGCTTAATTCTCCTTCTCTCTGTTTGTGTCTGTATTAGTCAGCCACAGGGGGTGCTGATGCAAAATACCAGAAATTGGTTGACTTTTATAAAGGGTATTTATTTGGGGTAGGAGCTTGCAGTTACCAGGCTGTAAAGCGTAAGTTACTTCCCTCACCAAAGTCTATTGCCACGTGTTGGAGCAGGATGGCTTCCGACGTCTGTGAGAGTTCAGGCTTCCTGAGTTCCTCTCTTCTCGGGGCTTGAGTCTCTCCTGGCTCAGCTGCTCTGCTCCTGTGTATGCTTACTTCCTGGGCTCCAGGTCAAAATTCCAACTAACTCCTGTGCCTTGTCGTTTTCTCTGTGAGTCCCCACCCCCTTGGTGGGCAGAGACTGAACATCCTACTGACGTGGCCTAATCAAAACTTTAATTATTAATTAATCAAGTAAAACTGAAACCTTTGAATCCAAAACAGCCTAATATGCCCAGACCAGTTGATAGATATAATCCAGTATCTATTTTTGGAATTCATAAATAATGCCAAACTGCTACAGTATCTATCCAAATTTCCTCTCCTTATAATGACCCCAGTCATAATGGATTAGGGCCCACTAGTTTGATTTTTTTTTTTAAAGAATTATTTTAGTTATTTATTTCTCCCCCTCCCCTCATTGTTTCACTCACTGTCTGCTCTGTGTCCATTCATTAAGTGCTTGTCTTGTCTTTAGGAAGTACCAGGAACTGAACCCAAGACCTCCCATGTGGGAGAGAGGCACTCAATCATTTGAGCCACCTCCGTTCCTGCTTTGTTGTGTCTCTCATTGTGTTTCCTCTTTGTGTCTCCTTGGTCTCCTTCTTGCATCATCTTGTTGTGTCAGCTCGCTGTGCTAGCCTATTGGGCCAGCTCTCTGTCCTGCTCGTCGTCTTTAGGAGGCACCAGGAACCGAACCTGGGACCTCCCATGTGGTAGGCGGGAGCCCTACTGCTTGAGCCACATCTGCTTCCCCCACTGGTCTCATTTTAACTAATTACATGTTCAGTGATATTATTTCCAAATAGGGTCATTGGTGAGATCAGGGGTTAGGACTTTCCCTAGCTCAGCTGTGGGCGGGCAGGCATATGGCTCATCTCTCCAGCTTTGGGCTGCTCGGCTGATCCCAGCCTCGGGCCTCTCTCCTAGCCCCTTGGGGATTCTCTGTCTTTCTGCCCTGTAGGTGATCCTGGAGCCCTGGGGCCGGTCACATGGCGGCTCTCCTTCTCTGTGTGTGTCTCCTTCTCTGTGTGTGTCTGCAGATTTCTCCTGTTTATAAAGGGCTCCCGGAAGGGGGTCCAGGCCCACCCTGGGTCATGCCGCAGTCACAGGCCCCCAGCTGAATTCAGTCCAATCAGAGGTCCCACAGCTAATCAGAGGCGCCTCGCTGAAGCGATCTCATCAAAAGCGGTCTAACCAGAAGGTCCCTTAACTGAAGCTAAGCAGAGGTCCCACCACATACAGTAGGCTCACAGGCACAGGAATGGGTTTGCTTTAAGAACAGGATCTTCTGGGGTCCACAAAGGACCCAATCCAGACATTCTGCCATGCCCCCTCCAAGCCTGCCTTCCAGCGCCCCACTTCTGCTCCTCCCCTATCCTCCCTGCCTTGCCCTGCTTTGATCTTCTCTTCTTCCTAAAATGTTCATCTGGTTGAGTCACCCCTGCTTCACGTCCTTCCATGGCTCCCCAGTGCCCTCAGCATGAAGTCCTGCTGACCTCAAGCAGCCCGTGTGCGTGTCCCAAGGAGCCTTTCCAGTCTCCCCTCCCGTCTCGCCCCATGCCCTGGACGTCCCCAGCTGGTCCCCATCCCTGCTGGCCTCTCCTCCAGGAGGGCCTTCCCCACTCTGCCTCTTCATTGCCCACGGCAAGTGTAGACATGCAGGCCCCCCTGTCCCCTGACTCAGGTGTGTCCTAGCCCCTTCCTCCTCCACAGCGTCCCTCTACCAGGGCATCTGCCATGTGGCATTATGTGGTCACAGGCGTGGCTCTCTGGCTAGTTTGCAGTTTCCTAAAGGTTGGAGATTGTGTCTTCATGATTTCCATATCCCCAGTACAGCATCTGGCATGGAGAGTGTGCAAAAATGTGTGCGTGAAGACACGCTATTAAAGGGTTTGCTGCGTAAGCCGCCCTGGTTGGTTGGTGGCCGGGCCAAGCTAGAACCATGTGTACCACCTCCATGCCATGTTTCCTCTCAAAGAAACATCGAAATGTTCTGACTGTCAGGGGATTAGCAGAAGTGGGCGGATGTTAATAGCAAGTGGAGCTTGGTGTGTGTCTGTTATTCTGTGGATATTCAAGGAGTTTTTCATCATGATGTGTAATTAGATTAGTGTATCCGTTATCTCTTGCTTTATGACAGATTACCCTGTAAGTCAGTGACTTGATGCAGCAAATGTAGATGATCTCACAGTGTCTGTGGGTCAGCAGTTCAGACCAGGCTGCGCTGGGGGTTCTGGCTCAGAGTCTCTCCTGAATCTGCCAGCAGGCTGTGAGCTGGGTCGCCAGGGCTTTGCGCCGTGGCCGCTGTGGGGCTGAGCCGGGGCTGCCATGGGGCTGCGAACCGGGGCCACAGTGGGACTCTGAGCTGGGGCCGCAGTGGACTGTGAGCCAGGGTTGTTAGGGCTGTGAGCCGTGGCTGCCGTGGGACTGTGAACTGGGGCCACAGTGGACTGTGAGCCAGGGCTGCTGTCGGGCTGAGCCGGGGCCGCCATGGGGCTGTGAGCCGTGGCCACCATCGGGCTGAGCCGGGGCCACTGGGGGCTGTGAGCCGTGGCCACCATCGGGCTGAGCCGGGGCCACTGGGGGCTGTGAGCCGTGGCTGCCATCGGGCTGAGCCGTGGCCACCGGGGACTGTGAGCCGTGGCTGCCATCGGGCTGAGCCAGGGCTGCCCGTGAGCTGGGGCCACCGTCATCTCCAGGCTTGAAGGGGGCTGGGGGAGCCACGTCTGGGCTCACCCACTTGGCTGCGGGCAGAAGGCATCCACTTCTCTCCAGCTGCTGGTCGGAGACCCTCAGGCCTCTCTGTTGAGGTGTCGTGATATGGTACTTGCTTTTCCCAGAGCGAGCCATCCTAGAGAGAGAGCCATCAAGATGGAGCCGCAGTGCCTTTTCGTGCCCCGGTCTCCAGAGTCACACCCCGCCACTTCTGCCAGGTTCTCTTCATTACGGATGAGCCACGCGTCCAGCCCACGCTCAAGGGGTGGGGAGCTGGAGCCCGCCTTCGGAGCAAGGATATCAAAGCATTTGTGGACCTGTGTTTAAAACCACCACAACTGGTTTTCTAGGAAAAAGAAAATGTGTATTGAATGAAATAACCACCTAATACCTGGAACTTATTGTGGTTGTTGGAAGCTGCCTGTGCCCAGAAAATCACGTTCTCCAATTTAATCCATCCCTGGGGGAGTAGGCCGTTGTGAGTAGGACCTGGCGATGAGGCTGCTTCAGCTGAGGGGTGGCCCTGCCCGGTCAGAGTGGTCGTAATCCTCTTATTGGACTCCTGTGTAAATGGAAGGAAATTGAGAGAGAGAGAGAAAGCCACAGAAAGTAAGAAGCTGAAACGGAACAGGAAGAGAAGGCAGGGACCAGCGGACACCGCCATGTGCCTTGCCACATGACAGGGTGCCACGGAGAGCAGCCGCCGGTCCCAAATGCCACAGTCTTTGGGGAGAAAGCATTGCCTTCACGACGCATTGACCTGGACATTTTCCCAACCTCGAACCGGGGGGTGAATGAATTCCCATGGTCTAAGCCGAACCATTTCATGGTATTTGGCACCTGAAACACTCATCGAGCTCCAAGTCAGCTTACAGCCCATGTGCTGGGTTCTGTGGCCGCTGGGCCGGCCCTGCAAAGACGCAGCATCCCTTTTCTAATTCACCGGTGGCCGTCGGGCCGGCCCGTGGCTGGTCTGCGGTGAGCTGTGCGCAGCCTCGGGGCGTCTGGGAAGGGGTGGGCACCTGCAGACTCCCAGGGAGCACCCTCCTCCCCTGAGCCTCCCCACGGGCTCAGTTTCCCGTTCGGCCGTGTGGGAAGCCTCCCTGCCTCAGTTGCTGGGAGGTTTCTGTTCCAGCCGTCCTCTGGGAGCTTGGGACCCTGGTGCCAACGTGTGAGCATAAAGGAGCTTCTTGTTACTCCTGGCGTCTCGGGAAAGCAGCCCTGCCCGGCCGCCGAGGCCCGGGGGAGGAGAAAGGCCACATTCAGCAAGAGACAAAGGCTGAAGTCCCGTGGTGCGGCCCTGGGTCTCCTTCCCGGCAGGCCGACGGGAGGGGAGCCAGGAGGGCAGTCCTGACGTCTTGTGGGGCTGCAGCTGCCCAGGACCCAGGTCTGTAAATGCAGCCGCACGGAGCAGCCGGGAGGAGCCGCTTCGTCCCAGGGTGGGCTCCCTCCGCGAGCTGGCTGCCCGCTGTCGTTTAACCAGCGGACACCTGGCAGTGAGTTGCCCCAGAGTTAACCGAAGTGAAAGGCAGTGTTCTGTTTTGCTAAGCTGCTCCAGCAGATACCATGAATGGCGTGGCTTTTGCCCTGGGGAGTTATCAGCTGACCAGCCTGCAGTCCTGAGGGCATGAGAATGTCCACGTCCAGGCGTCCTTCCTGAAGACGGGCGGCTGGCGCTGCTGGGCTCCTCCGTCACGTGGCGAGGCACAGGGCGGCCTGCTGGGCTCTCTTCTCTTCTAGGTTTCCTTGCGTCCAGCTTCTGGCTCCCCTGGCTTACTTTCTCTTTGTCTGAATTTCATTCTCCAGTAAGAGGATTAAGGCCTGCCCTGAGCGGGGTGGGTCACATCTTAAGATCCTACACCAAAAGGCGTCCTTACACCGGGTCTGCACCCCCAGGAACGGGTTAGCTTTAAGAGCATACTTTCGGGGGTCCGTAAGTCTTCTGACCATCACATTAACTGATGATAGCACCTTTCCCCCTGGGGAGAAGGCAGTTAGCGCATGCAGGCCTGGGGGCACCTTCTGGAGAAAAGGGATCCTGAGGGCCCTAGTGGCTTTCTGTTGAAAGGAGGCCATTTTGGGTGTCAGACCCATCTGCTCCCTGCCTTGTATATATTTTGATGCACCTCAGAGAGGGTATATGTTTGCCTGGGCATTGGGCGAAGGGGATTCCTGGCCCCCTGTTGGCCCTGAGGTGTGATGGCCCCGTGCCGGCGCCTGCCACCCGTGCCCGCACCTGCTGTGGTGACAGTGCGGTCCCTGCCACGGTCTCTGCCAGCTCCTGTGTCCTTGCTGGCCCCTGGGCCCCACTGCACCCTGCCCACCGCTCACCCGGCCCTCCCTGGGTCTGCTCTGGCCTCCTCTGCCAGGGCCCTGCACCTGCAGGGATGGGGGCTGTGACCGCTTGTGCCCTTACCCGCCCCGCAGATTCTGGCCCCAGGGCGCTCCGCCTGCGGGCACCGTGGCCCTCAGCACGTGCCCAGCCTCGGCGGCCCCGAGGCCCGCCACTCCCTCTGAGCACGCCCTGCCGGGCTCTTCGCCCCCTCCTTCCTGCAGGGCCTCCCGGCGCAGAAGCTGGGGGAGGGGGAGCAGCGTCCCTGGACCCTGCGTGGTGCTTCTCCCCAAACAGGGTGGGTGGGCCGCCAGAGCCTCCCGCGCCCTGCCTTCCCGCTCACCCCCTTCCGTGGGGACCGGAGCGCATGACCGTCCCTCCTTCCATCCCGTTTGCCTCTGCTGCTGTAACTGCAGGGGGTCGGGCAGGAGGAAGCAGCCTCCCCAGGCCTGCGACTTGAAATGCAGAGGGGCTGGGGCGCCCTCCCTCTGTACTGCCTGGGCCCTTGTGGCCAGGAAACGGGTGGGGAGAAATCAACGCAGCCACTGATTATTCGCATACTATTGCCCCCTTGAAATGGAGTCTGGGTGACTTTCTACGGATTATCCTCCAGCTGGTAGACCTGGGACGACTCTTCTCCCTAGGATCCCATTCGAGGTGACGACTGCAGGTGCCAGCAAGGGAGAGATTTGCGAACTTGGTCATTTGGCGTAGGTTCCTGTAAGTGCACATTGAAGAGGAGCCTTGAAAATAGGTGTTTTAGTTGGCTGAAAAACTAAAAAAAAAACAACAACAACCCACAGAGCTGCTGGGAGCGGTGTTCCAGAAGTGGGTTGGCTTTTACAGCGGGAGTTTCTTAGGTTAAAAGCTAGTCACCTCTTAAAGCTTGGACGTGTCCGAGCCAGGGCGTACAGGAGACCCCTCTGCCTGAGCCGTGGGTGATCAGGCACTCGGCGGCAGCTCGTCTCTCCCCGCTCCTCCGGCCTCGTTCTAGTTCAGCCTCCGGCTGCCCCGTCTGTGGTTTTTCTCTCTCCCGGCTTTGTTGATTTCACTTCTGGAGGCTTCTCTCTGTCCCTGCAGAGTTTTCCCCCTGCACGTGCAGCTTTTTAATCTTCCGTGGATAAAGGAGTCCAGTAAGAGGATTTAGATCCATCCTGGGCCATGCCCTACTGACGTGCTCTAATCAAAAGGAAGGCCCCTTAACCGAATCTAATCAGAAGGCCCCGTGCACAGTAGGTCCATGTGCACAGTAGGTCCACACGCACAGGACTGGACCAGCCCTTAGGCCTCTCCTTCTGGGGTCCACCAGCTTCCTGCTGTCACGGTGTGCCAGCCCTGTAAAGGGAAACGAGTGAATAAAAGGGCAGGGAGGGCCTCCCCAAATCTATATCTAGATCCTGAGACCAGGGAAATCTTTTCCTTCATTCCATTTTCTGGGTATTCCTAATTTCCTACGAAAAGCCTGGCTTACTTTGAAAATTGGGACAGATCATCCGCTTCTTAAAAACCAGCACGAGGGAATGCATGCTGTGCCATTTTATAGGCTGGCTTCAGACTTCTTTTGCCACAAGACATCGAGTTCCAGGGAAAAGCGTCACTTCCTTATCCAGGGAATACCGGCCGCTTGCCTAGAAGCTGGTAAAGGCTGGCAAGTGCATTTCGCTTCTTTCCCTCGGGGCCTCTGCACCTGCTCCTCCCCTGCTTCTTGAGTGTTCTCCAGCCGAGTGGTCAGGACAGATTTCCGGGTTGAGCGGCTGGGGGGGCAGCCGTGCCTCCTCCCTGCCCCTTTGCCACACTCCCTGCCGCTTCCTCCCCTCCCACACCCCCTCACCTCTTCCTGCCTGCTTGGTTCGTTATGTGGCAGCTGGCCAGTTCCAGAGCCCGGAAGCGGAGGAGGGCTAGGGCCGGGGCAGGGAGGCGGGGGCATTTTCCAGCACAGCGCAGACCGCTGTGCCTGCGTCCCGAGGAGCAGGCTGGCCGCGGGGCAGGCCTGGGGGTGACGGCCAGCGCTGCCTGTGGGTGTTCTGGGGCCAGGTCGGGGAACCCCCCAAGTCTAGGGGGTCCCCCGGGGGCAGGCAGGAGGCCATCAGATGGGAGCTGGGCCTTGGAGCAGACCTGCCTTTGGGGGTCATCCCTTCCCCTCCTGCCGCCTTGGCGAGGCGCATCACATCTCGCATGGGGTCCAGTCCTTTTTGCTGCTATGCATTGTTTAGTCTCCAATGCATTTTGCCTTATGTCGTCTCTAGTGTTTCCTCCAAATGCATCCCCTGGGCCACACCTGCTCAGTTTTTATGAGGTCTTTTTTTTTTTAATGCATTTTTTTTTAAAGATTTATTTTTTATTTATTTTTAAATTTATTTCTTTCCCCTCCCCCGCCCCCAGTTGTCTGCTCGCTGTGTCTGTTCGCTGTGTATTCATCTGTGACTGCTTCTATCCTTATCAGCGGCACCAGGAATCTGTGTTTCTTTTTGTTGCATTATCTTGTTGGGTCAGCTCTCCGTGTGTGTGGCGCCATTCCTGGGCAGGCTACACTTTCTTTCGCGCTGGGCGGCCCTCCTTACGGGGCGCACTCCTTGCACATGGGGCTCCCCTACGCGGGGGACAACCCTGTGTGGCAGGGCACTCCTTGCGCGCATCAGCACTGTGCATGGGCCAGCTCCACACTGGTCAAGGAGGCCCGGGGTTTGAACCTTGGACCTCCCATGTGGTAGGTGGACACCCTAACCACTGGGCCAAGTCTGCTTCCCTTTATGAGGTCTTTAAATGACAAGGAGGGAGGTGAAGGACGCTGCAGAGAGGTTGCCGAGGAGGACAGCCAAGGGAGGCTTTGTCTATGATGGCGCCTGTGAGCTGTGTGTTAGATGTTGGCGCAAACTTCCTAGGATGGGATGCACAGACTTCTAGGATCACAGGGGAAGGCTGGGCTGGGGAGAGGGGCTTCGAAGGAGAATTCGGAGGGAGGGTGATCTTTGAGCTAAGCCCTCCAGAAACCCGCCTTCAGGAAGGATTGCTGCGGTGCAGTGAGCTGAGGACTAGAAGGGACTGAGATGGTGCGGGCAGACAGCTGTGACTATTTAGCATAAAGGCCAGCAGGCAGGGCCGGTGGCGGTGGCTGGCCTGGAGGAAATCGTAATGAAATATTAACTTAACGGTCTGAAATACAGATGCTCAGGACACTTGCACACTGACAGTGGACTGGCACTGTGATAAGAATTGCCATATGTGCATCACCTCATTTAATCCTCTGAGTTAGGAAATCACGTCTCTATTTAAAAATTGGATGAGAAAACCCAGGCTTGCGAGTGTGAAAGTAACAAAGTCATGAGGTGGGGCTTGAACCCAGGCCGTCTGCCTCCAGAGTTCCCATTCGTCACCACTGTGTTGCTCTTCTGTGCAGGACACACAAGCTGGGGGATGGGGTAGGGAAAGAGGGAGAGAGGAGAAGAAGGCGGGAGAGCAGAGAAACTTCATCTGGCAGACCCTTACGCTTGTCCGCTGCTGCTCTGTATTGTGTGTGTATCTGTATGTGTGTGTTTACATAGGTGTACATGCACACATACAAAATACCTGCCATATACACACTTGTGTGTATTCAGAAGATACTGGAACTTGGAACAACGAGAGGGACTGATCGTGGGCTGGGAATTTGGGTGAAGAGAGAGGAACCTCTGTTTTGGACTTCATATCCGTGTTTTAACACTTGAATTTTTATTGTGTGTCTGCTTTTATAACCATAGAGCAAAGGCAGTTTAAAAGCTAAGTCTTAACTCTGGATCTCAGTGTGAGAGAGTCCCACCAAGCACTGTTTCTCGCTCCATAAAGTGGGAGGACAAAGCCATGTCCTATGTACCAGACGTGCGAGCGGTGGTATTTTCTTAGAAAGCGCAGATTAATAACGTAGCCTTGGCCCGGAGGACTCCTAGGCGTTTAGGAAAGAAATGTAAACAGTTGCTGTGAAGGAACTTGATTTACTTTACACTGTAAAATGAGGCCGCTCTGGGAAGGGAATTTCAAGGACTCCAAGATTCTTGCAGTGAATTTGTGTAACTCAGTCTAATGGTTAAATAAGATGAAACAGCTGCTTTTGATTTTGGAAAATTCCCCCAGATGAACTGAGACCAAACTTGCACAGAGCTGTTCTGACGCTGGCAGCCAGGGCACAGTCCTGATGTCTTCTTCTCCCGCGGCCTTGGACTTCTGCTGCTTGCACGAGCTGAGTGACGGGATGTTAGGCCACACGGATCCTTTCTTAGGCATTTCCTAATCTCATTTGTTCAAAAAAAGGTTGAGTTTTTTTTTTTTTTAATCCTCAAAGCCTGAGACAAAAATTTAAAAGGGTCTTTGACTAATGAATTCCCGGCATTGGAAGAGATAACAATACTCTTTAATATTTGGTGCCCTGTAGAAGGATTTTAGAGAAGAAGAAAAGAGAGAAAGCAAAGAAGGAAAGAAGTTACAGGAAGGAAGGAAAGAAAGGGAAGGAAGGAAGGCAGGCATTTCAGTTTGGTAACTAAAGGTTAACTCGAGTTGCCACACAGTGTAAGGCAGGTCAGGCAAGGACCTGCCTGTTCAGCTCTGCCCAAGACTCTGCCTCTGCTCAGCCTTGAACCGTCTTGGTTTCCTCCTGGTGAGGTTTTCGCCTGCTTGCTCCGCCACCCTGGCTTAGGCACATATTTGCCCTTACCTGGGGGACTGGTGGATTTGCCCTGCTCCGGCATGTCCTCCAGCCCCTCTGCTTTGTGTTCCTGTGGGCCTCGTGGAGCACCCAGGCAGCTCCTCAGCCACGGGCTGAGACAAAGCCTCCGCTGCAGTGCCCGGCTGCCCCACAGGCCCACAGCCCCGGCTGCCCCACAGCCCCGGATGCCCTATAGGCCTGGCTGCCCCACAGGCCCAGCTGCTCCTACATTCCCGGCTGCCCCACATGCCCCACAGGCCCGGCTGCCCCACAGCCCCGGATGCCCTACAGGCCTGGCTGCCCCACAGGCCCAGCTGCTCCTACATTCCCGGCTGCCCCACATGCCCCACAGGCCCGGCTGCCCCCACAGGTCCGGCTGCCCCCACAGCCCCGGCTGCCCCCACAGGCCCGGCTGCCCCCACAGCCCCGGCTGCCCCCACAGGCCCGGCTGCCTCCACAGCTCCGGCTGCCCCCACAGCCCCGGCTGCCCCCACAGGCCCGGCTGCCCCCACAGGCCCGGCTGCCCCCACAGGCCCGGCTACTCCTACATTCCCGGCTGCCCCACAGGCCTGGCTGCCCCACAGGCCCAGCTGCTCCTACATTCCCGGCTGCCCCACATGCCCCACAGGCCCGGCTGCCCCCACAGGCCCGGCTGCCCCCACAGGCCCAGCTGCTCCTACATTCCCGGCTGCCCCACAGGCCCGGCTGCCCCCACATCCCCGGCTGCTCACAGGCCCAGCTGCCCCCACATCCCCGGCTGCTCCACAGGCCCGGCTGTCCCCACAGGCCCGGCTGCCCCACAGGCCCAGCTGCTCCACATCCCTGGCTGCCCCACAGGCCCGGCTGCCCCACAGGCCCGGCTGCCCCCCCAGGCCCAGCTGCCCCCCCCCAGGCCCTGCTGCCCCCACATCCCCGGCTGCTCCACAGGCCCGGCTGCCTCACAGGCCCGGCTGCCTCACAGGCCCAGCTACCCCCCCAGCTACCCCCCACAGGCCCGGCTGCCCCCACATCCCCGGCTGCTCACAGGCCCGGCTGCCCCCACATCCCCGGCTGCTCCACAGGCCCGGCTGTCCCCACAGGACTGGCTGCCCCACAGGCCCGGCTGTCCCCACAGGACTGGCTGCCCCACAGGCCCAGCTGCTCCACATCCCTGGCTGCCCCACAGGCCCGGCTGCCCCACAGGCCCGGCTGCCCCCACATCCCTGGCTGCCCCACAGGCCCGGCTGCCCCCCCAGGCCCAGCTGCCCCCCCCCAGGCCCGGCTGCCCCCACATCCCTGGCTGCTCCACAGGCCCGGCTGCCTCACAGGCCCGGCTGCCTCACAGGCCCAGCTACCCCCCCAGCTACCCCCCACAGGCCCGGCTGCCCCCACATCCCCGGTTGCCCCCCCAGGCCCAGCTTCCCCCACATCCCTGGCTGCTCCACAGGCCCGGCTGCCCCCCCCAGGCCCGGCTGCCCCCACATCCCCGGCTGCTCCACAGGCCCGGCTGCCCCCACAGGCCCGGCTGCCTCACAGGCCCAGCTACCCCCCCAGCTACCCCCCACAGGCCCGGCTGCCCCCACATCCCCGGTTGCCCCCCCAGGCCCAGCTTCCCCCACATCCCTGGCTGCTCCACAGGCCCGGCTGCCCCCCCCAGGCCCGGCTGCCCCCACATCCCCGGCTGCTGCACAGGCCCGGCTGCCCCCACAGGCCCGGCTGCCTCACAGGCCCAGCTACCCCCCTAGCTACCCCCCACAGGCCCGGCTGTCCCACAAGCCCAGCTGCCCCCACAGTCCCAGCTGCCCCCTTCCCCCCCGGCTGCCCCACAGGCCGGGCTGGCCCCACTCTCCCAGGGTGCTTTGCAGCAGGCAGGTGGTCGCCGCCTTCTTTGCTAAGAGAATTCAGTTTCTTTCAGGAGTCTGGTGATCCTGTGCCTTAAGGAAGTTGGTGCTCTCCTCAGCCCCCTGAGAAATCTTGATTGAGGCAGTGATTGTTTTAGGAATGTCATGGGGCAGGGTTCTGGTTGAGGTATGAAATCTGCTCCAGGGCTCCGGGAACGTTTTTCTCGTCCTTGGTGTGTGCCCCAGGAGGAACCCATCTTTCCCCTTGTGTGGCTCTTGGCCTGGTTAGCGAGGATGAGCCGTCTAGGACTGCTGTGGGCATCTCGGTGACAGCCAGGGGCTAGCTGAGGCTGTTCACAGAACCATGGAAGGGACCCAGGTCGGGAGCCCCCGCCCTCCAGAGCCCTGGTTGAGTCTCGTGTTGGTGAAGTCCGCCGCGTCGGGTTTTCTCCGCCTTGCAGATGAGTCTAGTCGAGAAGCCAACATGCAAATCTGCTGTCCAGGGCAGGTCAGCGAGAGTCCAGGGGCTGGGCATCTGGCACAGCCTGGGGGTGCAGGCAAGGGAGAAGTGCAGGTGAATGTGGAAGGAAACGGGAAGTCAGCTGAACAGCGGAGTGGAGCCAGAGCCGCCCAGGACTCAGGCAGCACTGCCAGGCAGGCTGGGAGGTGGCAGGTGGCATGGAGGAGGGGACGGACTGAGACCAGCGTAGCATCTTGCGGGGAACTCAGCTACATGGGGCTCTTAAGGTTGAAGCTGGGGTGAGCGTGGAGAGACATGAGGCCACAGAGGTGGGCAGGCGGATCAGGAGGGGTCTTGTGCGAGTGGATTATCTTCATCCCCCAAACTGACCATGGTAGGCTCCAGAAAAGTTGGTGTCCGTTGCCAATTATCAGGTGTATTTAAGTCTTGCAAAGACAAACCTGTGCCAGGGGCAAGCATTACTCTCTTGTAGACCTGGGCGAGGTGTTGTCTACTCACACACCCACATGCACATACACAGAACGTCCACAGGCTCATGCTTGAGCCTTGTGTAGCTGGGATTAGCTGTAGCCTGCTTTGTCACAGTGTTTCCAGCTTCTGGAAGCTGCCTTGTGTGCCCTCTGCCTTGTGTGCTTGGCCTTGGGGATACCGAACAAATAAACAAGACACAAGCCTGTCCTCCCAGGAGCTGCCATTTGAAGGGAGTAAGAAGGCAGTTAGAAAAGCACCCTCTGAAGGACTTGCCTGCCACACAGAGCAGAAATATTTAGGGAAGAAATAATCATAACTGCTGCTTGTTGAGGAATCACTATCCCTGGCACGAATGGAAGTGGTTTCTACAAATTATGTCTAATCCTCCAATCTGCCATCATCCTGGGGTAGCCTGTCCCATGTGCACTTCTGAGATGTAACTGGCCCTCTGCTATGGAGAACTGGGTTCTGTCCTATATCCCCTTGAATCAAGACAGCTATTTTGACCTCTCCAACCAATAAGAGTCTGGCCAAAGGGTGCAGTACATATGTAACAACTGATTTCCTGGAAAAAAACATTAAAAGCTCTCTCTTGTAGCATTTGCTGGTTTTCTGCGGTGTGGATACTGCCCCCGTGGCTGATTTCAAGCTACTAACATGGCACCCTTGAACACGGAGCTGGGAGGAGATGGGCAGGAGTGGCCTTTGTATCATATTTCCACCAGAGAGAGACCACCAGTGAAGAGAGCCTCAGGAGGGTGCTTAACAGTAACGTGATCAGTGATGTTACATTGTGCTTCAAGAATTTATTACCTTCATATTTAATATGATCTGACAGTGCCTTCAGTAGTTGCTGAGGGCAGGAGGAAGGAAGAAGAGATGTGATGTAGGGCATTTTCGGGACTTGGAGTTGTTCTAAATGATACTGCAGGGACAGATGCTGTACATTATATATCCTGCCATGGCCCACTGGGTGGACTGGGGGAGAGTGTAAACTACAATGTAAACCATTATCCATGTGGTGCAGCAGTGCTCCAAAATGTATTCACCGAATGCAGCGAATGTGCCACAATGATGAAAGAGGTTGTTGATGTGGGAGGAGTGAGTGGGGTGGGGTGTGGGGTATATGGGAACCTCTTAAATTTTTTAATGTAACTTTTTTTGTGATCTATGTATCTTTAAAAAAAAAAGGACAATTTAATAAAAATAATAATAATCTGTTTAATTGAATATTTGTACCTTTAGTCTTTGGTGATGGCTTTGTTTGACAACCAGCTAACAAAATCCCTGAAAATGTAGCCATAGGCTCCTGTGGGCTGGCACTTGGCCAGCTCCAGTCCCCTTCCTCCAAGGCTCGGTCATAAAAAGAATGTGGCTTCCACCAAACTCACTCTCCTTTGAGGCCTGTGCCTTTGGAACTTTGAGTCTGTCATGCTGTTGCCCCTTTGTCTGAGGCCGCCATGCTGGAGGAGCCACGTGGAAAGAGAGAGAGGATGAGAGAGAGAGGCCTAAAGGTCCCCAGCTGTTGGGGTCTCCCAGCTCGGGAGTCAGAGCCTGTGAGCTAGCCCAGCCCAGCCCATAGTCCTGCAACCACGGGGACCAGAGACGCTGAGGAGACCTAGCTGAGCCCAGCAGCCTAGAACTGTGCCTGGTGATGATCAATGCCTGCTTTTGTTTACGGCCTCTGAAGTCTGGGGCTGGTTTTGCTCCTCAGCAGGAGATGACCAGAACAATCTTGATCTCACAGACGAGGCAACAGTCCTCGAGTGAACGCAACCTAGGGGAAGTCACTCGAGCCTGTGTGCACCAGTGCCCCGTCCTCACGCCACGGTCGTGCTGCCTCCGCAGGTGCAAACGCACCCACAGCAACTAAGTAGAGTGGAAAAGAAAGAATTACGATGCTTTCCATCGCCTGTATGTCATTTGAACGAATCAGCTCCTGAGTGGGAAGTTGGGACCCCCGTTTCTCTGTGGGCCTGTTTTTCTGTGGGCCCCCGTTTCTCCGTGGGCTCCCTTTTCTCCCTGGGACACATTTCTCCGTGGGCCCATTCCTCCATGGGGCCCCATTTCTCTGTGGGGCCCCATTTCTCTGTGGGGGCCCGTTTCTCTGGGGCCCCGTTTCTCTGGGGCCCCGTTT
This sequence comes from Dasypus novemcinctus, assembly GCF_030445035.2. NCBI lineage: Eukaryota > Metazoa > Chordata > Mammalia > Cingulata > Dasypodidae > Dasypus > Dasypus novemcinctus. The sequence goes on from NC_080677.1 coordinate 8,264,975, forward strand.
CTCTGTGGGGTTTCTTTGAGTTCAGGAGACTGGCCACCTCGCGGCTCGCTTGGGAGCGTGAGGGCAGCTTCCTTCTCCTGCCGGCAGTGAGGGGATGAGGCGGACGGCCCGGCCCGGCCCCGCGGTGGCTTACGGGGCCCCAGTGAGGCCGTCCTGGGGCCTTGGTCCCCACACAGGTGGGAGGACTTTCCTCTCCCAGTGAGGGTCAAGGAAGCTTCTGGAAGGCGCGGCCCTTTGCCAGCAGGGGAGGTGCAGCCCAGACCTCCTTGGGCAGAGGGAGCCGCGGCGTGTCGTCGACGGCAGAAGGAGGAGGAGGCTTCCTCTCCTGCAGGCAGCAGGCAGCCTTCCGAGGACAATGGGGCCACTGTGGGCCACTGCCGGGCTCCCCCGGGTCCTTCTCCTCGGTCTGCGCTACTGAAGGGCCAGCGCAGCCTCGCGGCCCCCCAGCCCTCGGGACAGCCCAGCCGTCCTTCCGGAGGGTCCTGTTTCCCTGGGGGCTGAGGCCGCTCCGTCCCCACCGCCCAAGGCCTCTGAAATGGCAGTGCCTGAGTCTGTGCTCTCGTGATGGCGCTCAAGCGGCGTTCCAGCCTGATCGCCCGGATTCCACAGCGCAGCCCTCCGCCCCGCGCCCCTCGGCGGGCCCGCTGCTGTTGAGCTCCTCTGCAGCCTCCGGGCGAGGAGGAAAGTCGCGGTGCTGTGTCCCTCTGCCCTCCTGTCCCTTTATAAGGCCAAGTCCCGACACCGGCGGCAGAGCGCGCTCCGCCGTGGCCGGGACTTCGGGGCTTCTGGGAGGACACGCCGTGGCTCCAGCCGTTTCCTGCGGCTTCAGGAAAGTGAACCTGCTTCTGGGTGTCCCAGTGCCACTGTTTCACATATTAGATCAGCACGACGCTTGCCCTGAGCCAAGCCGTTGGCAGGGGGGCGGGGAGAGCATGTTGGGACACAGGGCGCTAGGGTGACGCAAGCGCTAAGCACACGGCAGGGTGGGAGGCGGGCCAGCCTTGGCATCTTAGAAAGAACCAAACTGCATCCCTTTAAAGTGCTTTTCCACGTTTTCTGCAACCCATGCCCTAGAAATCCTCCTCTTGGGAAAAAGTGTTCTAAAAAAAAATCCAAAAAAATGGGAGCAGACAGGAAGTGATGCAGTTTACAGCCTGATGTTCATCACGGTCTTGTGTGCGATAATAAAAGATGTGACGGGAAGCAGATTAGGCTCAACTGCTAGAGCGTCCGCCTACCACACGAGAGGTACAGGGTTCAAACCCAGGGCCTCCTGACTTGTGTGGCAAGCTGGTCCACATTCAGAGCTGTGGTGTGCAAGGAGTGCCATGCCACGCGGGGGCGTTCCCCGCATAGGGGTGCTCCACACGCAAGGAGTGCGCCCCGCAAGGAGAGCTGCTCTATGTGAAAGAAGTGCAACCCACCCAGGAGTGGCGCTGCACACACGGAGAGCTGACGCAGCAAGATGACGCAACAAAAAAGAGACACAGATTCCAGGTGCCACGTGACAAGAATGCAAGTGGACACAGAAGAACACACAGCGAATGGACACAGAGAGCAGACAACGAGGGGGGGAAGGGAATAAATAAAATAATCTTTAAAAAAGAAGACATGGACACAATGTCCCTATAAACGTCAAACGGCTGATGGCAAGTTCATGTGACGGAGGCTCGCTGCCCCGGAGAAATGATGCTTTCAAAGGGCTTGTGCATGTTATACCAGGTGAAAAAGCAGGACTTAAAGAAATCAAACAGACATTAGACTCCATGTCTGCATGGCCGGAATATGACTGTTTCTACCGGTTTTACATTTTCCCAATTTTCTACCATCTTTAAAAAATATATATATCTCCTATCCTGTGGAGGTGAACTCATTTGTAAATAGGATATTCAAAGATCCTTCTCAGATGAGGCCAGACTGGGTCAGGGTGGGCCTTAGTTGAGTTTGACGGGAGGCCTTAGGAGCAGAGGAAATCTGGCCACACTCGAGAGGAGACAGGTGGGAAACCGAGCTGTGGGTTGCTGGCGACAGGCTGTGCAGAAGGCATGGCCCTGGTGACACCTTTATGGTCGATGTGTGGCCTCCAAAACTGTGAGACCACCCACTTCCGCCTCAGCCTGTGCCGCTTTGCTCAGCAGCCCTGGCTGACTAAGACATCGGGGCCGAGAGCTGGGGAATTCCTTAGGGGGCTCCTCGTGAGGAGCCTTAAGGGTGGGCTCGTCGGCCGCAGCTGCTGCCAGAGGTGGCCCTTTCTGTCCCGTGGGGCCCCAGGGCCAGAGCCCCTGGACGGTCCCACAGAACGGCAGCCCCCCAGGCACCGAGCCGGCCTCGTATGGACTGACCGTTCAGAGCTCCCCTTTCCTCTTCCCCACCCACAAACTCAGACAATTTCATCTGCTATGGAAAGCTGTTTCTCTTTCCTAATAAAACTTCTTCAACCCTTCGATCAGATCCTAAACGAATAGCTCAGAGAATTTACTTTTTAAAGGACAAACCATCCCGCCTCAGTAAAACTATTCAGCCTCCTCCGCAGGCAGACCCTGCCGTTGGCTGAACCTCTGCGGTCACTCGGCTGGCCCCTTCTGTTGCTTCACGGTTTGGTGGTGGTTATTCCCGGCAGTGGCCCGGTAAAACGTCAGAAGGGCGGGGAGCTGGAGAAGCAGAGTGACTGGGACAGCATCAGCGAGCTTTTTCCTAAGGAGAAATTACTTTGGATTTTCCCTAAGAGACTTGGGAGAGGGAGTGTAGGAAGGGAGTCGCCACGAGATGTGTGTCCTTGGGACAGGGGGATGGTGGCAGCGGCCTCGTGGAGGCGCACGCTCCAAAGAGACCTCACGCTTGGTCCCTGGAGCTGCAGAGGGGAGGGCAGCCTGCCTCTCTGATGAGGGACGGCCTACGGAAAGGACAGTTCAGGCTCCCAGGCTTCAGCAGGCCAGGAGTGCACTTGGCAGAGAGAACTGCTGGAGAAGTGGCACCCTAGATCACCCGGCCTGCAGTGAGCTGTCACAGCCCCGTGTCCCCAGCGGAGCTGCCGTCCCCCACTGTTACGTCATAAGGAGACCACCCAACTGTTTGGTGGAGGCTGCACGTTTCTTTGTGTGGCCCGTGTAGAGATGGAGGAGCAGTGGCAGCTCACAGAGCTGCCGAGGCCAGGGAGGGAGCCTGTGTGGGAGCGCTTCAGGGTGGCTGCTCTCCAGTCCCAGATCAGCGATTCTCTCTCTCTTTGAGCATCCGATTTGGGAGTTTGAAAGAATTGTTTCAGTTGTGAAAGGGCAACGCCTTTTCCTCTGTGTCCAATACTGGCAGCAGGGGAGGTGGAGGCAAAAGGGAGCCTTGCTCCTGGAACGTGCTCCGCCGGTGCCTTGGGGCCTCCCCCGTGGGGCTTTGTGCGTCCCTGGCATCCTCTAAAATCCTGTTCAACCAGCTCCTGCTCCTGGCGGTTCTTGCGGCTGGTTTGAGCTCTGTCTGCAGCAGAGAAGCCAGTTGAGTTCTCTGGGTGTGATTTTCAGCACAGTTGCTGTGTTTTCCTGGGATTTGAAAATGGAAAAGGCGTTTGTTTCCCTTTCTTGCTCCTTGACTTGGACGTGGTCAAGCTCCACCACTGGGGTGGAGGACCGGATCATTGTTGACCCCACGCGAGCCTCGTTGTTTCCTGGTTCTGCTGTGTCAACAGCACGGGCTTGGGTAAATGTCATTGCAGTTCTGTGCTTCCGTCTAGAATCTGGGGATCATAACGAGAACCCCGATTCTACCTTAGGGTGGTAGAGGAGCTGATACATACAAGGACCTGCCCCACAGGAACTGCTCAAAACGTCAGCCTGCCTTACTGGTTTCTCTGGGGTTCCTTTTCATCAGTGTGTACAATGAGGGCCAGAATTCAGTGAGTTAAATCTCCTCTCAAGCCTGGTAGCTAATGAGCGTCAGTCCTGATGACCACAGAGCTGTTCCTCCTGTGAACACAGGATTGTGAAGCGTTCTCTATGGAGTCTGGCGAGTGAAAAGCACTTTGTAAATATTGATTCTGTCCTACCTTTAAAAAAAACAAAACAAAAGGAGGCCGAGTAACTTATTTTCGTTCACAGAGCAAATCTGTTTGTTGGGGGAAAAAATCTAGACAGAATTCCAAATTTCTGAATGCTATATGTTTTAGCCACCTTAGAAATTGACATTTTTTCCCACTTTCACCTGTTGATTTTCTGACTCTAATCAAGTAGGAGGCAGGCAAAATTCTATGATCATGTCATTTGGTAATGCCTAGTTTTTGAGACTCTACAAACTTGAAAACTGAGGGAAGAAACTCACCTTGACCTGTGGACTGTGTTAAGCTCCGCGGAGCGTGCTTGTTAGAGTGACGACGTTTTCTGTAATATGGCGGGCTTGCAGGTTTATAATGGGGAAAGTGAACGAAAAGCCTGGCCTTTGATTTGGGGCCCGTCGCTGCTTTAACGCTGGCCGTTTGAACGTGCTGTGGTCCTTACGACTTATTCCCCCAGTAGAGCCGTAGAGTGGGTGGTGGAGAAACCTCCGCCCCTGAGGCCACATCCGGGCTCTGCTCTCCGGGAAGTTATTCTCCTGAAGGTAATTTTCTCCTGGCCCCTGATGATAGAGCCCAGGTGGTGACTTCACGCGTGGGCTGATCTGGTTTCCCATCCCAGCAGTTCTTCCCAAGTTGACGGCAAGGTTGAAAAGTGACTTACTGGTATTCTACTGTAGATTTACTGTGATTCTAGCAAGGGAAGAACTTCTATCATTGACGTGGCCACTGGGGGTTCTGGGGCAGGGAGAGGGAAAAACAGGTGTAATAAGGGGGCATTTTCGGGACTTGGAATTGTCCTGAATGACACTGCAACAGCAGATACAGGCCATTATTAATCTTGTCATGACCTACAGAATTGAGGGGGAGAGAGTGTAAACTACAGTGTAAACTATAATCCACGCTTAGTGGCAGTGCTCCAAAATGTGTTAATCAGTTGCAGTGAATGTACCTCACTAATGAAGGATGTTCTTAATGTAGGGAAATGTGGGAATTTTGGGAACCAGGGAATATGGGAATCCCCCATATTTTTTTATGTAACATTTATGTAATCTAAGTAGCTTTAAAAAAACAAAACAAAACAGAACAAAATGTAAAATTGAAAAAAAAAAAAAAGAAAGGTTGAAGACCTGGGAGCTGGGCTAACTGCCGCCTCAGCCTTCCAACAGGCACTAACCCGTGTGCTCCTGGGTGGGGAACGCGTGCCCTCCGCCCCTGGAGGCCACATGGTCAGCAGACCCTCAGTCCCGTGGGTCACTGAAGGACACCTGGAAGGCAGGTGGCAGCTGGGAGCACCTGGGTCTGGGGCCCTACAGACAAATGCCTCTGAAAGTGACAGATGTGCGGGCTCACCCATGCAACACTGTCCATGCAACTTTCATGGTACAAGTCCGTAGGCCAGGGGAAAATCACTTTAAAGTGTGTAAATGGCGGGTATGGCATGGAATTAAAAGAACCCACTTACTTTAGGCTTCATGTTAGTTTTCTTTTGCTTAGGAAACCCCATTTATAACTTCCAAAAACTGATGTGCGCATGGCAGGCATTGGGAAGCTGGGACCAGTCCTAGCCTGTGTGCCCTTGCTTTAGCCAGAGAGGAGATTCACCCACAAATGCTGGCTAAGCACCCCTGAAAGTCACACGGCGGCTCACGCTTGTCCATGCTAGCAAGCCATCTAAAGCCAAGCGGAAAGCAGAGCAGCCCTAACCGCCCTAGGTGTTTGTCCTCACATCCTGTCCCGCTACCCCCTGCCCCCCACCCCAGAGTCCTCCTCACCACGTTGGCTGCTTTGGCAAGTCCTGTCCCTCTCTCAGGCATTCTGTACCCTCTGTGAATGCCCTGAACTCACTCAGCCAGAAAATCCACCCAGGCCAATGTGCCCCACGAGGTTATCTGGTCTACCTGGTCCTCCGCTGGCGCCGTCTTAGCGCTGGAGGAAGCGGGCACCTTGCTCGGTCTGTTTAATGTAGCAGTTAGAATTCTCCATTTTTCTATCCACAGTGACGCACACGATGGATGGCTGTCACACTCCCATGGTGTACCCACGTTTTTTCTTCCACCCAACACATATATCAACATGAAAGGGCACAAGAATGACATCCTTGGCTCTGCTTCATTACTTTTTAAGTAAATCACTCTTATCTTCACTAGTTTATTATTTGTAACAGATTGCACTTCTGAAAACAAATTGGGGCTCATTAGGGGTTGTGGTCCCTAAACCTCTTAATTACGCATACAAAGGTTCCCCTGTTTACAGCAGGGGCTTCCCAGGGTTTGAGCCTCTGCAGAGCGCATGCTTCTAGTTTGGAGACCTAAATAGCACAAAGAAGTTGGAAGATTCACCCCAAAAAGGAATGTTGGCAAGTGAATTATTTGCTTTGGGGTTGATATTAAGGTTAGGAATTGGGGACTTTCCATGCTATTTAGAAGAATTTTGGCATCTCAGCTATGTGGCTAGAGCTGACCTGGGTGAACAGTCTGCTTCGTTTCACTTCTGCTGGGAAAGTGAAACTTGCTTTTCTTAGAAACAGTATCCACATTTAAGTCAAGTAGGGGTTGGAGAAGGTTACAAAGGGATAACCAAAATACAGTCTATATAGTGAGGAGCTCAGAAGCTCATGCAACTCAGTGCTATAGGATGTAACATTTAAAAACACTGTCAATTCTCATGGTGTTTTCAGATCATGAAAGTAATATAAACGTGTGGTGGAATGCTGGAAAACAAAAGTATCACGAGATTAACGATTGTCAATGATTTTAGCACCCAGAGATGGCTTGTGTTATCACTATTGGCATGTTTCCTTTCGCGGTTTCGTCTAAGCATGGTTTTACATACACTGTATATCCACACGTACCATGCTTTTCTGCATAACTTTAAATAATGCCTGCCTATGCTATGAATATGTTTTGGAGACATGTTAAATGACTGCACAGGGGTCCAATCCTCTGGAACTAATTATCCCCCCCAGAGAGGTGGTTGACTACAGTGGCGAGTGCACCTGAGTCCAAAGCTAATAACTTCTCTGAGTTTCAGTTTTCCTACCTGTGAAATGGGAACAGTAGCCATATCTACCTCTCAGGGCTATTGATAATCAAACGAGTTAATACTTAGCAGCGCGTGGAATGCTGCCCGGCCCATATTATGTTCTCAGGAAATGTTAGCCCATTGTTACATTTCTCATGATTATAAATGATCCTGCATTGAACGTTTTATGTGTGAATACCAGGCTACATCTGATAACTTCTTGTGGATTAAATCCTAGGAGAAAATTATTTGTTGAAACTTTTTTTTCCAATGTTGATTAACGTTTCTTTTTTTAAATGAAATACATTTAAAGAAGATCAAAAATGGTCATAATTGCAGTTCCCAGATAAGCCCTGATAACATTAAAAAACAAACTGATAATAGCAGACAAGTTGTATATGTCACTTATTAGAAGAGTCAGTAACACGGAATAATGGAAAATGAAATGTCACTGCTTCTCTTCTCTGTAAGTACTTCACCTCAAATAATAATAAAAAAATGCTCCATATATCAGGACCCTTGAGGGTTATGCATGCAATGAAATGTATAAATGTTCACAAATGGGCTCACACTAAACCTTGTTTTGTTTTGTTTTTTTCATTTAAAATTAGATCTTGATGCTCACTAAATATCAGTACCTGTGACTCTACTTCATGCTTCTTAGTGTCTCCAAAGACCAGAATTTCTTTAGTCAGTGCTCTCTTGGTGGACACTGGCAATCTTGGATTTTGCTGAAAAATATTGCGCCTAGTACAGGTATAATAATGGATAATGCATATTCACGGCACATGCCAGGTACTGTTCTTAAAGCTGTGTGTATATTACCCCTTTAAATTCTTACCACAACTCTAGTAATCACTGTTCTTATCTTCTGAGTCTAGAGAGGTATGTAAATCACCTAACATCTCACAGCCAAGGAGCGGAGCTGGAATATTCCCAGTCTATCCAGGGAGTAAGTAAGTAGCTGTGGAATTCTTGGACCATAGGCGTTTCTCATTGCCATTCAGAAAGACTGGATAATATTCAAGTTTCTGCACAAATATGTGGGAGTGCTGTTTTTCTCTACACCCTCTCCAGTCCTGCTGGTGTCATATTGCTAACTTTTATGCATCTAAGAGGTAAAAACCAAAACATTTTAACATATATTTTATTAAGAATGATTGAGGAAGAACTGTTTTAATGTGGATAGACTATTTTTCCTCCTTTCCTCTATTTGGCTTACTCATACTCTGTGTCCACCTTTTATTTTTTTAAATATTTTATTTCTCTCCCCCCCCACCCCATCGTCTAGTTTCTGTGTGCATTCGCTGGTGTTCTTCTGTGTCCGCTTGTATTCTTGTCAGTGGCACCAGGAATCTGTGACTTTTTGTTATGTCATCTTGTTGTGTCAGCTCTGCGTGTGTGGTGCGGCGCCACTCCTGGGCAGGCTGCACTTTTTTTGCCCTGGGCTCTCCTTATGGGGCACACTCCTTGCGCGTGGGGCTCCCCTACGTGGGGACACCCCTGTGTGGCACGGCACTCCTTGCGCTCATCAGCACTGCACATGGGCCTGCTCACCACACGGGACAGGAGACCCTGGGTTTGAACCCTGGACCTCCCACGTGGTAGGCAGACACTCTATCTGTTGAGCCAAATCGCTTCCCCACCTTTATTTTAGATGTTGTCTTTTTAGATTTATTTTCATGAGTAGGGAGTGAACATTTTTTAGAGTTTCTGATATATGTGGACATATTACTCGTAGAATTGAGAATCCCTGCCCTCACCAGCAGGGACTGGGTGTGTTCGTCTCAGCACACCCTGGGAACTGTCTTTATTTGTATGCTATAATGAGGTGCCCGCTGGAAAGACAAATGGGATGGAGGGGCCCACCCTTAAAGCAGTCAAGTGGGCCATTACAGATGACCAGTGAGTTACTCATTGAATGGTAAAAGGCCAACTGGTAACCATCAGGAAAACAATAATGCTTCAGAATGCGTCAGGCCACTGACACCAAGATATATGCTAAGGGACCAACACAAAAATATATCATAGAAATAATGGAAAGAAAAAACAAAAGAACAGAAATCCTGGGTGACTATTTCTAGAGACTTGGAATGGGGAAGACTGTTCAGAGACCATAAAGAAACAATGGCTGATTTCAATGAGGTAGCTGTTTTAAAAGCCAAAGACCTTATAAACAAAAGCAAAAGAAAGCTTACCATGAAAGGCAATAGCCCGGCCTGGGGTGAGGATAACGATGGCTAAATGTTTCTGAGCCTCTGCTGTGGGCCGGGCATGAGCCAAGCGCTGAAGTTCACTGCACAGCCACATGGACCCATTTCCTGGCTGAGCAAAGTGAGGCAGAGAGATGGAGTAACTCGCCTGAGAGATGGCGCTGGTCCGTGGCGCCGGCAGGAGTCCCACCAGCCAGCCTGGGCCATTGCTGCACTCTTACCCATGCGGCTCTCTGCTTCTTAGCCTTGGTTTACAGGGAGCTCTTTAAAATTATGGAGAAAAAGACGAGTATTCTAATAGGAAATGGGCCAAGGGCAGCAGGAATCGCACTGGAATTTACATTCTTCAGCTGCCCCGTGGTGCAGCCTCCCAATCGGGTCCATCCTGCTCACCCGGGATTTATAGCATAAAGCTCCCGAATGCTCTCCCGAGGGGTGCATCAGAGATGGGGACGGGGGGCTGTCCCCCAGGGTTCTTGAGCAAGGAGCGGTGTCCTCTGGCTCTTGTTGATCTGCAGTGGCGCGTGTGAGCAGCGCAGCAGGTGTGTGGAGCCGGGACGACTCAGGAGTGAGGGGTTCGCGGCCCAGGCAGGGGAGGGGGCTCTCCGGCTGGGTCAGAGCGGGATGTGGCCTCATTTTTCCCAGGTCACAGCCAGTGGAAGTCACCTGACCCAGGGCAGCAGTGCCAGGAGGGAGCGTGTGGCTGCCGCAGGCCGCGTGCGCAGGGCTGCGCTCCACCAGCTCTCGTTTCTAGTCCTCGGTGTCTGCTTCTGGGACGTGCGGCCACAGCAGCGCCCCTGCCCTCTGCAAACGCCCGGAGGCGCCGTCAAGCCCGAGACCTGCCTCTTCCTCCCCGTCTGCCCCAGACCCCGTCCGGCCTCCCCCAGGCTGACCGTCCACTCTGCTGCGTCCGAGTCCCCATTCGGGTGACCGCGCATGTGCAGGGTTTAAGCCGGAGACCCTGGGGACGGGAGGGCGGGTGCGCGGTGGCTCCTGGAGGGAAAGCTCTGCTCCGCCCCGCTCTCCCTGCACCGCGCCCCGCCCGCCCCTCCTGGGGCCGCGGTCCTGACGGCGGGCAGCTCCGTGGTGAGCCTGAGCTGACAGTGCGCCGAGGGTGGGGACTGGTGCGGCGTGGGCCGGCATCTCTCAGAGGTCTGCTCGTGTGTCGCTGCGACCGCGGAAACAAGCCTGAACGCTGTCGGAGTCAGCCCCCTTGCTTTACCTTGATGGCGCACGGCCAGTCCTTGGCCGTCTCCTCCGCTAGACCAGTCTGGAAGGCGGGAATTGAGCACGGATCGTCTTTACATTCTTACGGAGTCAGCTTGTGTGAAGATTTCAGGCAGGGCTACAGCGCTGTCTGGAGGTGGCATTGCCACTGATTTAGGTGCTCCATTAAGTATTGTTAAGCTAAAAGGAAATTGCAGGGAAGTGGATGTGGCTCAAGGAATGAGCTCCTGCCTATCATGTAGGAGTTGCCCTGTTTGGTTCCTGGTGCCTCCTGAAGAAGACACCAAGCTGATGGGCAGGCACAGCTAGCTGATGCAATAAGAGACACAAGGAGGAAAAACATAATGAGAGACCCAACAAAGCAGGGAACGGAGGTGGCTTAAGTGATTAGGTGCTTCCCTCCCACATCAGAGGATCTTGGTTCGGTTCCCAGTGCCTCCTAAAGAAATAAGAAAGACAAACACACACAGCATGTACAAACAATGAGGGGGTGGGAGAAATAAATAAAAATAAAATCTTAAAAAAAAAAGGAAATTTCAGAAAAGCCTTCTCCCTTCTTGCCTTTTACCTTGAAGGTAAAAAGTTAAAATCAAGACCCATTCAGGGAATGAGGCCCTGCTTTATTACAACGACTTTCATGTTTTTCTTGGGTCAACGTTTTCGGATTGTGAATGCAGGGGCTGGGAAACGGCTCCGCTCTGCTGAAGGGCTGCAGGAGCTGGTGTTACGCATCACTGAGAAACACACCCTGGTGTGAGTCTTGAAACAGTTGCTGAGAACGTTAGCCAGCGCTCCCTGCTGTCCCATGCCTGGCTCCTGGCCCCAGCTGGGCACGGGAGGGTGGTTTAGAACTTGTGTTAAGAAAGAGTCTGAGGTATGATGGTATGATGGGGACAGCTCTGACTCACGATCCCGCAAGTAGCAAGGCACCCTGCCTGCCGATTCCATACAAGCCGTGTGGCTTGGACCACGGTGCTTTGGTGATGGGGTCGTGAAATTTTTTTTAAAAGATTTATTTCTCCCCACCTCTTTGTTGTTTGTATTTGCTCTGTGTGTTTGTTGTGTGCGGGTCTTTTTTTTTTTCAAAGAGGAACGGGGAACTGAACCTGGGATGGCTCAGGTGAGAGGGAGGTGCCCAGGTGCTTGGGGCACCTCCGCTCCCTGCTTTTGTTGTGTCTCATGCTTCCTCACTGTGTCTCTTGGTCGCGTCGTCCTGTTGTGCCAGCTCGCCGCACCAGCCCATTGTGCCAGCTCACTGTCTTGCTGTCTTCTTTAGGAGGCACCAGGAACTGAACCCAGGCCTCCAGTGTGGTTGGCAGGAGCTCAATCGCTTGGGCTATACCCACTTCCTGCTTCTTGAGATTTTTTAAAAGATTTATTTATTTATTTATTTCTCTCCCACCCTTGCGCTGTCTGCTCACTGTCCATTCACTGTGTCTGCTTGTCTTCTCTTAAGGCGGCACTGAGGAGCGATCCTGGGACCTTCTGGAGTGGGAGAGAGGTGCTCAGTCTCTTGTGCCACCTCAGCTCCCTGGTCTGCTGCATCTCTTGTTGTCTTTCTCTGTGTCTCTTTGTGTTGTGTCATCTTGCTGTGCCAGCTCTCTGCTCGGGCCAGCTCTCTGCACCGGCCAGCTCTCCTCCACCAGGAGGCCCTGGGAATTGAACCTCCCATATGGTAGATGGGAGCCCAATCGCTTGAGCCATATCTACCTCCCTGAACTTTTAAAAATAGAACTTTCCAATGGACAAAACAAATACCTTCTGCCCTTTGGAAGCAAGTTTATAGTGGGTTTATAGTGGGGCTCCTTCAAAATCTGTGTTTCTAGTTGTAAAAATCTCCTCAGTTGCCAAACATTTGTTCACAAAGTATTGACCAGAGCCCTGGCGTATCTGGCTGGGTGAGTGCACAGAGATAGTGACCAGCTAAGGAACAGGCAGATGGGAATGCTTTGCTTAGAACTGTTGGGGATATGCCCATCTAAATTCTTGAAGTAGCTTAAAAGCTATATAGATTTTTCCCCCCAACAAAAGACAGTCTTCAGATAGAAAAACGGCCGAGACCTAGTTTTAAAATCTACAGATATTTTCCTCTAGTGTCAGGCAGTTTTCAGATGGAAAAAAGCTTCATGATGCTTCAAGAAAACAAATCAGCTCCTTTTAGAAATAGTCCTACATATGTGCTCCTTTCTAATACAGTAATTACAAAAACAGGGAGAACATTTTTTTAAGAGCATATCCTTGGGCCCAATCCTGGAATTCTGAGGAGCTGGGCTCAGCAATCTGAGTTTTAGACTGCCCCTGCCTCCAGAGGATTTTGGGGATCTACCAGGCTTGGAATCCACACCCCAGGCCCGCGATTTCGTTTGGTCTCAAGGAAGGAGCGGTGGTGACGGAGGTTCAAGCAGCAAGAAGTCCAACCAAACCAGATTCTCTTCCCGGGACTTTAGAGGGCCAGTGGCAAAATAACCTTTGCTGATCTGTTCACTTCAGCAATTAAAAAGAAAAGAAAAGAAAAAAATATATATGTATTGAACTTCAATTTTAAAGAAGTTTTAGATTACAGAAAAGTTACATCAAATATGTAAGGGATTCCCATATCCAGCAATCCTTAATTGACTAGCTGTGGAGCTGCTGTAGGGGTGAGTTCTACTACTATCTTCGTATTTTACAGAAGAGGAACACCAGGGCACAGAGAGGTTCTTGAACTGCCCAAAGCCACACAGCAAATCACTGACCCTATCCGGGCAGCCTGCCTGGCTCCAGACAGCCTGAGCTTCTGAGGAGCAAACCGTTTGGTGGAGAAGACACACAAGCGTGTTTGCGTGCTGTGGGCAGTGGGGCTGAAGGCAGAAGGAAATCGGCTTGCCCCTAGCTGGTGGGCCCCTTTGTCCTGGTGGAGAGGCACCCAGGCTGCTGAACGACAAGGACCCCATGTGAATGCCTGCGGGCACAGAGGTGTTTGGAGGGGTGGCCCTGGGACCCCTGCTTGCCTGTTGTAGAAGTCAGCCCTACTTTATAATTTGAAGACGCTTATTTTCAGAAGGGATTTTATACTAACTAACCCTTTGTAAACTAGTATGATTTTATCAACAATTCCTGGAGCTTTTTTTTTTGTATGTAAATTTGCAGTTGTGTACCTCGGGAGCCTCCTCATTGCATCTCCCCGTTTGAGGAGACGAGGTTCATCTGTAATGACTGAGGAGGCTTAGTTCCTCGTTTGCCTCTTTCTCTACCTCCTTTCGCTGTCTCTTTTCTTTCGTCCTGCTTAATGTGTTGCAAAGCCTATTTAAGGCACCCCTTCTGAACCATAACAAGAATTTACTCACCCTGAAAGGTAGACAGGGCGAGGGCACTGCAGGTCAAGGTTTCTGCTATCGAGAACTTACTTACCTAGTTCCAACCTTGCTGCAAAGAACAAACTGAGCAGAAGAGAGATGGCTGGGGCCCCTGTGTGTTGCCGTGCCGGCCCTGCAGAGAAGCAGGTGGAGGGCCAGCTCTGCTCCTCCCAAGCCCTCGCTCTCTCCACGTCCACTTCCTGGGACGTGGTGTTGCTGGAGGGTGCTTGGGAACCTTCAACGTGGAAAAACACCGTGCAAAGGAACGCACTCCTCAAACGTTAATTATTGCTGTGGATGAGAAAGAACAGTCAGACTTGACTACCCTTATAGCTGCTGTCTCTTTGTTCCATGGGGCACTTTTTAAAATATTTATTTATTATGTATTTATTTATCTATTATTAATTTTTCTCCCCCTGAGATGGCTCCTTCATCTGTTTGCTTGTTGTTTGCACTTGTTGTCTTCTCATTGGTTTTTGCTCACTGTCTGCTTGTTGCCTGTTTTTCCTTTGGGAGGCACCGGTAACCGAACCCTGGACCTCCCGTGTGGGAGGCAGGTGCTCACCGGCATGAGCCACATCCACTTTGTTTTTGTTCATTGTCTGCTTGTAGTTTTTGCTCATTATCTGCTCGTTGTCTGCTCTTTGTCTTCTTTAGGCGGCACCGAGAACTGAACCTGGGACCTCCCAGGTGGGCGGTGGGGACTCAACTGCTTGAGCCACCTCTGCTCTCCCCATGGCTTGCTTTGACCGTCTTCCATCTTCTTGCTCATTGCAACACTTCAGGATGGGTGAGAGAGGGATTGTGATCTCAGTATTGTAAATAAGGACAGTGGCTTAGAGGGGAAGAGAAATGTCCATCCCGGCGACTGGCGGAGCTGGGACTGGGACCCTGTCTGAGCCCCTGGACAGACAGACCAGGCAGGAGTGTTTTCCGTTGAAAGCCCGAGCAAGAGGGCGCACTCGTGCCGCCTGAGACCTAATGCCCACAGTTGTGTTCAGGTCTTATCGTAGTCGCCTAGGCCCCTGGCACGTGCTTGCACGGAGGTCGTGTGTGACACAGATGCGGCGGGGCCGGGCGGGAGCCCGCCTGGGTCAGCGCCGCATGGGCAGCCTCTCTGGCCTTCTCCTTCGGCCCCCCGCTTCCTAAGCGCGCCCACCCGGTGTGCCGGCAGGGTCCCACTGGGGACCTCTTGACGTCGCTCTCGGCCTGCGTCTCGGGGGCCGACGGGTCTGGCCATCCCCGGGCCTCCCGCCCTCTGCTTGCAGGGAAGCCCAGGAGGCGGGCTGCTGCTCAGTCCCTTGGTGGTCCTTAGGCAAGAAGTCCCAGGAGAGCCAAGTGGCGAGGTTTGCTTTCATTCTGGGGGTGCTTTCAGTTCTGGTGTTGATGAGAAGAACCGACACGGGTGCAGACTTGAGGGGAGTTGAAAATCAATACTCTGGTGGGCGCGCCCCTGTCCGCGTCGTTGCTGGCCCCCGCGAGCCCCCGGGAGGCGACTCAGGCCTTCCTTGGGCCAGGTGGGGACAGTTCCCGCCTTATCCAACTCAGACCCTTGGCTCAGGAGCAAGGCAGTTGTCAGCACCCGCCCGCCTTCCTAGGAGCCACCGCCTGGCAGGAAACGGGCCGTCTCCCCGAGAACGGTGAACCCGTGAGTCTAAGCGTTAGCGCCTCTGGTGGAGTGTGTCGAGCATGGAAGCTGGGAAGGGGTGTTGGAATGAAAGTCTCGTGCGGAAGGCACTGTGCTCTGAGGAGGTGACAGGCCAGGTCACGAGGGGTGACGCACAGACGAGGTGGCCGAGCTGGGGTTTCTAGAAGACGGCACCTGCAGATCGGCAGTGAGGGATGGGCCGCGAGGGGTGTGCCCCGCGAGCCGGCCTCTCTGTTACGGGGTCAGCACCGCCACGTGACTGCCAGGTGTTGAGGGCCCTTGGTGGAAAGCTGCTGGGTGCACGTGGAATACATGGCCAACGCTTCCTTTTCTGATTCATGGTTCTTTCCATGCAGAAAACAAAGCAAAACCACAAAGCCCCGGCTGATGGTCTGTCCGCACTGGTATTTCTTTCTGTATTTTCCAGAAAGGTGTAGAATAGAGTTGGCGAGTCCCCCGCACGATAGCAGACCCTGCAGAGACAGGGGTCCTTTCTAGGCCAGGGGCCCAGTCCACGTCCTCGTCTTCCAGTCCCCCGTCCAGAAAATCTCCCTCCCTCCCTCCCTCCCTCCCTCCCTCTTTCTTCCTTTCTTTCTTCCTTTTTTCATCCTTTCTTGCCTCTTTTCTTTCAACTTCTATTTATCTTTGACCATCTATCTTCTTTTTTCTATCTTTCTTTCTAACTTCTGTTTATTTTTGACTATCATCTATCTTTTCCTTCCTTCCTTCCTCCCTCCCTCCCTCCCTCTTTTTCTTTCATCTTTCTATCTTCTATTTATCTTTGACCATCTTTCTTTCTTTTTCTTCTATTTATCTTTGACTATGTTCTGTCTATCTATCTATATTTTGTAAACATTTGAGAGTAGACTGACTACCTCATGCTCTGAACACTTAATGCTTCCCTGGGCATTTCCTAAGGATATTCCCTTATGTGACCACCTGTATTAGTCAGCCAAAGGGGTGCTGATGCAAAGTACCAGAAATCTGTTTTTTTTTTTATTTTTTATTTCTCTCCCCTTCCCCACCTCCCCCCCCAGTTGCCTGTTCTCTGTGTCCATTCTCTGTGTGTTCTTCTGTGTCCACTTGGATTCTTGTCAGTGGCACGGGAATCTGTGTTTCCTTCTGTTGCGTCATCTTGTGTCAGCTCTCTGTGTGTGCAGCACCATCCCTGGGCAGGCTGCACTTTTTTTCGCCCTGGGTGGCTCTCCTTATGGGGTGCACTCCTTGCACGTGGGGCTCCCCTACACGGGGGACACCCCTGCATGGCAGGGCACTCCTTGTGTGCATCAGCACTGCGCATGGGCCAGCTGCACACGGGTCAAGGAGGCCCGGGGTTTGAACCGCGGACCTCCCATTTGGCAGGTGGACGCCCTATCCATTGGGGCAAATCCGCTTCCCTCTGTTGGCTTTTATAAAGGGTATTTATTTGGGGTAGGAGCTTACGGCTACCAGCCATAAAGCATAAGTTACTTCCCTCAACAAAGTCTGTTGCTGATGTGCTGGAGCAAGATGGCTGCCGACAGTCAGCCCCCGTCTTCCTCTTGAGGCATCGTGGTCCCAGCTTCTCCCAGTACCAGCTGTAGGCTGGGGTATGTCTCCTCTCTCTCTGGGCTCAGCTGCTCTGCTCTCTCCACAAGGTCAGCTCTAGACTCTCAGGCGCCGTCTCTCCCCGGGGCTTCAGTGGTGTCTAAGGAGCCGTCTCCGTTCCTCTGCGTTCCTCTCCTGTGTGCTTACTTCCTGGGCTCCAGCATCAAAACTCCAGCTAACTCCTCTGCCGTGTGGTTTTCTCTGTGAGTCCCTGCGCCCTTGTTGTCCAGTCAAAGCCCTAATCCTAATTCAATCAAGTAAAAGTGAAACCTCCGAAGGTAATACAATCAAATACACCCAGAGGAACAGACCAGTTTACCAGCTTAATCCAATATCTGCTTTTGGAATCCATAAATAATACCCAACTGCTACACCACCTTACGTGCAGTGATCGAGCTCAAGAACCTCAACACTGATACAAGGCACAGCTTATATTCCAGTTTTTCCTGTAGGTCCCAATCATATCCTTTTGGGTCTTCTCTCCTCCATTTTTACATCTAGACCAGGATCACGTAATGCACTGAACTGTCACCCTCTCTGTCGTCTCTTCCTGAGTTTAGTTTTAATGCCCTCATTTTACACATGAGAAAACTGAGGCTCTCGGGCAAGTCTGTGGCGTGGCCCCACGATCCTTCCTCACATTTACCGGATTCGAAGGCCCCGCCTTAACCCTGGCGCGGTCTGGGCGCCCTGCTCGCCGCCGGCCTCAGCGCGTCGCGGCCTCCTGCTCGTTCTCAGGTCCGCTCAGCAGCACTAGCCTTAGGGTCTCTTTCCCCTGCCGCGGTCCCCGAATCAGAGGGCTTCCTCAGGAAAGGGCTCGGTGCGGTGAACAAGCCCCCGAGAGCCGAGCTGTCCTCGCGCAGAGGTGCTTGGTGGATGTGGAGCGAAACGCCGGCGGCACCTGATTACCGCGTGCCCTGCGCGCATCGGTGGCTTGCGTCCACTGCATGGAGGAGTGGGCAAATGCTCAAAGGGCTGCAGGTTCCAGCGGTCTCCAGGGCGCCTCTGAACCTACGGTCGGGACCACGGGTGCGTGAGTTCCCAGCGGAATCCGGCAGAGGATGCTGGGAAGGTGCCCACCGCAGCCCTGGCGCCCGCCTCTCTGCCGCCCTCTCCCTGTAGAGGAGTTGAAAGAAGATCGCCTTCCCCTGCCGCCGCCTCCAGGCAGGCCTCTAGCCAGCCGTCAGCCCCGGAGCCCTCCTTCGCGTGCCCCTGCCGGCGAAGGCCCTTGCGCTCCTCTTTGTCAGGCCAGCGCGGATCAGATTTCAGTTGGGTCTGCGGTCTTGGCAGGGTGCTTTGTTCCATCTTAATTCCTGTCTGCGGGGGAGATTGCAGATTCACCTCCAAACAGCCCGCCCCGGCTGCGCTCTCGGTCCCAAACACGCGCTGGGGCCGGGCTCAGGGGGGGCTGGCCTGGCCCTGTCGCCGGCCGCCACCTGACCGTCCCCGCGCCGCAGCAAGCCTGAGCGGGCGCCCTGCCCAGCAGGCGGTGCTGTGCGCACGGCAGGGTCGCTCCTTCCTTAGAGAAGCTCTCTGTCTCCACCCGGGTTCCTGCTTCTAGCTCATCCCGGGGGGAAATGCACTTTCTCGGGGCGTCCACGCCGATGCTGTATGGGTTGGTGAGAAGGTGGACTGGACCGCGGGAGCCGAGCTCTTCTCTCGGGGGGCGGCGGGAAGCGGACGCACAGCAGGCTAAGGGGGCTGGGTGTTGGCCAGCTGCCCCGGCTCGCGTGGGGTGCTCGGCTGTACCCCTCAGCTTCGACGGCGAGCAGGCAGCCTGCAGGGGTCCCAGTGGGCTGCTCGCCGCCTGGCTCCGCCGGGACCTTCTCCGGGGGTCAGGGAGGAGTGGCCACCCGGCCCCCTGGCCACGTACTTCTCTGCGATGCGCGCGATCACCCACGCGCCGTTTCCTGCGTGGGGTTTTCGGATTGAGTGCCGTGTGCAAAAGCCGGCTGTGGGTCCTTTTGGGGCAACAAAGATGTTCTGGAATTAGATACCGGCGGCGGTGGTTGTACAACCTTTCAAATATATTAAAACCCACGGAAGCCTCTGCTTCAAAGGGGTGAAATTTATGGTCTATCGATTTCTCCATAAAAAAGAAAGAGATGTTAAGAAAAGGCTATGTTAACTTTTAAAAGTGGTGCAAATTTTAGGGTCAAAAGGGAAACTGAGGAAATTAGCTTATAATTTCCATGGGTTTGGGTTTGGACAAATTCCCTTGAGTAGATTTTTCGAGTGCTTCAGTTTACAGCAAGGGGCTGCAGTGGCAGTCCCTGTCTTCCCGACTGCTTGCCTTTGGGAGACTTCTTAGAATGTTAGGCATCTCTCTGTGAATGACAAGGCCAAGAGAGGGCAAGTAACTTTCCTGAGGTCACACAGCGGGGGAGCGGTGAGCTGGGACTCCAGCCCAGCCCTGTGCCTGCACACGTGCTTCACATCCTTGCACTGGGGACTCTGTGCCTGGCCTGGCACTGCCAACCCCTCCCCACCTTGTCCACACCTGCACAGAACCCTGGGGACAGCAACAGCCCAAAGGTGTGTTTTTTTTTCCCCAAACCTTGTCATGATATTTGAATTCCACATCCCCCTGCCTTTCTTTTCATATCCAGTAGCTTAAAACTTGCTCTCCAAATGAAGTAGAAACCTTGGGGGAGGCAGTTACTTTCCATCAGTAAATTAAAAGTATTGCTGAACTAGTGCAGGTTTTTTTTTAAAGATTTTATTTCTTTTATTTATTTCTCTCCCCTTTCCCCCTCCCACCTCAGTTGTCTGTTCTCTGTGTCCATTTGCTGCGTGTTCTTCTTTGTCTGCTTCTGTTGTTGTCAGCGGCCCGGGAATCTGTGTCTCTTGTTGTTGTGTCATCTTGTTGTGTCAGCTCTCTGTGTCTGGCACCATTCCTGGGCAGGCTGCACTTTCTTTCGCACTGGGCAGCTCTCCTTACAGGGCGCACTCCTTGCGAGTGGGGCTCCCCTACGCGGGGACACCCCTGCATGGCAGGGCACTCCTTGCACGCATCAGCACTGCGCGTGGGTCAGCTCCACACGGGTCAAGGAGGCCCGGGGTTTGAACCACGGACCTCCCATATGGCAGACGGACGCCCTAACCACTGGGCCAAGTCCACTTCCCAGCACCAGTTTTTTGTCATTGCTCCTGTCATGGGTGGTGAATTCTTTAATTCCAGACATATTCTTTGTATTTGAGTACTGTCTTTCCTGCTATGTTACCCACTTTATATTATTATTATTTTTTTGGAGGGGTCCCGGGGATTGAGCCCAGGACCTTGTACATATGAAGCAGGTGCTCAGCCACTGAACTGCACCTACTCCCCCTATAGTTTAATATATAAATTATGTAATTTATCTTAAATCACCCCCTCTCAATGTGTCGATCCTCTTAGCATTTAGAAATGTTCCATCATCCCTTACTCTGAAACGTGCGTAAGAGTAAGATCCTTTTTGGACTCTGAAGCTTTGAAGCCTCCTGGGTGAGTAGACCAGTACCCTTCTTTGCACTTGGATATTTGCCGTCCAAGACGCACTGCTGTGCCGGCATCTTCAGAGGTGGCTGTGGTTTTCCTATACCTCAGATGACATTTTTTAAAAAGAGACTTAAAAAAATTGCTTTCTAGAATTATTTTAGGTTTTCAGAAAAGTTGCAAGGATTGTACAGAGTTTCTGCATATCCCGGCTATCGAATTATCATCTTACGTCGTCACAGCAGAAGGGACCAACACTGGAACACGACCCTGAAGCGAACTCCTTAGTTTATTCGGGTTTCACTGGGTTCTCTCTGATGTCCTTTCCCTGTCCCAGGGTTTCACTGGGTTCTCTCTGATGTCCTTTCCCTGTCCCAGGACCCCACCCAAGACCCCACATTCCATGAGTGGCCCGCCTCCAGAGGCTCCCCTGGGCTGCCGTCTCTCAGCCTTGCCTTGTTTCTGGGAGCTTGCTGGTTTTGAGGAGTATGGCTCAGGTGCGTTGGAGAAGAGCCTCAGCGGGGGTGGTCTGCTGTGTCCTGGCGCCCAGCCTGTGGTCATGATCGGGGGTGGGGGGGGGGAAGGCTGTGGAGGTGCTGGGTCGTCATTGTCCCGTCACGGCAGGGGTCCCTGCTGCCTCAGGACTCAGCTGGCGCTCCTGACCCTGAGGCGGGTGGCTGAGGCGGTGCTGTCAGGTTTCCCTGGTAATGCGACGCCTTCCCCTTCCCACCCTGCGCTCTGGGGACGCAAGTCCCTCTGCACGGCCCATACTCGGGAGGTGGGGAGTTAGGCTCTGCCTCCGCGAGGCCGGGGTCGGTACATAAATTACTTGGAATTCAAATGGTCTACTCTCCCCCATTAACTAATTAATTAATTGAAGCAGTATTAATTAATAATTTATTTCATGCTCTGAATTCTAATCTAGTCCTACCTTGTTAATCGTGTTGCTCCAGTTGTTCCAGCTTTGGCCCCAGGGAGTTCTTTCCGGTTGGCTCCTGTGTACTGACGTGCCCTCATCCCTTTGCTCTGTGGACACTTACCTTCTAACTTTCTGGCGCTACAGGATGCTGCGGACTCATCTTGGATACTCCCTGCCCCAGTCCTAGAATCAGCCATTTCCCCAAGGTGCCGTAGCTGGGTCCTTCCATTAGAGGATGGTCTTAGAGAACAAGATCTGGGCACGAGGTGTGCTCGTTGCTACTGGGGTGTCATTACTTCTAGGCCCTTTCCAATGGCAGATAAAAATAAAGGGTAGAGGTCATCTTAAAGGAAGCTAGAAAAGACCTTTCAACTATGTTGCCACCATGAAGGGAACATTGTTAAGGAGAAGAGATGGAAAGGGCTGTCTCAAAGGCTCCTGAGCAGAAGCCAGGGGCAGCTAATTTGTGTGTGACCTTGGGTAAGTTACCAACTATGGAGCATCGGTTATCTTAACTGTCAAATGAGGCTGTGGCTCTTTGAGGTACCGGTCTTCTCTCACATTTTAGGACCCTCTTTCTGAACAGGAAATCTGGAGGGAGGCCAAACAGGCATGGAAAGTGTCCATTGCTTTCAGGGCACTAGACAATTTCATTAACCCTGACTGCTTCTGGAGTTTCTGGACCTTGCAAATTGGTTACATCCACTATCATCCACTTGCTCCAAACATGTCTTTATTGAAGACTGGCTAGGGACTATGGATCAAGCTCAACACTGGGGATGCAGAATGTACAAGACATAGTGCTTGGTCAGTAGCCCAGTGAGGAAGACAGGAGGGGACCTCCCACCAAGGACTCTTGTGTAGAATAACAAGGTGAGCCCAGATGTTCTGGGAACCCAGAGAGGGGCTCCCAAGGCATCCCATAAGCCAACTTGACAAGTGCGTTAAGGACGGGAAAGACTCTTTCAACTGTAAATGGCCTGTAAAGTAAGAGATTGATGATGGCAAAAGACAATGAGGAAGGGGACAAGGACAATTTGTCAAGCTGCCCCCTTACCCTCAACACTGGTTTGCTCTTTGGGGTGGCCAGTTCTCTCCATTTCCTCCAGATATCTTTGTGAAGCATGTGCAGCTGAGCTCTAAGGCATCCTGATTCAGTTAGGAATGCATTTAGCTGCAAGGAAACAAAAGTTGCCTAACAGGAGCTTCAACAATGAATGTATCAAATATTTACTTAAGAAGAAGTCTGGAGATTGGGTGTTCAAGAAGGTTCAGCTGCTTAGCCGTGTCTGTCTCTCAGCTCTGCCATCCTCAAATGTTTGTCCTCATGCCTTTTGCCTCATGTTTCAAGGGCTCCGCTCTAAGCATCTCATGAGCACCACAGACAGAAGGGAGTTTTCCCTGGTAAAACTCTTGTCTTTTTCCATGGGAAGGGAAGGCACACATCTTCCCTCGGGACTGGCACTGCAGGCTAGTCTGGGGTGGATTGCTGCTCGCACACCTGGGCAGGATAAGGCACCCTTCCATTTCCCATGCGGAGATAGTGCCGGAGGTCAACCAGTTGTTCCTAAGATACTTTCAGCTTTTCAGTTGCAGCTCCAGGACAAAATACCACAGTATAATGCAGTGGGTTCTGTAATACTCTGTCTCTTTACCCCTTCAATGAAGACTTTGTTGGGTGCAGCTGCTGGGAGGGCTACAGGGAGGCAGCCTTGGCTCTCAGCCCCCTTGGGGGACTGCCTCAGCTGCAAGGAGCGGCCTTGACAAGGTCGCCCTCCTTCACGCGGAGGCACACTTCCAGGGAATAAGGGCCTGGCCCTCCGCTCTATCTCGGGACAGCTCTGAATTGCATCCAATCTCCAGCACTCCAGGGGGTGTGGGCCCAGAGCCCTGCAGCGCCACTCCTCCCCCCTGCCCATTCCGTCTCTCTTCCTTCCTGAGGAACTTGATCTGTGACACAAAGACTCTTAACCGTGTCCCCGGAACGGGCTGCCAGGTGTCTGTGTGTGGAAACAGTGAGCGCGTGCATTTTTTGGGAGAGGGTACCATGGCTTAATAGACGCTCAAGAGGCCCTGGGACACTGAGGCGCCTTGTGTGTCTTGGCCAGTGTAAAGCTCCTATCTTTGGGGTGCAGGGAAGCACTTGTTGCCTCTCTGGTGTGTATGGGGAGACAGATGGAAAGAGAGGAAAGGGCAATACGTTCCAGGTCAGAGCCTCAGTGAACACAATTTTTTCAATTCACCCCCCTGCCAGTTGCCTGCCCTGTGTGTCCATTTGCCGTGTGTTCTTCTGTGTCTGTTGTGTTCTCATTAGGCGGCTCTGGGAACCCATTCTGGGACCTTCCAGACTGGGAGACAGGCGACCATTCTCTTGCTGCACCTTAGCTCCCTAGTTTGCTGCATCTCATATTGTCTCTTCTTTGTGTCTCGCTTTCGTTGAATCATCTTGCTGTGTCAGCTCTCCGTGTGGGCTGCCTCACTCCCGGGCAGTCTGCCCTCCTGCGCGGGGCTGTACTCCATGCGCGGGGGCCGCTTCTTGCGCGGGGGCCGCTCCTTGCGTGGGGTGACACTCCCTGTGCGGGGCAGCACTCCACGTGGGCTAGCTCGCCACAAAGGCCAGGACACCCTGGGTATTGAACCCTGGACCTCTTGTATGGTAGGTGGAAGCTCTGTCCATTGAGCCATATCTGCTTCCCTGGCCACAATATTTTAAGGCAAAACATAGCCAGTGTGCTCACCCTTCTAAAAATCCATAGTTTTCTTAAACCATTGTGGAGCCTTGTAACTCTCTTTTTGTATGTTCCCTTTTAGTGGCTCCTGAGAAATTGTTACTTTTCAGTGAAAGGACATAAAGAATAAGAAAAAAGCCCAAGCCCTGGCCCATTGGTTTCCCTTGATCGAGAGCTATGAAATTGTCAGACCTTAACCACTGCCGGGCAGTCGTCACGGCCGACGCAGTCTTCCAGCAGCTTTTCACAGAACTCCTGGCCTTGAGAGGAGCAAGAATGAGGCTAATGGAAATGGTTAGGGCAGGAAGGAGATTGGTGGAGCCCCCCACTTGCCTCCACCCCCACTTCTGCTTTTGGGAAGACAGAGGCACTCTTAGCACGTGGCTGCTTTTTCTTGAACTGAGTTAGTTTGAGACTTTTGTTTTCAGAGTTGAGCTATTTTTGGATGGCTAAGGATGGAAAAAATGCATGTTCCCTTTTTCAGATAATCACTGCACACCCTGTTTTTGTTGAAGTTCTTGGAAAATCAAAGTTGTGGCTGGAGGAGTGGGGAGGCCCCGGGTCGGGAAGGCGCCGTGGAGCGCAGCTCTGGAAGGCTGCCGGTTCGGAGGCTACCCCGTGCGTGCACCTGGGCGGGTGTCGGCATCGGCGCCCTCGAGAGCCCGCGCACGGCCACCCAGGCCACGCCCATGCACAGATGGCTCTTCTTCCGTCTCTGCTGTCCGGGAATGAAGGACAGACACTGCGAGCATGTGCGTTCAAGTCAGGGCCCACATGGAAACCAGGCATGGGTAGGGCCAGCCACCCCACGGTGCTGCCCTGGGTGGCAGCCATCGGGGGAGTTTCAGGACAGGCTGCCCACAGAGGGACGAGGACCCTGAACTGTGCTCAGAGCCTCCCAGTGTGGTCTTGGACACATTTATCAGTGTTCGCTCCTGCCCGTGGGTATCTCAGTAGCTCATGGAGTTCAAGTTCCTATAATTGTTCAGGCAAGGTGGATTCTACCATCGTGATAGGTTCTGGGATGGAGATGCCTCCAGGTCTGAAAGTTCAGTGGAAGAAACGTGTAAGCAAAGACACAGTCCTGTCCAGGGGTATGGAACGGATGGGGTGAGCCGGGTAGCACGATGTGGAGAGCAGCTTGGAGGCCAGAGGGTCCTGGGCTGTGGCCACTGACCAGCTGGGTGAGGCGGGACAGGTTTTTTTTTTTTTCTTTCTGAATTTTTTATTGTACTTTTTAAAAAGATACATAGATTACCAAGAATATTACATTAAAAAATATGAGGTTCCCACATACCCCACCCTCCACCCCCACTCCTCCCACGTCAATCTGTCATCATTGTGGCACATTCACTGCACTTGGTGAATGCATTTTGGAGCCCTGCTGCACCTCATGGATGGTAGTTTACATTGTAGTTTACGCTCAGTGGGTGATGGCAGGTCTTTATCGGCACGGGGAGGGGAGCGCAGCAGCACCTGCCTGGCTCCCACCTGTCAGGCAGCACTCAGCTCTGCATGACCACCCTGCCCGCAGAGCGGGTCGTGGGGCCTCTCCTGGTGCCCCACCGCCTCCTGTTGAGTGGCAGCTCCTGTGCCATTTCTAGGGCGGGGCCTCCTAGAGGGCAGGAAAAAACATCTGCTTCCCTTCCTAAGGCCTGGTCTTCAAAGCTCGGGAAGTGTGTGTCTCCGTGAATGGACGCCCAGCTCAAGGCCATCTTCCCTCTGCTGATGGAGGGATGACACTGCCTTTTAGAGCACTGCAGGGCTTTAGCACGTCCTTCCTTGAACGATTGCTCTCCTCCCGCTGCGCGGTGTAAGTGACACGTGTGCGTTGCTCTGGCTCTTTTCCCCGTGAAATGAGGGTGTTTGCCTGCACGGCTTCCTGGACCTGCTTACCTTGATCCTAGGGCCTCACCGTGTCTGGTGGCTATTCATAAAAAGGCCTTTCATGGCTGAGCTTTCTTCTCCCATTTCTCCACTGTCACTGGTTCTGGAGACCTGCTTACCGGAATCCGGCTAAGTCCTGTTTTCCCTGCTTGCCTGCGTGGGGAGAGGGGCAGGGACGCGGCCGGGGGGCGCTGGATGCGCTGTTGCTGGGTCAGGAAGACTTTCTGGTGACACGCTTCTGACTTCAGCCCCCTTCCAGGTGGGATTCTAGGCCATTTGTTCCAGGTGGCAGAGAGGAGCTCAGCCCCTCTTCCGCGGAAGCCAGGGTGTTTGTGTTTTTTCCTTCCCTGTACTCTGGGCTGCGTGTACAGGGTAAGATGCTGATAAAGCTGTTTAGGAGGAACACCCTTCAGATTCCTGCAGGAGACTCCTGGAGCCTGTGTTTCCACACGGGCCGCCTTCAAAGCCATGCTGTCCACTCCCCGGCAGACGTCCCCTCTGGGGAATCAGAGAGCCTGCGGTGGGTGCCATTCCCGGCCTGGGGACGCCAGAACCCACACTCCTTTCTCATCTGGGGAGTCCCGCTGCCTGGGACCTTTCCTGTTGGTGCTTGGCATTCTAGATCCTTCTGTTCCCTGGGATAATTTTCGAAGTCAGGGCCTTCTGAAGTCTCTTGGGCTGGCCCTGTCACCACACTTAGTAGGCTGTGTTGTTAACTACACATCCCCCTCCCCACTGTAAGCTGCAGGAGGGCAGCCCGAGACCTCTCCCCCACCTCACCGGAGTGCAGTCATTATTCCCGTTGAAGGAATGAACTCCGACCCTGCTCCAGGGCTTTCCCTGCCCAGAACCTGGGATCCGGATGAACACTCCCGGCCTGTTACGCGGGCATGGTCATCGCCGGGCCCCCAGCCCTCCCGGGGAGGGGAGACCCCGCGCGCCCGGCGCGGCCCTGGCCGGCGAGCGCCTCCAGCTCGCCCCCGCGGCCCTGTCGCTGCGAGGGCAGGTGGGCGGGCGGCCCCTCCCCGCCGGCGGGCGGCGAGCGCGGGCGGGAGCGGCGATTGCCCGCGCCGCCTCGAGGGGGCCCTGCGCGGGCGCCGCGGGCCGCGGGGACGAGAGGCCGCCGCCGCGCTCTGCTCGCACCCAGCCTCCCGCGGCCATCGCGCCCGGCCCGGCTTCGGCCTCAGGTACGCGCGCGCGGACCCCCGGGCGGGCGGGAGCTGGGACGGGACGCGCGCGCCGCCCTCTTTGTCTCGGGCCATGGCGCGGGCGTTTGCTCCCTCGGCGCCGGGACCTGGCTCCGGGCGTGGGGGCCGAGTCTCCGGGCGCGCGGAGGTCGGGGCTCGGAGCGCGCGGGGGTGGGGGCGCCAGGGCCGGGGACTTGGGGTGCGCCGACACCGGGGCTCCGGGTGTGGGGCCGGAGCGGGGCGCGGGGCCGCGGGCTCGGCTGGGCCGGGGCGCCTGGCGGGCGGGCGGGGACCGAGAGTGCCCGGGGCCGCGGTCGGGGTCGGCGGCCGTGGCGCAGTCGGGGCCGGCGGACTTTGCCCGCTGGGGACGCGTCTGGAGACTCCGCGGCGTAGAGCCGACCGCGGGGCTGCCACCGAGCGCCCGAGACCCCTCTCCCGCCCTTTTCCGGAAAGTTCCTCGGGACGCCTGTCTCTCCTCTTACTCTCTGCCTTCTCAGAGGGTGGGGTGGGGGTGGCGGGGCTGTGCTGGAAGTGATTTAAAAGTCTGCGCGCTCGGCCCTCCTGCTCACGGCCGCGCAAGCAGGTGACTTGGACGTAAATAAATAAACAAACAAGCGCCATCTGGTTTGTGGTGTCACCGGATCGCACTGCTGGGAACCCCAGGCTTGGACGCCTGCCTCGGGGGCCCCCACCTCGCCCTCGCGTTCCGACCTTCTGTGCTAGTCGCCTCACCCCTTTCCCCACTGTAACAAGAGTGCGTGATCGTTGAAGACTCTTACAGGATACGGAAAAGTTTCAATGCAAAAATTACCCATCTCGCGCCCATCAGCGCTTCTGGCATGCCAGTCTCTGTCTTCTGGCTTTTTGTTTGTGCAGACTGTTCTTTTTAAAGTACTGTCCTCCTTTGCCTTTCCAGCAAGATTGGAGAGACCTTGTGTGGTCGCTTCTTCCCACCTGGGGTTCTGGGAGGTTTTATTTGCATGTCAGTCAACAAATATTAAGCAAGGCTTTTCTGTGCCAAGGGGTGTATGTGTGTGTGTGTGGGGGTGTGAGTCAGTGCAGGACTTGTGAACCCTACAGCCCGAGGGTGCGGGCAGCCCCTGGGGGGGGTCGATGGCAGCAGAGAGCCAGATGCTCCTGCCCGGGGAGGGGGCCTGGGGCACCCGGCTTGTGCCAGGCTCGGTGACCGCACGGACAAAGCCATGCTGATGGCAGTAGTGAGTGCTGATCGAGTGGACACTTGTGCTATGCACTGGGTGTCAGGGTTCGTCCCTTTTCCCAGATGTGGAAACTGAGGCAAAGAAAGGCTAAGTAACTTTCCCAAGGTCATGATATGTGGTGGCAGTGCAGCCCAGGGGTACCAGCCTGCTGCTTGGAATTCCAGGTGCCGTAGCTCTGACTCTTGATTAGACCCTTCCTTCCTCCTGTTTAGAAATCTTTGGTTTTCAGAAAAAATGAGTATAACATAAAGGGTTGCCATGGAGCGCCCTGTTACTAACACTATGTCAGATAGCTTTTAATGCATGTTCTGGTAACATTCCTCAGCAGCCAGCAGATGAGTGATTTCTTTAAAAACAACCAAGTGGGGTATATGGCAATCCCCTATATTTTCCAAGTAATGTTTATGTAATCTAAAGCTCCTTTAAAAATAAAGGGAAAAAAAAAAACCCCACAAGAAGACAGGAAAAGTCCCGGCAGAAGCACAGGGTACCACTGCATGCCACTCGACGGGCTTTTGTGAAGTCTGACTTGGGCCCCCAATGTTTGCAAATGGAGCGACTTCTAAACCTCTGCATCTTGACTGTGACCCTCCTGGGCTGTCTGAGATCCTGTCAGGAGGGGGTAAAAATGACCCAGAAAGGGGCGGCAGCGAGGCAAGAAGCCCGAGGATTGGGGAGGCCACGGGGCCCTTGTTCACCCGCAGTGCCCGCTGTGCAGAGTGAGGGCTCAGTGAGGTTCCCAGCGTCCCGGGGCACAGGGACCCGACCACAGGCCAGCGCTCTGGTTCTGCGCCAAGCTCGCTCTCTAAGGGGAGCCTGGCGTGAGCCTCCACCGGAAGGGGCACCTGTCATTCCCTCCCCCTGACCCGGGTGCACGAATTTCTGTTCAGGGAAGGAGTGGTAAGTTCCAGAAGGAAGAAGATACAAAGGGAGGGCGGAAACGTGCTTTTTCGATCCCAGCCATTTAGCGAGTAGGCAGGAGATGGGGAGCTGGAGGCGCGGAGACGGGCGTCCCGGGCGCGGAGTGGGGCTGCAGCGGGCTCCCACACTCCTTAGGGAGAGGCCCTGTGCGGTGCTCGGCTCCAGCCGGCGGGAGCCGGGGTGCCTGCGGGCGCGGCCAGGCCCCGGACCCGGCGCCCTTCCCGCAGGGCCCAGGTAGGCACGGGGTCCGAGCAGAGTGACCCTGAGCCAGCCCGGCTACTGGAGGCCTTGGCAGCCCTGGCCTGCTGCCCCTAGCACCTGACTAGGAGTCTCCTTCCTCGGGCACGCTGGTCGTGTCCGGGGCCTGCGTAGGGTTCTTTTCACCCTGTGGCCAGGCAACGAGGTGGGTGCGGCGCGGCCTTATTTCCTAGGGGTCTTGGTGTTCCCCAGAGTAGAGGAACTGGTGTTTAGGTGCAGGACTGCTTGAGGGTGGGGAGCGTGCCATCTGCTCCTTGCCCCACTGCCTCTGCGGTGCCAGGGCCATGGCCGTCACTAGTCACAAAAGGCTGCGTTCACGGCCACGACACGGCGCACAGTGTGCCGAGCCGTCCTAGCTCGGCAGCGATTTGGAGGGAGCTCAGGGCTAGGGAATTGCATTTCTGTCCCCTGGGAGGGGAGAAAGCACCCTGGTTTAGTGGGTGTTCCGTGTACGGTGAGTGGGCTTTGCATGCCTCCACCACCACGCTGTGCGGGAAGGCCAGGTGAGCGCGGGCCCTGGGGACTGGGCGGCCGGCCTGGTGCGGGAGCCCTTGGTGCAGGCCCTGGCCAGGTGAGCGCGGGCCCTGGGGACTGGGCGGCCGGCCTGGTGCGGGAGCCCTTGGTGCAGGCCCTGGCCAGGTGAGTGCGGGCCCTGGGGACTGGGCGGCCGGCCTGGTGCGGGAGCCCTCGGTGCAGGCCCTGGCCAGGTGAGCGCGGGCCCTGGGGACTGGGCGGCCGGCCTGGTACAGGAGCCCTCGGCGCAGGCCCTGGCCAGGTGAGCGCGGGCCCTGGGGACTGGGCGGCCGGCCTGGTGCGGGAGCTCTTGGTGCAGGCCCTGGCCAGGTGAGTGCGGGCCCTGGGGACTGGGCGGCCGGCCTGGTGCGGGAGCCCTCGGTGCAGGCCCTGGCCAGGTGAGCGCGGGCCCTGGGGACTGGGCGGCCAGCCTGGTGCAGGGAGGCCTCGGCGCAGGCCCTGGCAGCGCCCCTGTGCTCAGCACAGCGCGCCAGCCAGCCTTCCCCTCTGCGTGCGTGATGCGGGCCCGGGGTGCCCAGCCCCGCCTCAGCCCTGCCCCTGGCAAGCAGGGCAAGCAGCCCCGGGAGCTGGTCCCAGACGGTGCAGGGCGCGCTGGAGACGGGCGGACGCGAGGCCCCCCGCGGCCTGGGCCCTCTGGTTTAGGGACAAGTGGCTGCATGTGTGAGTAGCCCTCAGAACGCCTCGCTGCGTCTCTGGCGGAAACGGCTCTGGGGTCACCGTCATGACGCTTAGCACAATTCCGTTATTTTAACGGAGGCAGTCATGTCGTGTGAGTGTGTTTCGGCCCCGGTGGATCAGGGATCAGGAGAAGGCCCCCGAGGCCACCGGCTCTGGGAGAGAAGCCTTCTCCTGGCTGCACCCCGGGCAAGCATCCCCGCCGCCAGCCCAGGGATGCCCGGAACGTCGCCCGCGCAGTGCGGGAGCTCGGGGTGCAGGGTCCCTGGTCCTCAGCCCACCCCGCATGTTGCGCGTTGGGCCCGTTCTCTGCAAGAGGCACTGGGTCTTAGGGAACTTAACCAGCCCCCCGTACCTGGGGGTCGCCGGTCCTGCGCTGCCTTTGGACCAGCCCCGCCTGCTGGCCAGGCCCGTGCCCACCGGTCATCCGCACAGGGTGAGGAATGACTGGGTGGGGTGCGGAGGGGGCTCTGACTGGGTCCTGGAGCTGGCAGGCGCAGCCGCAGCCGCAGCCACTTCCTCGCCCGCCCAGGGCCTTTTCCTTCTCCTTGCGCTTCCTTCCCCCCAGCTCTAAATACGGCACGTGTGTAAGGGGCCGCTCCTTCCTCTTCCCCTTTTCCTGTGGGGAGGCGATAATGCTGAGCATGCCCTCGGCAGGCCTAGCTTGCTTTGGGTTGCCAGCGCGCTAGAAGCTGTCTTGAGGAATCCTTCCAGCCCCTGCCCCGGACGCACTGCCCAGTGGCTCTCAATGCCCAGGAGCTGCACAGCTGCCATGCCCAGCACTCCCCGCCAGCCGCGGGTTTTCGTGGTGCTGGGTTAGGGTGCCACCTGTGTTTGGCAGCAGCAGGTGTGACATGGTGCATCTTGTGTGCAGATGCTATGAGATGGGAACGGGTGTAGCTCGGTGGCTGAGCACCTGCTTCCCCTGTACAAGGTCCTGGGTTCAATCCCTGATACCTCCAGAAAAAAAAGAAAAATGGGGAGCGGGTGTAGCTCAGGGATTGAGCACCTGCTTCTCACGTACAAGGTCCCTGGTACCTCTTAGAAAAAGAGTCAGATGTTCTGAAATGGACTATGCAAAATAAAAACAAATCCCTGCAGTGCTGAATCTGCCAGGGTAGATAGGCTCTCTGCAGGCGTGGAGGAAGCAGGATGCCCTTGGGACGCGGCACGTGCAGGGACCGTTAGCGCTGTGAAGTGCGGTGGGCAGCGTTCTCCTTTTACAGGCCTAGCGCCAGGCTGGAGGCTGCCGGCGATCGCCTACCTGGGGATGCAGCATTCCTGCTCCCTTCCCTGCTTCCCTGGTCACACCTGCGTGGGCTGCGTTTCTCGGTTTTGAGCGTTACGGCTCCTGGAGAAGGCCCGCGTCCAGCCGGGCAGTGGCAACCCTGGGTGCCACCCTGGCCCGTGGAGGGGGTCTGCGTTCTCGGCGCTTGGGGTCGCCGCTGCTCCTCTGCCGTACTGCCCAGGCCTCTGGCGTGCCCCTGGCACCGGCCCCGTTCACTCTGGTCGCTTCGGATGCAGAGCACAGACGCAGTTCAAGCACCCAGTAGCTTGAGCCACCCCAGCTCCCTAGTTTCGTCTCATTATCTTTCCTCTGCATCTCTTTTTTGCTTGTGTTATCTTACTGCATCACCTTGCGGTGTGGGCCAGCCCTCAGCTCGCCTTCACCAGGAGGCACCGCGAACCGAACCTCCGCTTCCTGTCCATGGGTCTTTAAATCCTCTCTCCACCCCTTCCGCCTCCACAGTTTCTTTTTACTATTGTAGACAACGCTGTGTAATAACTTTTTACGTCAATCTCTGGGCACACCCAGCCGTGTCCCTGGAAGGATCCCCGTTTCCTTCCAGCTCCCCACTTTCCGAAGCCCCTGGCCGTGCGTGGTGAGATTGCGGTTGGGCGCCCGTGCTCCTTGGGTCCTGAGGGCGTTCGCTTTGTGGACGCTGGAGTACCCACGGGGTGGGAATGAGCTGGAGCCCACAGGCTGGAGAGCAGGCCTGCAGGAAAAGAGGAAGGAGGCTTCTCAGCATTTCTGACAGCTTGTGTAAACTCAGTGATGAATGGAAGGAGAGAGCAGGAAGACTGTCTTTCATTAAAAAAAAAAAAAAGAGCCTTCGGGGCTGCTCAGTTTTATTTTCAATTAAAAGGGTCTGATTTTCTTTGTGGAGAATGGTTTTGATTTGGATAAATGGTTCCGTCTGGGAACCGCACGCCCGGACCTATGATCTATGAGTGTAATTATTTGGGGTTTCCTCACTGGCTTTTGCGACTGGAAAACACAAAGAGCCGGCACCCTGATTTGGGTCAGCTGGAGGGAGCTCAGGGCGGCCGAGCCGTTGGCATGAGGCGTCTCTGGTCCGCGGAGCGAGCAGTGTGCTCGGGCCGGGCTCGGGTTAATTTTTACCCTTTACAGCGAGCGTGTTCACAGTCACAGGCCGGGCATGTAAACAAGCGCCTCTTTCTGTGCTTTTCCTCTCCTGTTGGCACAGGGTGGACCAGAACGGCTGGCGTTTCCGAGCTGGCATTTGCGGAGCAGGTCCTGCCTGGAGCGGGGTGGAAGGGAGAGGAGGAGGGAGCTGGTCACTCGAGGCCCAGCCCCGGGCACTGGCAGGGGACGGACCCGGCAGAGGGCAGAGGGCTGCTTTGCACGGGGAAGTCTGGGTTGAGGAGGGCAGGGAGTGAGCCGTGGTGCCTCGTGGGTAAGAGGATCCAGCTAGAGGAATGGCGGGGGCAGCGGCCTGTGGCCGCGCAGGAATGTGCTTGGGGGGCGTTCCTGCAAGAGCAGGAGATTCCAGGAAGCAAAGCGGAAGCAAAACCTTAGGACAGGACCTTCCCGTCCTTCAGACGAGGGAGCGCGGGTCGCAGCCTTCAGGGCTCTCGCTGCTGCTGCAGACGGCGCATCTGCCTGCCGCAGGCAGTACGTAAGAGCCCTCGGGAGTTACAGCTGATCCGTGTGAAGACCCTGGCAGGTCAGGGAGAGCCCATGAACTGCCATTGGGTGAGAACTTTCCGGAAGCAGCAGTGTCCTGCTTGCCCGAAACCGTATCGCCGCGCCTTCTGTCCGGCTCGAAGACCTGCGCTGGTGCCACGGCGGGGGGCGGGTAATTGTCGGGGGCGTGAACTTTGGCCCCAAAAGCTGGGTGTCAGTCATACCCCCAGTTTTGGGGCGCCCTTGGTGGCAGTCCTGCGGGACCCCACACACACCTTATTTCCCAGCATCCAGGCTCTGATTTTAACCAGCTTCTGCTGATGAAAAATTTGGGTGGGATGATTAACTGGCAGCCAGTAGAGGATGATTTATCTTGCCCATTACCCCACCCTCGCCCATTGAAATCGGAATAATTCAAAGTATAGTCATTCTTCAAAGAACAGTGAACTCTGAAAGCATTTGTCTACCACTCGAGACAACATCACGACTTTGAATGATGGTCGTAGGCTTCTGAAAGGTCCCCCGTCCTCACCGGCCGACAAAACATGCTCATTTTCCCTCTTCCCATCTAGGGCTTTTGCAGCCTCGCAGTGCTGGAAGCGTCACGTCCACGTAATTTTCATGCACGTGTATTTGTATCCTGAGTGTTTGGCCGCGTTTCTACAGCGCCTTCACGGCGATGGCTGTGATGACGTCCTAAAACTCTGAGGAGTAGCAGCCCTGCTTTGCACCATCATTCATCTGCTGGGCTGGTAATTTGTAAGCAAGTAATTCTTGTCAAAGTTGATTCTTCCAGAAGATGAGCTCAGCTTCCTTCCGCGCCTGTCTGTTGGGTGCCGGTCCCCTCTTTGCATTTGCACATTCATCTGTGGGGAAGCCCGAGCAGGCTTGCAGCGAGCAGCGGGGCGTGGACGGTCCCTCTGCAGGGCATACAGCCCCATCTCTTCTCCCCACGAGATTGCCGCGAGGGGGCAGGGAGCGGGGCTGGCTCTTGCCAAGCGAGGGCTCCACAAACTGGTTTGGCGAGGAGCGGGTTCCTGGGCAAAAGCCCAGCACCCTGTCGCCAGCTGGGCCAGGCAGGAGGAGGTGGTGCGGGAGCCCGCTGGGAAGTTGACCTTGGCCCTTCCGATCTCTGTGACCTTGGGAAGCGCCCAGCAAGGACCTGTTGTTGCTGAGCTCAGCTCCGCCCCCCCGGCAGGCTCGGGTTTCCTTTCTCTGTGCCAGGATGAGTCTGGCAAGTGAGCCGAAGCTGACGACGACTTTTCGGCCACCTGTGAGCTCTGTGGTCCTGTGTTCCCTTGACCTTCTGGCTTGACTGCCTGACTGTTCGTCTGTGCTGGTTCTTTCTGCTGTGTTCTGCCCGTTGTCAAGCTCTGACTTGAGGTCAGGCATGAGGACATAAGTTTCCATCTCCTGTGGTGCTGGGGTGGGATTGAGAGAAGAGGTCTCCTGCAGTGCCTGCACTGACTGGGGGGCGGGGGAGCAGTGCAAGAGAGCAGGCTTTGGGGGTCCAGGGGCGTTGACTGCTGCTCTGCCACTTACTGTGGTGGGACCCCAGGGGCGGTCCAGCCCCACTGCCTCGTCAGGGGTCCATGGGGACACCATGTGCTGGAGGAGCACTAATTGAAACGTCGGTGCTGTCATTTTGACTTTCCTTTCATCTTTAGCTACTCTCCTCTTCCAGTAGCACTGAGTCCAGAAGAAGCTTCCTGCAGGGAGGCTCAGGGTTCTTCCACACTCACCCCAGCAGACTGACTGCGGACGAGCTGGGCGCTGGGCCTCCTCACCCCTTCCTGGTAGCTCCACAGAGGCAGAGACCGGTCGTGGGAGCCTGCCTGGCACAGCAGGTGCTGTGCTGAGGCTCAGTGAGCCGTGCCCTTTATCGCTAACAAACCCAGAAGAGAGGAGGGTATTTTCTGCTTCTCCCTCTCCTCTCTTGTGTCTCTCTCTCTACTCTACAATCTGAACTCCAAGGACAAGAGCTAAAACTTCTTCACTTTTCTTTCAGTGCGATAAGAGCTTTGGAAGGAGCCCAGGGTGAGCTGGTGACCTTGGGCAAGTCATGACATCACTGAGTCTCAGTCCCGTCCTCTGGAACGCAGGCGGGCTGGGCTCACTAGCGGATGCCCCACCAAGCCCTGACCCACCGCAGCAAGGCCATATTTCACAATGCCAGGAGACTACTCGGCACCCCGTGGGGATTTCTAGAAGTTGATTCTCTCCCAGGAGACCGGGGATGATGATACATTTTCCCAGGGTTTCATTCATTTTCTTTTTCCCCAGGGCCACCATTTTCCCTCTTGGAGTTCTGCTTCACCATCTA
This sequence comes from Dasypus novemcinctus, assembly GCF_030445035.2. Lineage (NCBI taxonomy): Eukaryota > Metazoa > Chordata > Mammalia > Cingulata > Dasypodidae > Dasypus > Dasypus novemcinctus. The sequence continues at coordinate 8,301,099 of NC_080677.1, forward strand.
CTCCATTAACCTTCAGATTCTTACAGACTTGAGGATCTAGCCGACTGTTTATTTTCTTGGAAAACATCCACATTTGAGGTTGTCATACTCTTGAAAGTTTATGTTAAATGCCCATTAGGAATACGTGAAGATTGTAGTTGCAAATACGTAACTGTTACTTTACGAGTCTCTGTAGCACGAAAGAATATTCTTTTTTGGCTACAGGATGTTACGGGGTTACCTTGAGTCCATACTGTACAACGGAAGGCCATTTATCTCCTTTGCCTTGCTGTCAGAACGGAGGCCAGTCTCGATACATGTTTGTCTCGTGTTTAAGTGAGGGGGTTTTGTTGGACAAACAGCAGGCTCTTCTTGGGAAAAGAGACTCGTCTTTCTGCCGAGCATATCCAGATCAAGCTCGCAAATTCATTACGTGGGGCTGACCGCGGCTCGGAAACCTGGCCAAGTTTCGCACAAGTGTTTTGCTCAGCTGTATCGTCCCCGGGTGCCTGGGAACGCGCCACACGACCGCGGCGATGCGTGCCGCGGAGAGCATGGGCTTTGTTGTCCGGGCCCCGTGGGAGGCTCTCGTGTCTGGGTACACGTTATCTTCGCGTCAGCTGGCCCCTCTGTCTTCCCTACAAGGGCCGCAGCCCGTTGGTGCTGCTGTGCCACCCACTTGGCGGTGGGCCTGGTCCTGGGAGAGACACACATGGCCCAGTGTCCCGCTGTTGGCGGGACGTGACTGCCCGCCATCCGCCCCAGATTCCGTAACACACGGCGTTGTGTTCGCTCATGAATGAGGCGTTGCGCAGTGTCAACCCATGAACCCCGGCCTTGTGGATAAAATGCATGCACCTGCGGGTAGAGAGGCAGCCGGCGTTTATTATTTACCACGTGCTGGGGGAACTCGTTTGGTTGGCCCTTTGTTCATTCATTCAGCCGTCCTTTCAGTGCAGTAAACCTTTATCAAATGCCAGCTGTGTCCTCGGCACGTGTCACCCTCGCCAAACTCTGAACAAATGGAGGCTCGGAAGGGTTAAGGAACTTCTCCCATTTCTCAGCTTGGAAGCGGAGAACTGGGGGATTCCAGAGGCTGTTTCGGGGCACCTGAGCCTTCACACCTCCATCGTGTTTCCTCCTGGTTCTCCCAGCCCTGGTCCAAGGCCTTGGATGCGACTTGGGCACAGGGCGCCGTTCGGGTGGCTGAGAGAGGGAGCCCGCGTTCTCGGGCGCTGGCCTGCGCCAGTGGTTCTCGGAGCCAGGGTCGGCGTCCTCTCCTCGGGCGCCTGCAGGAGATGCCACAGAGCCAGGCAGGCCTGGTGGCGGGGCCTGTGGCCCGTCTCCGGGGGCCTCGCCCAGGTTTGAGAACCGGGCTCTGGCTTAACCCTTTGTCCCATACGTTAGCCCCGAAACCGTGAAGCTCTTGAATCACATGTCTAAAAATTCAGCCTGACTTGGCGATACTTCCCTCGTCTGGTCCTATCAGACTTGCGGATGGTCCTTGTGGCTCTCGTCCTCAGGCTGTGCGCTCCCCGAACCCCCACTTTCATTCCTGCCCATGGCTAGAAGCCAAAGGAAATCCGGCCAGGAGGGGGCTTAGAAAGTGGGATTCGAGTCTTCAGGGGGACGTTGGTGTGTATTTTGAGGCATTTGTTCACATTTGACTTTGTCCTCCACCAAGTGGCCTGCCAGGAGGACGCCATAGGTGCGCTGGGGGGTGATGGCGCCGTGTTGGGGGCTGGTGTCCTTTGTAACCCCTGCTCGTCACCCTGAGGTGGATTGGACTTCTTTTGTGTGTCAGGTTGTGCTTTTCATACAAGGAGGAATCGAGGGTTTTCGAGGGTCAGCCACACACACAGATGGAACATGACGTAGGAGGTAGCTGTGTCCATAAGAGCAAAAGAATGTGCTCTGGGGACTGCTGGGTGAGCAAGCGGAGGCAGTGAATTGTGTAGGTTACAGAGAGGGAATCTGGACCAGATTTACTCAAATAATGCCATTGCTGCTTATTATCTTGGGAACGTGGACCCTTTAATTCCCCCAGTAAGCCTCAGTGAGGGGAGGGTTGTTTAGGCTCAGTGGGTATTCATTGGTTTATATAACTAGAACAAACAGCGGTAATGTGGGTTTCGGGACGGTTTGATCAAGCACGTCGACTTATGATGGCCCATAAGCATCTCCCATCTCTGCCTTTTGTGTTGTCACCTCCATTCCCAGACTAACTTCCTCATGATCACAAGATAGCTGCCAAGTGCTCCTTGTTTACTTTCGTGGAGGGAGAGTATGTCTTTCCTACAGCATTCAGCAAAAGTCCTGAATCAATCCCTCTAATCCCAGAAGGCTTGCGCTGACTGGCTTAGACCTGAATCATAGGTCCTCCCTGGATTTGATGCTGGTAGCTCTGGAGGGGGCAGGTTTCATGCTAGTTGGTGCCTGGGAAGCCTCCGACAGTGTCTGTCTTGCTCGGTGGCCTCAACCCAGGGTTGTCAGGAGATAATGCCTGGAAAGGCCAGTGTTACTATGATATCCCTTCCCTGGAGAAGCAGGAAAGGTCTTCTCTAAGTCAGCTTTGGATGGCCCCTGATGGGAAGCACCAAAGGAGGTCGGCGTCCTGCAGAGAAAAGGGTACTTCTGGCATTGGCCAAAGTGTGCTTGGGTCTAACCATTGAGTCCCGACTCTGCTCACAGCTCGGCACCCCAGGAGCTCTTGGGTCTAACCGTTGAGTCCCGACTCTGCTCACAGCTCAGCGCCCCAGGAGCTCTTGGGTCTAACCGTTGAGTCCCGACTCTGCTCACAGCTCGGCACCCCAGGAGCTCTTGGGTCTAACCATTGATTCCCGACTCTGCTCACAGCTCGGCGCCCCAGGAGCTCTTGGGGCTAACTCTTGAGTCCCGACTCTGCTCACAGCTCAGCGCCCCAGGAGCTCTTGGGTCTAACCGTTGAGTCCCGACTCTGCTCACAGCTTAGTGCCCCAGGAGCTCTTGGGGCTAACCGTTGAGTCCTGACTCTGCTCACAGCTCAGCGCCCCAGGAACTCTTGGGGCTAACTCTTGAGTCCCGACTCTGCTCACAGCTCAGCGCCCCAGGAGCTCTTGGGTCTAACCGTTGAGTCCCGACTCTGCTCACAGCTCAGCGCCCCAGGAGCTGTTGGGTCTAACCATTGAGTCCCGACTCTGCTTACAGCTCGGTGCCCAAGGAGCTCACTACTCATGTCCCTGCACCTCAGTGTTCTTCTACTGAAAAATGGGTAGTAGATCTTCTTAAAGGAATGTCTTTTGGAAGGAGGCTCATCAGATAATCAGTGAGTATTATTTCCTTCCCTTGCATGGATTGAATGCATCTCAGCTGAGAAGCTGTTTTTACGTGTGTTGTCTCATATCCTGTGTCTGGTGTGCATCACCGATGACCTAAGAACGCCTTCGTTGGCGTGGGTTTCAGTAGTCCTAAGGGTGACTCCTGGCCAGGATGAGGGCCCATGTTTCCAGCTGTTCTGTGGCCGTCCCTGGTCTCGACAAGCTTCTGCTGGCCTCTGTCGCTCCGTGGAGATACCAAGCAAGATGGCGGCGGGCCTGGCCAGTGGCTCTTGGCGGCTGTTGACAGATTTAGCTGTGGAGGGGCATGAAGGGAAGTGGGCGTTGTCGGAGCAGGGGCGCGTGAGGGTGTGAGTGGGAATGTGGGGTCCTGGGCTCACTGGGGGAGGGAGCTTGGCGTGGAAGCGATAGTTGTGTTGAGCTGGTTTCATCCATGGCTGGAGTCAGCCAGTCTTGAGATCGCCCTTCATTGTGCCAGGTCCTGACCAAGTGGCCGGCCTTAAATTTATGACCTCTGTCCTCACTCTGCTTCGCGTGAATGACAGAGAGCAGCTCCCTGCCTCAGCTTCCCTAAGAGACCACGCTACCTGAACTGTGTACAGGTGGGAGTTGGCGCTGAGAGAAACAACCACGGCAGCGACTCCGCGGTGTCCACATGACCGTGTCGCAGAAGGTTGCCAGAATGCCTCCTTTAAGTAGAAAGTTCATTGCTGGGTTCTAGGATGTGGCCCTTCAAGCGTTCATCTTTTAGCCAAGTAATCCTAGTGCTTGGAGTCTTCTAAAAATAATTATATGACACAACAAGATGATGCAACAAAAAGAAACACAGATTCCCGTGCTGCTGACAACAACAGAAGTGGACAAAGAAGATGCAGCGAACAGACACAGAGAACAGACAACCGGCGGGGGGGGGCGGGGGGGAGGCGGAGGGAAGGGGAGAGAAATGAATAAATAAATTAAAAAAAAAAGAATAAAAATAATTATAAATGATACAGATAAAGATATTCTTGGCAGAATCACCTTCAGGAAAAACTGGTTGACTTTTCCGTTTTCAAGGTGCTCAAGACCCAAGTCCGGGTGGCTTGTAGAGCTCTGCTCTGCAGACTGCCCCGTTGGGGACGGGTCTTCTCAGGGCAGGGAGTGGCCACGGGTGACGTTGCCATCCTTGCTAAAGCGGAGAAATATTTAGGCGTTAAACTGTGATTTGTTGCTGGGGCCTGGTGGCTCTCTGTGGGCCACCTGGCTTGACATTGGTGACCATTACTGATGGTTGCGCAACAAATCACGCCACGCTGTTTAAAACAGCAGAGTGATTGTTTGCGATTGTGTGGGTTGCCGGGTGGTTTCTCTGATGTGCCAGCTGTTGGGGCTATGGAGTGGGCTTGGCTGGGACGCCCGGGGCGGCCAGACCTCCGTCCCCACGAGGCCCTGTGCGCCCGGCTGCTTCTCAGCTGGTCTCGCTCCAGCAGGCCTCCTGAGGACGGCTCTGGAGCTGGTGACCTCCCTTCCAGCACTTTCTGTTGGCCAAAGCAAGGCCAGTAGGATTCAAGGGCGAGTTAGAGACTCTGTCTTCTGATGGCGGGTGTGGGAGAATATCGTAGCCGTGTTTTTCAGTCTGAAGCAGGGGCTCCTAACCAGGGGTCCACAGCCCCCTTGGGGGGTCCATGGAAAGAGTTCAGGAGGTCTGTGAACTAGAATGGAAAAAAATCAACTTAATTATCTTTATTTTCTCTGACCTCCAATGTTGAGTGTCATGAAACTGTCTGCTGCTTCATTCTGAGAAGGGGTCTGTGGAACAGAAAAAGGCTAAGACCCCGTGTTCTAAAGCATTGCTTGAACCTTCCATTTAGTTATTTTTTTAAAAAGTTTTTATTGTAGCAACATATATACAACTCAAAATTTATGAGTTACATTCGTATTATTGTACTTCTGTCACCAGCATGCTACTCAAACTTTTGATCAACTTCAAAAGAAGCTCTTGTACTGACCGGATCCCCTTCGCCCCTGGCTCCTGATAATCTGAAATCTACTTTCTGTCCTGATGGATTTGCTCATCGTAGCTGTTTCACTCTAATGAGGCTGTGTGATGGCTGTCCTTCTGTGTCAGGCTTATTTCACTCAACGTGACGTCTTCAAGTTCTCCCACGCCGGCGCATGTCTCGGCATGTCCTTTTGACAGCTGCGTGATACTCCACCGCCGGGTGCATTTTGTTTGTCCCTGTGTCTGTTGACGCTTAGGTTGCGTCCACCTTTTTCCATTTATTGTTTGAACAAGTATTTTAAAAACTCGGTGGGTTGTCACGCACACCCCACGCAGCCTCCCTGTGAATGTTGGAGCTGTGCTTGGGAAGGTGTGCAGAGCGGGGCGTGACAGTGTCCACACCGTGCTGGGAGCTGGGAGCACTCTGCTTTCAGACAGTGAGGACAGCCCGCCTGGGCGGCCGTGGCCTGGCGCCACGGAGGCTTCCATGGCAGGGACACCCCCGGGTCCGGCTGCCTGCACTGTTTGGCGAGCACTTGGTGGCTCTGAACTCTCACTCCTGTGCCCTCAGCCTCCTCTAGCCTTTGTATCTTTCCCTTAAAAACTCTTGTGTGGGGGCAAGTGGACGTGGCTCAAGTGATTGGGCTCCTGCCTACCACTGGTAGGTCTGTGGTTTGGTTCCTGGTGCCTCCCAAGGAAGACAGCAAGCTGGCGCAATGGGCAGACATGGTAAGCTGACACAACAAGGGACAAGAAGGAAAACATAATGAGAGACACAACAAAGCAGGGAGCAGAGGTTTCTGGAGCCTCCTTAAGAGGCGAGTGGGTGCAACGGGCAGGTGCAGTGAGCTGATGCAACAAGATGACACAATAAGAGACATGAGAAAAACATAATGAGAAACACAACCAAGCAGGGAACAGAGGTGACTTAAGGAATTAGGCGCCTCCCTCCTGCATTGGAGGTCCGGGGCTCAGTTCCTGGTGCCTCTTAAAGAATCAAGGAAGATGAACAGACACAGCGAGTGTAAACAATGAGGGCATGTAAACAATGAGGGCGTGGGGGAGATAAAGGAAGAGAAATCTTTAAAAAAAGAGAAAGTCTTGGGCGGGGACAGTGGTGAAGCCGAGGTCCCAGCCACAAACTGTGGGGACAGTGGAGGGGGCGCAGAGTCGAGGGAGGGCTCCTTCCCTCTCGTGTTGTGTCCGTCATACCCAGCGGGGGACGCCCTCCAGTCGGAAGGCGGCTTGACGGCCTGCGGCTCCGGGGCACCCTCGCTGGCCAGCCTCCTTCCCTGCGGGAGGACCCCGAGAGGCCGGCCCTGGCTGCTGCTCTGCTGTGGGCAGATGGGGCACCTGTTGCCGAGGGAAGGCGGCCACACCTGAGCCAAAACCCATCCCGGGCTGCCGTCCCCCACCAGTGCCCGGGAGCGAGTGCAGGGGCACACCCGGCAGGAGGGGCACGGGGTGTGGGCAGGGTGGGGGTCTCGCGCGGGGCTCCCAAGAGCAGGATAATGCTTTGTCGGGGCGTCCTGTGCACTGTGGGGTTCAGCTGGCGCCCCTGGCCTCCACCCTCTAGTGGCTGGTGGCCCCCTCCCCCCAGAGCCACCCCAGAAACGCCTGCGGGTCCAGCCCCGTGCATGGCGCTGTGGCAGCCGCCCCCGGGGGTGTGGGGTGGGCTCTCGGAGGCGGGAGGCAGAGGGCTGGGAGGTTGTGGGGTCCCGGTCGCAGCCCCGTGTCCCCTGCCCACAGGCCCTGGGCGTGCGCCGTCCCGCGGCCTCGGGTCTGACGTGGGGAGAGGGCAACCGCGGCGGTCCTGGTGGCAGGGGCTCTGCAGCGCGCGCCCTGAAGGACGCCCCTTGGAGAGGCCCCGGCCCTCTGGACACAGACCCTGGGCCAGGGGACGTCCGCCCCACCTGCCTGTGGCCCCCGGCCCCCGGGCGCTTCCTGCCGCCCCGTCGCAGTCCTCGTGCTCTGAGCGGGGGAGCCGGGCTGCAGCGTGCCTGGGTTTCTGAAATTTGTGTTTGGGGACCAAAGCTTCAGGCCGGAAACCGTCCTGGACGCCGGCAGGACTCGGCAGGCATCTCCTGGCTGGGGCCGGGCGAGGCGGTGCTTGTCCAGCAGAGCAGGCTTCGTGCAGGGGCTCCCAGCAGGGCGGAGGCCCGAGCCCCCTTCAAAGCCTCTTCGTATTCCTGGAGGGCTCCAGCTTTGGGGCAGGAGTCGCATCGGCGTCCCGGGCCCTGCCTGGCACGCTGTAGGTGGCACCTGCAGGTGCGGCTGCTGGAGAGTCGTGAGGGGCAGTCCGTGCCTGCCCCCTCCCCGGGGGTCTCGTGCACTCTCTGCCAGCCCTGTCGTCGTGCTGAGCGGGTACGATGTTCTCAGTTCCACATCGAGTACCCGGTCAGGAGCTGCAGTCCCAAGAGGAAAACGACATCTGAGATCTCAGCGTGCTAGAGGCCCGTCCGCCTCTCGGGGGACCGGGATTATCGATTTCGCATGTGTCCCCGGTTGCATATCTTGGGCCCGTCCCCGCCCCTCCTTGGCTCCTCTCCACCGCTGGCCCCTACAGGATCCACGGGGCACGGGAAGTGCCAGACCTTTCTGCCGCGGCATGAGTGCCCAGGCCCTTCCTTCATTCCTAACGCGGTGAAGTAGAGCAGCCCAGCGCGCGGGCCGAGGCCGAGGGCTCAGCGTGGCCTCGCGGCGCGCAGCCGATTTGCTGCGCATCTTTCTCTGCCCGCCTCTGCAAGGCACAGCCTCTGCCTCCAGGAGGCGGGTACCTGGGTGCTGGCGTCAGGCGCGTGTCCCCTTGTGCTCCCTTCCTCTCTCCCTCCTCCCACCATGTCCGCTGGGGCCCCTGTGCGGGCCCGTCCTCGTGAGCCGAGCTGTGTGTTCCGAGCCGGGCCTTGCATGTCGGAGTCTTACAAAGTTGGAGTCTGGTTGGCGTTCGGTGGGGCATGCCTCGGGGAGCCGGGAGGTGGGAAAGCCTGAGTCCCAGGATCCCGGGACCCCCGGGGAGAGGCTGCCCTTGAGCCTGGAAGATGCCAGTGGGCCGCCGTCACCCAGACACGGGCCCTGCGCCCTGGGGGTGCTGCCATGTCTTAGTCAGCCGGGCTGCTGTGACAAACACACCCTCTGGGTCTGCTTAAACAGTGAGGTGAGGAAAATCAGAAACCGAGAGAGCGGCAAGGCCACGCTTCCCTCCGCCGGCTGTCCCTCCCGGCGCTCCTGGGCTGGCTTCCCCGGCCCCATCACGGGCCGTCGCGCTCCTCGTGGCCTCGCGCCTGGTTTCCGCGGACTTTGGCTTCTTTCTGTAGGGCCTCCTCTGCGTAAGGCCTTTTAGTGATGTGGGTTGAGATGTGCCCTCGTTCTGTGGGGCCTCAACTGACCGTCACATCTGAAGGGGTCCCCCCTCCTGGGGGCCCACACCCCCGGAGCAAGCGTCAAGAGTAAGCCTGTTTTGGGGCGCTCATTCAGTCTACCCGACAGTGTGACCTCGTGAAGGCTGCTTGGCCTCTCTGGGGTGTCGTCGTCCTCATCGGCAAGCCGGGTGAGCATGCCACTTTTCTCTGCTCGCCTGGATGGAAAATGCGAGTCTGAGGAGGTTTGGGAGGAGGTTTTGGCTTGCGGTGACCTAGGACCAAAGGACCGTACACCTGGCGTGAGCAGGAACCCGCGGAGGGCTGCGCCTCTGGTTTGGTGCCCTTGGCTGTGCTGGCGCCGTGGGCGGGCACGCGGGGTGCCCGGGGCGCGGTGGTCTCGTGCGTCATCAGGCAGGGAGCCCCGAGCCCCACGTGGGGCCCGGAGCCTCTCGGCACAGCTGTCAGGGGCGGCTGGTGTCAGCTCCTAGATGTGGCTGACCCGGGCAAAATCCGAGTCCATGCCACGGCCCACAGGGTTTTTACTTATTTTCATGTTTATTTAATACCCTGGTCAGTGCCCAGATGGTTGGAAAGCATGCAGAGGATAAAATATAGCCGGACGAAAATCTTAAAAAGAACTCCAAGGGGAAATGTGGGTGGGAGGGAACAGTGAGGCCCACAGAAGGTGGGACCCTACGGGTCTGTCCTGGGCACTCGGGCACCACCAGGGTTTGGCTGTGAGCTCCCTGGCAGCCAGCGCAAGGAAGGAAGCACTTGTTTTCAATTGCTTCGCAGCGTCCAGGAGATAAAAACAGATGAGTCAAAACCCACAAAACCGAAGGAGTTGATCCAGGGGCTGCTGAGGTTGAATCCGGACGACGGTGGCTTCCTGAGGATCCCACTGCAGTGTCCTTAATCACACCCTACAAACAAACACACCCCCAAAAACAAAAAACTAAAACCATGGGCAAGGGCAAGGCAACCGTTTCTTTTAACAGCTCTCGGTGGGCAAAAATATGTGAATGACCTGCTCCAAGTGTATAACTCTTGAATACGAAGGAAAACAGGACGTTGCCACCTAACTACAGCAGAGTAAACTTCAAGGAATCCTAAAGGAGTTCAAATAGATGTCACTCCCCCGTGCACCCACGGTGGTGTTTGCGCACCCCACCGTGCCCGCCCCCCCAGCGGCACCCACAAGGGACGCTGTTATAATGTCCTCAGCTGCTCAAAGCACATACCATGAGATGGTTCAAGTTAGCCGATGAGCGGATGGTTTTGAGGCTGAGAAAACGCCCACGTCCAGGCGTCATCAGGAGATGCTTTCTCCCCGAGGGCCGGCCGCCGGCGACCTGGACCCCTCGGCCGCGTGGCGGCGTCCGCTGGGCTCTCTGCCCCCTGCTTTTCCAGCTCCTTTCTCGCTGTCTTCCCTCTGTTTATGGAGGGCTCCAGTAGGACGCTTGAGACCCATCCTGGAAGAGGCGGGTCACCCCTTACCCAAAGCAGCCTCATCACAAGGTCCTCACAAAGGCCCACAGCCACAGGGATGGGGTAAGTGTAAGAACGTGCGTTTCTGGGTACGCACCGCTCCAGACCACCACTTCCAGGGCCTGATGGGAACCAGCCAGCTCCAGCACTGTTGCTCTACTGACACCTCACAGCACTTGCTTATGCTGACCTTTCCCCGTTTTCCATCCCGATTCTCTGACCCCTGATTGTAGTCCCCAAGCAGGGCGGGGGTGCAGTTTGCCTGCATTAAATTTCTCGCGGGCGGTGCTGCTGCAGGGCTGCCCCGACGTCCTGGTTCGAGCCTCCTGACCCTGGGTCGAGCGGGTGCTGCTCCATCTCCGACAGGCATGCTCTGGCCGTGTGGAAGGAAGGGGTTCTGTCCTCTGGACTTGGGTACCCTGTCCTTGAGCAGACCAGAGTGGAAAAGAACGGGCGGTCAGGGAGGAGCCAGTCGGCGGCCCCTTCAGCCCTCGGGGGGGGACAAGGAGGGGTCCTTCCCGGCACCGTGTGTGCCCCACCCTGGGTTTCCGAACCCAAATCCCTGCACATGGGCCTGGGAGCCTTGAAGCTCCAGGTGCCTCTGACCCGGCCGAGGCACGGCTCTGCTCCAGAACCTTCCGGCATTTACCATTGGGGTGTGTCCCGAGCTGACGTCCATTGGGCTCTGCCTGCTGTCGAGGCTCCAGTCCCACCTTTGTGCATGCTGTCATCTAAAATCCAAGCATACACCCTGATATATGTATTTTTTTTTTTAAGATTTGTTTATCCCCCCTTTTGTTGTCTGTGCTCGCTGTCTGCTCTCTCTGTCAGGTGCTCTCTGTGTCACCTCGTTGTCTCATGTGGGAGGGAGGTGTCCAATCGCTTGACCACATCTGCTCCCTGCTTGTTGTGTCCCTCATGTCTCCTCCTTGTGCCATCTCATTGCGTCAGCTTACCATGCCAGGTGTTGTGGCAACTCACTGTCTTGCTCATCTTCTTTAGGAGGAACCAGGAACTGAACCCGGGACCTCCTGTGTGGTAGGCAGGGGCCCAGCTGCTTGAGCCACATGTGCTCGCCTGTATGTAGGTGTAGTATGTACGTATGTATGTATGGTCACGCCTGGCATTTCACAAGGAAGTAAGAGGTCAGGACCCATGGAAGTTGTGAGAGTTGTTTCTGCCTCCCCGCGGCCCCTCCTGGGGACCCTGCTCTGGGCTCATTGCAGGCGGACTTGCCCTGCAGGTTTCTTGTCGCGCACTGTTCTGGGGGGCAGTGTAAGGGAGGGTGTCCCCCAGCTGGTTTCCCCTGGACGGCCGGGCAGGGAAACTTCCCAAATGGTCCCGAGCGGGCACTTGGGGGCAGAGGGCTGGCAGCCGGGTTCGCATCACTCTGCTGCTCGGAGCTCGGCCGGCCACGGAGGGAGGGGGCCACGGGCAGCCTAGATAAGGCAGGACCGGAAAACCAAGGCAGCGCTGAGCCCCAGGCCCCGGCCCAGGTCTTTCTACGCGTGGAGGAAACCCCAAGGCAGGTTGGTACCGTTGCCCTGCAGCGTTTGCAGTGAGGAAGGAGGAGGCGGTGGAGATGGGCCAGTGGGTGGAGGCAGCGCCGGGCGTCCCGGGGCCCAGCTGGAGGGCCCGCGCGCTCTCCCTGCCCCTGTGCGCACCTGTGCTGCAGGGCAGGGCGGCCACAGGAGACCAGGGCACTGGGGCCACGAGCTGTCACTGCGCCCTGGTCCTCGGCGGGACGGGGCCAGCCTTGCCTTGGGCTCTTGGGTCAGGAAAGCAAAGGCGGAGGAAAGCGTTGCTGGCGGGATGACTTGGGAGGTGATCCAGTCAGCCGGGGGCGTGTCGGAGCTCGCTGATACCAGGACGGCAGGTTCCCTTCTCCTTTTCTGTTGGGGTGCTGCCCCACACACTGGGCGCTGCCGTCGGAAGGCTTCTTCCTTCGGGCCTGCAGGCGGCAGTTGTCCACCCTGCGCAGGGGAGAGGACGGGGGCGTCCGGCCGGCCCCCAGCCCCGTGTGCCTGGGCCTGACCAAGGCCGGTGCTCCCAGGGGACAGCTGGCTCGCAGTGCACTCGGGCTTCCCCTTACCCGGAGCTCCTGGAGGTAGGCTCGTCTTCCAATTTCTAGACTTGCTCTGGAGGATGCCGTAATAATTGCTTTTCCAGCCGGAGATGCGACCCCTTAGTACCTGTTTCCTTGGCATTTGGGGTTTCTTTGCAGGAGGGTTTACCCGAGAAACTGCATAGTGTCCCTGCTTCTTCCCGTTGAAGGCGAGGGCCCTCCCCAGGCCTGGTGGAGGTGACACCAATGATCCCTCGTGTTTCCGAGTGCCCCCCAGCGTCTCCAGTGATGACTGCTTCAAGACATCCGACAGTGCTTATGAGAGGTGAGCGAGGGTGGAAAGCACCAGAGGATACCCTGCCAGTGTCATAGTAGGTGTTTTAATTTGGTAAAACCTTTCAGGTATATGGAGGGGTATTCCTGGGCCACTATTTAAAATATACTACTTACTGTATGTTGTGAGCCAAAGACTTGAAAAAAAATGGCAGAAATTGACAGGCAAATTTTGGCCATTATACACTGAATATTCTTTTCCTGTACTTGGAAGATTAAAAAGCCCACCTGCTCCCGGTACTTGGCATGGGTAGCCCTGTGACAACCTAAGACAGCACGTGAGGAAGGTTAGTCCCAAAGGAAGAAGTCAATATGTCCCTTTTAAAAGATGCAGCAGAACACTGGCCGGCACACGGGAGCCCGGCTCTCGGCCTAAAGGGTCCTTTTGATGGTGGGCGTCCAGCTGCGGTCCTCCCAGATGTGGCCAGGCTCTGGGACAGTGGCTTTGCCACCATCCCCGTCTTCCTGCACCCCCCCCCCGCCCTCGGCTGCCCCTGCTGGGGGGTCCACGGGCACGAGTGTGTGGCGTTGGAGCAGGGCCTGGGGGACGGAGGCCAGGCAGGTGCCCACACCCCGTGCTCTGGCCGGCTGCCTCCTTGGGGGCTGTCCGTGTGCACGGAGCGCAGACGGGGCCACCCCTGCTTCTGTGAAAAGCCCTGTGGCCCCGGCGGCGTCGGGGCGCCGGGTTCTGTCGGATCGTCCTGGGCCAGGGGCCTTTCCACCTGCAGGAGGGAGGGTGAGTGTGGCCGCTGCGCACGTGCACTCGCTCTCCTCGGGACCTCGTCTGGGGGGTCCCCCTTTACCGTCCTGGGCTAGTGATGCTTAGCTCCCTGGCACCCCAAAGACTGACTTAGACACGCGTCTGTTGCCCAAACAGGCGTTCTTCGTAGCTGGGCAGAATTACGGGGTTCAAAAATAGTGACGCCAAGTCCTGGTTGGACAGGTCAGCCCCTGGCTCGCCCCGTGACGTGTCTCGAGTTCCAGCTGGACGTCTGTAGAAGGCAGCCGCATACGGGTCTTCCCTCCCTCTGTGTCTGTGGGGGTCCCAGCTCCCCCTGCCTCCCTGTCCCCTGGGAGCTGGGGCGACCCCGGGGTCTTGAGATGGGCCATGAACATGCCGTCTGCCTGCACCCCACAGAAGGCCAGAGGGCCGGAGCCCCTTGGTTTCTAAGACTGGGCCAGTTCAAAATAATTGGGGGACCCCCTCGGGTAGACAACTTTGATTTTATTAAAGAGGCGTTTTGTTTTTTAAGCCCCATGGTTGGATTTAAAAGCCTTCCGAGTCTGTGGTTGGACTCATTTGGACAGAAACAGCTCAGAGCCCTGTAGTCGAGGGGTTTGTTAGACAAAGGAGGGTCGGGGCTCGAGGAGCCTGGATGTGCGCATCCCCCGCAGACCCCCCGGCCGCCCCCTTCACGTGTGGGGATGTCGTTGAGGTCTAGTACCGGGCAGGGGGGCTCCTCCTCCTGACTGACTTCCTTGCTTGCCCTGGTGCACCGTTTCTTACTGTGCTGAGCTGCAGACATCAGTCTGGCATGCACAGCTTGCCATAAGTGCATCTTCCGACATTCCTTTTATTTGTCAAAGCCCTGTATTTTGTTAGACTCTGTCTTGCAGCCAAAACAGCCTCAGGGGGAAAATAACGTGGAGAAAAATGAATTAGGTGTGTCAGATCAATGTCGCAGGGGAGCTTTGCAAATAAATAAGCTTGGGTAAGAAGCTCTCCTTTTAAATGTCGGTTGAAATGATTCTGCTCTTTCTTGCCCCCCTCCCTTCTTCCCCTTTTCACTCCCTCTTCTTCCTCTTCTCCCCCTCCCCCCCTCCCTCTTCCTCCTTTTTATACAAGCACTCTAAAGCATTAACTCGAATTTATAGAAAAGGAAGAGAAATTCCCACCAGAAAAGCTGCTTCCTTTCTTCGTGGGCCCCTCTGACTTTGTTTGCAAAGATACATTTTTTAAAGATTTGTTTCACCTCCCCTGGTTTGTGCTGGCTCTCTACTCTCTGTGTATGTTTATTGTGTGCTCTCTGTGTCTGTGCATCTTCCTTTTAGGTGGCACTGGGAACTCTCAGCCCAGGACCTCCCAGTGGGAGGGAGGCACCCAGTCATTTGAGCCACTATCTGCTCCCTGCTTGTCGTGTCTCTCATTGTGTTTTCTCATTGTGTCTCTTCGTTGTGTCATCTTGCTGTGCCATCTCACTGCATCACCTCGTTGTATCATCTTGTTGCATCAGCTCACTGTGCCAGTCCATTGTGTCAGCTCACTGTCTTGCTCATCTTCTTCAGGAGGCACTGGGAACTGAACCTGGGATCTCCTAATTGGTAAGCGGGAACCCAACCACTCGAGCCACATCTGCTGCTTCCCACAAAGATATATTTTTAAAAGTTCTTTGTGTAACCGTGGACATAACCATTTTGGAGTTTCATTTCCCTTGACAGATTTACTAGAAGCCTCTGCAAAGATGACATGCAATGGCTAAATGGTATTTCCATGTTGTGGATTCAGTCCTTTGCTCCTTCTGTTTTTTCTGCTCCTGTTTGTGGAGGGCGTCCTGTGTATGTGGCACCAGGACCCTAAATCTCTAAATCCACTGACTTCCTCTATTACTGGACGTTTGGCCCCTCCCACCGTTTCACTCTTACAAAAGTGGTGCCTTCACACGGTCACACGTGGCACATCTTTGTTTTGGAGTTCTAGCTCCACTTAGATTCCTACGTGGTGAGTTGCCGAGTCCACGTGAACGTCTTTGTCGTTCTGTCGTAAAGTGCCTCTCCACTATGACTTCCCTGGCTCAGGTGACTTGTGACCGAGAGGCTGCTGCTTCCCTTGTGCTTTTGGGCGCTGACCTCCGCGAAAGGCTCTGGGCTGCTCCTGGGACCTTCTGCACCTCCTTTTCCATTCGCTTGTTTTCATTTAAATCTTATTATAGTAACGTGTATATATATCATAAAATTTCCACTACAGCCACTTTTCCAGTGTACAATTCGGTGTTACTAATTGCACTCACAAGGTTGTGCTCCCATCACCATCATCTATTACCAAACTTTCGCAAACCCTAAACCAAAATTCTGCACCCATTAAGCCATGACTGCCCATTCCTAAACACTCACCAAATATAAGGTGTGGGCTGTACTTAGCAGTCATATATACATTTTTTAAAAGATTTATTTATTTATCTCTCTCCCCTCCCCCCTCCACCCCGGTTGTCTGTTCTCTGTGTCTCTTTGCTGCGTCTTCTTTGTCCGCTTCTGTTGTCAGTGGCACGGGAATCTGTGTTTCTTTTTGTTGCGTCATCTTGCTGTGTCAGCTCTCCGTGTGTGCGGCGCCATTCCTGGGCAGGCTGCACTTTCTTTTGCACTGGACGGCTCTCCTTACGGGTGCACTCCTTGCGAATGGGGCTCCCCTACCCTGGGGACACCCCTGCGTGGCAGGGCACTCCTTGCGCACATCAGCACCGCGCATGGGACAGCTCCGCACAGGTCAAGGAGGCCCGGGGTTTGAACTGCGGACCTCCCATGTGGTAGACGGATGCCTTAACCACTGGGCCAAGTCCGCTGCCAGCAGTCATATTTTACTGCTCTTCTTTTTACGATGCTCCCTCATATTTGTTACAAATATTTTCAACAATGCAAGGTGCTGATGGTGGGTGACGTATGGTGATGTCAGATGGTATGCACGTTTGTTTTCACATCTTGTACAGGACTCTTATTGTTTAGGGATGTTCATGATCTACTTCAATAAACTTTAAAAAATATATTTATTATTATTTTTTATTTATTTCTCTCCCCTTCCCCGCCCCCCAGTTGTCTGCTCTCTGTGTCCATTCGCTGTGTGTTGCTCTGTTTGCTTGTGTCAGCGGCACAGGAATCTGTGTTTCTTTTTGTTGCATCATCTTGTTGTGTCAGCTCTCTGTGCGTACAGCGCCGTTCCTGGGCAGGCTGCACTTTTTTCACATGGGGCGGCTCTCCTTACAGGGTGCACTCCTTGTGTGTGGGGCTCCCCTATGCGGGGAACACCCCTGCGCAGCAGGGCACTCCTTGCGCGCATCAGCACTGCGCATGGGCCAGCTCCACACGGGCCAAGGAGGCCTGGGGTTTGAACCGCGGACCTCCCATGTGGTAGGCAGACGCCCCATTCGTTGGGCCAAATCTGCTTCTCTTATAAACTGTTTATAAAATGAAAAAAAGCCCCAGAAAACCACCCTTCCTGCCCCGCCCTCCAGCCCCTGAGACCCCGCGGTGGGCTCTCTGTCTCTCCTTTAGCTGTTTCTCTGGGTATTGCGTATCAGCGACGTCCCGCAATAACTGTCCTTTGGGGGCCGGCTTGCTCCACGCCACCCGAGGCCTTCACCGAGCGCCGCTGTTCGTGCGTTAGCACCTCCCTCCTTTTTCCGGTGGAGGCCGCTCCTTTGTGTGTCAGTCCGCTTGTCTGCTGTGGGCACGTGGGTGCCTCCGCCTTTCGGCCCGCGGGAGGCCCTGCGGCGGGCCTGTGGGTGCAGCCCTCGTTACGGCCAGCCCTCTCCCCTCTCTCCTTGGCTCTGTCCCTGGGCGCCCACACCCCGCAGCGCCCGCCGGCCCCTCCAGTGGCTCTGGAGCCCACTTCCTCCCCCAGGCTTCCCTGTGTCCGTGAGCAGAAACCCTTCAGGGAGGGCCATGCCCGGCCGCCGCCCCCCACTCTCACCGCCTGCGTGACCACCCCAGCCACGGTTTTGCGTGCCTGGGTCATGCAGGGTCCTCTTAGCTGGGCCGTCGGCAGCCTGAGTGAGATTTTCAAATCATCTAAGACGGCACCAAAGCCGTGCGACCGCCTCCACGTCATGCCAAGCCTCAGCCCGTCCCAGTCCCCCGGCTGGCTGCCCCGTCTGCTGCGTGCCCGCTGGTGGCCGCTCAGCCCCTCTGGCCTGCGCCCCGAGGCCCCTCCCCGCCCCTGCCCCCTGCCGGCATGTCCATCCCCCTTGAATCTGCAGCGGCCTGCGCCCCGCATGCCCCCAGCTTTCTTCATGCTTCTGTCCACCTGCCACCCTCGCGTCCACCTGTAATGTGGCCCCTTGACAAAGGGGCACCCCTCCCGCGCCCTGCCCGCCATGCCTTGGCTTTCTTCCTAGTGCTCGCTGCCCCTTGTCCACATCCGCCCTTCGCGGGTCCACCCCCTCCCCAGGGGAAGGTCAGTTCCCTGAGGGCCTGGACTTGATTTAGCTCCTGCGCTGTCCCTGGTGTCCTTGGTGGCACTTGGAAACCCCGGCCCTGTCCTGCCTGGGGACCTCCTGGCCCGCTGTCCTGGGGGGCCCTGAGACCCCCACAGGGCCTGGAGCCCTTTGCGGCCTCCCCAGCTAAAACTGCTGAGCCCCGGACCGCCATCCGTCCAGGATCCGTGGGCTTGGCTTTTGTCTGTTTCCGTGTGCCGTGGACCCTTGGCTGGCCTGTTTGAGAACGAGAAGGAAGGGCTGCTCCAAAGAGCTGTTTCCTTGAGGGTGCAGAGAACTCGGGAGGGTTTCCCGGGTGCTTGGGGCTGGCCGACTCGGGGTGTGTGCATGCGGCTTCCCGAGAAGCTCAGGCGCCTGCTGGACCCTGCCCCAAGGTGCGCGCCTGACCCTCGACTGCAGGCAGAGTTGGGTGATTGTCTCCATGACTCCCTTTTCTTTCCGAAGTGACTCGGTGCCTTGAGAGCGGGGCAGGATGGGTTGTGAGTGAGCAAACCGTAGATGCGTTCCATTCACACCGTTCTTATCAGGGCATGGGCATTTCCCAGGAGGAGCGGAGCTGGAGGTGTGATTGTTGGTTGCAGTCTGGGTGTGGTTACCGTCCTTGACCTGGGAGTGGACACGAGGGTGTGACACGAAAGCCGGAGCCCTGCCCTCGTGGTGCTCGCTTTCCAGGGCAGGCGCCTGCCAGGACACCCATGCGCAGAAGACTGCGAGACCTGACGTGAGGTGGCGGTGAGTGCCCTGACGAAATGCAAGGCGTGATCAGGGGTTGGGGAATGCTGTGGGGTGGGTGGGCTCTATCACCTAGGCTATCAGCAAGGGCGCTCTGGGGAGGGCAGCTTTTGGGAGAGAGAAAGTAAGCTGGGAGGGACCCGGGGGAGTGCATCACAGCATATGCAGATGTCCTGGGGCAGTGGCTGGTTTAGTGGTTGGCATGGCAAGGTGGCTGCAGAAGGAGCAAGGGGGTGGAGAACAGGTCGGAGCTGGCAGGGGAGGTAGCTCCAGGGGGTCTGCAGGTCCACGACAGCGTTGGCTTCCCGTTTTAAGGGTGTCAATTTTGAAAGTCCTTGGAGGGTTTTGTGCTGGCGTCCTCAGTGTCGGCAGCGCAGCAGGCTCCCCTGTGCGGGGCAGACGGGGGCGAGCAGGGGTGGGCGTGCCGAGCCCCCCTCTTTACTGGTGGCGTGGACAGGAGGTCGGCAGTGGAGAGCGGAGACCGGATCCTTTTGGGATACAGTTGGGTGGGCTGGATGTGTGTCCTGAGAGCAGGAGACGGGTTCCTGGGTTTTTGGCGTGAGGACCTAGGGACGAGACGGTGCTGCGGGTGGAAATGGGGACGACAGGAGGAGCAGGTGGTGGCAGGGAGTCGGCGGTTGCGACTTGGAGCTTGGGGACAGCCGGTGGAGACGTGGAGCAGGTAAGAGGGCATGGGAACCTGCAGGAACCTGCAGCCCAGGAGAGGGGCTGAGTGGAGGAGGCCTGGGGTCGAAGGGCAGGGGGCTTGTGGGCCTGAGGATGGCAGCTAGTGGCGACAGTGCCCGAGCCAGGACAGGGCTGGGACCCCTGGACCCTTAGATCCTCCCCAGGACAAGACAGGTCCAGGGGGTTGGGAGCGAACCCAGGACCCTGAACACAGAAATTCAGAGGCGTGGCCAGAGGACACCAAGCGCTTGGCCCCGGGGCGTGGGATCCCGCGCTGGACCGGGCAGCGGTGGCCGTGGGTGACCGCGGCAGTGTCACGGGCCCAGGACGGAGCCTGGCTTTCGGCATGGCGAGTGAAGGCCTGGTGGAGCGGCGGGCAGTGCTACCATCAATTCTGGGAAGTCTTCCAGAGAACTGGGCTGGTAAAGGGGGCTGGGGTGTGGGTCGGGGGCAGGTTTTGCTTGCTTGCTTTTTAATGCGGGCGGGTTGCAGCATCGTGCATGCTTCTGGGAGTGTTAGAGCGTGCAAACCTGACCGGGACCGAGGGCGAGAGCCGGCCGTGCATCCGGGCGTGCCCCTGTGCTTGGCCGGATGGGAGGTGGGCAGCTCCGTTGTTCCCGAGTTTGGTTTCCCAGGGGTGGACGTGCCACTGCTCGGCCGGGCCTCCCCATTCCGGCGTCATGGTGGCGGGTGGGCAGCTGCCGGTCTGACCGGAGGGCTGAGCCCAAAGCTCCCGGGTGGTGGGCCTCCCCTCCCTGAGTCAAGCAGAGCGGGGCAGAGGGAGGCAGCCTGGCGCCTCGGGGGGCACCGCAGCGGGGCTCGACTGTATTATAGGGCGACCCTGGCGCTGCGCCTGACGGTGGAGGCCGAGCCGAGAGCCTGTGACTGCTGTCCCCCCTGCCCTCACTTCCCGCGTGCGCAGCCCCCACCTCTGCCTTGAGGGAGCCCCTTCCCCGCAGCCCGGTGGCCTCCCAGTGCCCTGCCCCGCTCCCCACCAGACCCGCTCGCTCTTTCTCCCAGGACCCCCAGCTCCTCAACGCACCACCCTTCACCTCGCCTGCCGCCACCCCTCCGAGCCCCTCTGACCTCTCTGCTTCCTGCCCGCTCCCGGTCCTCGCCCTTCCCAAATCCCTTTCCTGTTGCCCTCGCCACCTGCTCTGGGCTGGAGCACTCGCCCCCACTGCGGGCTTTTCCAGAAGCTTCTGCCTGCCTCCCTCTTTGCTCCCTTTACTGGACTCCCCCCTGCTGCCTCCCCATTTTCTCCAGGACCCGTCTAAACCCAAGCCTGGTGCTCAGCCTTCCCCGTGCCCCCCAGGGCCCCACCCTCTCCTGTGAGCCTGGACGCCACGAGGGAGGGAGGTGCACATTGGTCCATCTGCTCACCAGGGACCCCAGGGACCCACAGAGGGGGGGCCCCGAAACTTCCAGCCCCCCCAGGTGGGGTCTCCGGGCGACAGGCACTTGGGGCTTCCTTCTGCCGACGTGCTTGCACATCCATTCCTTCTAGAATGTCTAGCCTGGCCCTTGTCTTGAGTTGGAGCTGAAAGGGACCAGACAGGAATGGGCGTCATTTCTGAGAGGTGAGGGGTGTGTTCCTAGGGCTGGGGGGGGGTTCCTAACTGCCCTTTTGCATTTCATCTTTTTTTCCTTTTTTTTTTTTTTTAAGATTTATTTATTTATTTAATTTCCCCCCCTCCCCTGGTTGTCTGTTCTTGGTGTCTATTTGCTGCGTCTTGTTTCTTTGTCCGCTTCTGTTGTCGTCAGCGGCACGGGAAGTGTGGGCGGCGCCATTCCTGGGCAGGCTGCTCTTTCTTTTCACGCTGGGCAGCTCTCCTCACGGGCACACTCCTTGCGCGTGGGGCTCCCCCACGCGGGGGACACCCTTGCGTGGCACGGCACTCCTTGCGCGCATCAGCACTGCGCATGGCCAGCTCCACACGGGTCAAGGAGGCCCGGGGTTTGAACCGCGGACCTCCCATGTGGTAGACGGACGCCCTAACCACTGGGCCAAAGTCCGTTTCCCCATTTCATCCTTTAAACAAAGAAGGATCAGGAGGATTGTCAACGCCGGGCTATGGATGTAGCTCAGAAGTGTTTCTGGCTTGTTTTAAATTATAGAAGTACTTTAGCTAACGTTTCAGAAAGTAACGCAGCATCTGTTAAATGACTGGGCATGGACTGCCTTTTGGGAAAACACATTCCCCAGGCTTTTACTGGGGTATCTGTACGCAGGCGGTTGAAATAGGAAGGATGGGCTTAAGCAGCATTTTATAGACTTGAAGCGCGAGTGGGGAGATGTTTATCCCCACGGCAGGCAAAGAACCCGGTGCAGCCCAGAACGCGCAGAGCCGCCGGGCGTGGCCCCCGAGCCCCTGCCTCCGCCAAGGTGTGTGACCCCTACAGGATGCTGCACGGCTGAGCCCGGCATGCTCGGCCGGCAAGGGGAAGACGGCGTGTCCTTGCAGGGGGACCCAGCGTTTCGGGAGCCGCGGTCCATGACGGGCCGCCGTGGAGACTAGAGCAGCGGGTGTGTGCGTGACGGCGCCGGGTCACCCGCCTGGCTGCCCTCCTGCCTGGTGCCGTCTCGACCACCGGCCCTCTGGCTGACGTGGCCTCCAGACCGTGGACAGGGCACCCTCAGGGGTCCCAGTGCCAGGGCTTCCTGCTGCCCCCGCCCCCATCCACTACTCTCCGACTTTCTGGAGATTTGTGCGTAGGTTGTATTCATTGTGCTCTTCGACCACTCAGCGCTCCCCTGCGGCGTGCCCTTTTTACAGGGGCACGTCCGTAGCTCCAGCCTGCATGAGACGATGGAGCACAAACCCTTGGGCTCGCAGGTTTCAGAGGCGACCCCAGCACTGCCCCGGAGTCCCTGCCCTCTGCCAGCCTGCCTCCTCCACCCCAGGCTTAATTTAAACACACACACTCACCCCGCAGTACCGGGCCACCCGTAAAGCACTTTGGCTTGTCAAAATGTAAATAAGTAGGGCCTCCCACCTTAGCCCCCAATTGTTTTGGTCGGTTTTGGGGCCCCTCCTTCCAGGGACATTGTGCCCAACCTCCTGCACGTTATTTCACCTGAACCTTAGGGGAACTTGGGAGCGGGTCGTGGTTTTGTTGTCCCCGTGAGCAGATGACCCGGCGCTGGCCCCCGGGTTACTCCTAAGCGTGCGGCCATGCCGCAGGGCAGAGGGGGCAGCTGCACCCTGGCACTCGGGCTTCCGCACTGGCCCGCCCCACCTCTGTGCAGGCCCCGGGTGGCTGTCCCAGGGAGGAGGGGCAGGGGCGTGCCCTTGCCCCCACAGCCCATTGCCGGGGTCTTAGTCGGAGTGCACGGTATAATCCCCTGGGAGGTAAAAGAGCTGTGTCTGGGATTTGTCCCCAAGACTGCTTTTAGTGGCTGGGTGAAGCTGGGGTGTGGGCATGCTTTTTTTTTTTTTTAAAGATTTATTTATTTTATTTATTTTTCTCCTCTTCCCCCCATGCCCCCCCACCCCGTTGTCTGTTCTCTGTGTCTGTTTGCTGCGTGTTCTTGTCTGCTTCTGTTGTTGTCAGTGGCACGGGAATCTGTGTTTCTTTTTGTTGTGTCATCTTGCTGTATCAGCTCTCCGTGTGGGCGACACCATTCCTGGGCAGGCTGTACTTTCTTTCGCGCTGGGCGGCTCTCCTTATGGGGCGCACTCCTTGTGCGTGGGACTCCCCTATGCGGGGGACACCCCTGCGTGGCAGGGCACTCCTTGCGCGCATCAGCACTGCGCATGGGCCAGCTCCACACGGGTCAAGGAGCCCGGGGTTTGAACCGTGGACCTCCCATGCGGTAGACGGACGCCCTAACCACTGGGCCAAGTACACTTCCCTGGGTGTGCTTTTCAAACGCGCTCCTCCAAGAGTCCTACTGCGCGGCCAGGCCTGAGGTTTGCCCGGGCTGCCTGCAGCGGGGAACTGGGGAGGGAGGAAAGACGTGCAGTCGTTCAAGGGGCTTATTTTAGAAGTGTGGCGCGTAGACGAAGGTGTGAGCCACGTGCTCTCTCTGGTTGTGCTCAGCCTCGCCGTTGGAGCAGATTCCCGGGTGGCACAGGGGCGCCGGTGATATGTGGCCTTTGCGCAGCGGGGAAACTGCTGAAAGGTGACGTTCTTCTGCTGCCCCAGGGACCTGGCCCGGCGCCCCCGTGGCACCTGGGTGGGAGAGAACACATGCTCTGAAGCCACCCGGGCTTGGGGGTGGCCCACGGCACCGGAGGCCGTTTCTGGGTCTCTAATCGAGGGGGACAGCTGCCCCCCAGGGGGAGACACCAGCTTATTGCATGGTCCCCGGCAGGTTCGCAGTTAAAGGGGCCGCCATTGCACCTGAACCAAGCTTCAGCTTTTCCTGTCTGATCAAAACTCCTCTTGCGTGTTTTAATATGAAGCTGCAGGCCGGAGCCTTAAGGGTAGACAGCACGGCCAGTGGTCACTTTTCTTCAGCACTGGGAAGGTGGAAGTGAGTCTCTCCTCTTCTGGTGGTCCCAATGCTGAAGCAGTGGAATATCCAGGAACTGTGCACCTCACTCTTCTGCTTGTGAATGAACTCTGCTGGCTTCTGTGTGTCTGCTCCACTCGTGAACAAATCCAGGGCAGATCCCGTGGTGCCCTTTCGTTACCTCGACCAGGGCCGCTGGCTGGTCTCCCGGCTGTTGGCGGCTGGAATTGGCATAGAACGGGACAGAGCCCGGTGCCCACGGAGACGCCTGAGGCCCGGGCCCAGGGCTTTCCCACAGGCCCTTCCACTCTGCGGGCCTCGGGGCGAGGCAGCAGGTCTGCGAGACGGGTGGGGGGCTTGCGGGCTTGGGGTGGGGGGCGGCCTCAGGCCGGCTGTGGATGCGAGGAGAGGGTGAGAAGGTTTGGATGTGAGTGTGTGTGAGAACGTTGTGAGTGTGAGAATGTGAGGTCATGCGAGGATGTGTGAGAGGGGTGTGAGTGTGAGAAGGGTGAGTGTGAATGTGAGGCGTGGGAGAACATGAGGGTGTTGGAGTGAGAAAGTTGTGAGAATGTGTGAGAAGTTAGAATGCAGGAGAGTTGTGTGAGAATGTGAGAAAGTTGTGAATGAGAATGTATGAGGGTGTGTGAGAGTTGTGAGAATTTGTGTGAGAAGGTTGGTGAGAAGGTATGTGAGGGTGAGAAGGTTGTGAGTGTATGTGTAAGAAGGTTGTGAGTCTGAGAATGTGTGGGAGAGGGTTGTGTGTGGTTATGAGTGTGAGGATAAGTGTGACAGTTGTGTGAGGGTGAGAAGGTTGTATAAGGGGTGTGAGCGTGAGAATGTGTGAGAGGGTTGTGTAAAAAGTTTGTGATGGAATGTGTGAGAGGGTTGTGTGAGAGTGTGAGAAAGTTGTGTTAGCATGTGTGTGAGAATGTGTGTGGGTTGTGTGAGAATGTGAGGGTTTTGAGAGGGCTGCATGTGAGGCTGTGTGAGTGCACTGAGTGTGTATGAGAGGGAAGATAAGTCAGGGCATATGTGAGAACGTGAGTGTGCTGAGTGTGAGTGTGAAAGCCGTGTGTGGGTGACAGCCAGCGGTGCTCCCTGAGCGGCCTCCGGGCCTAACGCGCCCCCCCTGCCGTCCTCCATTGCCAGAGGCGCTCTCTCTCCAGCGCCTGGGGCGCCCTGGCCAGGGTGGGGGCCGCGTCAGCGCCTCTCACGGCTGGCTCTTCCACCCACCCTCTGGCGCTATGTTCTGTGTGTTCTTCAAAAACGAAACTGAACAGTTTTTGAGCAGGGAAGGGGAAAGAGCACACACTCGACGTGGAGTTTGTAGGGAAAGCACTTTTCTTTACTTCTCAAAGTTGGGAGGAAGGAAACAGGAAAGCGTGGGGGGTGAGGGAAATGGCCTGAGGACAGATGCTTACTTCCCTGGCATCAGCAACGCCGTTATGCTGAGGCTGTGAGAGGTCACCACGCTTCCCCGATTGCGGCCACGAGACGTGGCTAGAACGATGACACGACACAGGCAGCGGCCCTGGCTGTGTGCTGCCCCCTGCTACTCGCAGACCGTTCTCCTGTGCTTGGAAGAGCAATGGCCTTGAACCTTGCAGCCAGCTAAGCCGTTTCGGTTAAACCAGATGGAAAGGGCACTCTCAAGGTGGGGCCATGTGCAGGGCACCCACTGCCGTTTCTACAGATGGCCGAGCGCAGGGTAGGCTTGGAGTCTCCACCTCAGGCCCAGCCCTGTCGAGGATGGGACTGTTTCCAGATCGTTGTCACCATTTGCCACGGTGGCATTTGGCCTAGGGCTCTTTGATCCTTATGACAACTGGTGAGGAGGGCCTTGTCCCCTGAGGCCGTCCCTCCGCTGAGGACTGGAGGCCAGTGAGGGCGCAGCCTCTGTGCACTGCCATTGAAGCCGGCCCCTGGGCTGTGAGGTCAGCCCCTGACCGCCGGGGCGTCCCGTAGCCCCTGTCTTCTCTGGTCATGGCTAATAATCCAGGGGGCAAGGAGGGAGGATGCCTGTGGATGAGGGAGACGCCCTTGGATGAAGGGGAGGGAGGAGGGAGGAGGGAGATACCCGTGGATGAGAGAGGTGGGAGGACGCCCGTGGATGGGGGGGGAGGGAGGAGGGGAATGCCCATGGATGAGGGAGGAGGGAGGACGCCCGTGGAGGAGGGGGGAGGGAGACGCTCGCAGAGTGGCTTTATCCACTGCAAGGAGACACAGCGCTTCCCCGAGTGCTCCTGCTGCGGGGGCGGCGGGCCCGGGGTGGGGGGTCCCTGTGCCGGAGCCCCTGGGTGTGCGGTGGAGCAGAGCCAAGAGGGGGAGCGGGGGAAGGTCCCAGAAGCGTGGATCTGCCCAAACTCCGGGCTTGAGCCGTGCGGGTAGGAGGCCCACCCAGAGGAACGCGGGGCGGGAAGGAGAGAAGGCCCGGCTCTGAGATGGCTGGAGACGGGGCTTTGCAACGGCTCGTTGATGTCAGAAATTCCTCCCATTGAAGACCCAGGGGTTTCTTTATCAGACAGACGCAAAGTGCTTTAAGACTCCCTCGCGCCGGTGCCACCCAGCCACCCCAGAGCCGTGGGATCTCAGGGGCCATGGGTGGAGGCCTACGAGGGAGGCCTTTGCGGGGGATTTGGTGAGCCGAGCGGTTGTTGCGGGCATCGGGGGCAGGCTCAGAGATGCACATGTCGCGGACTGCCCTGCTCCCGCGCCCCTGCCTTTCTCCTCTCTCCGTTACTTCGTCCCTAAAACCTCTCTGGGTCTCCCCTGGCCTGGCGGGCAGGCGGCTGTCCAGCTAAACGACATTCCCCTTCCCCCGGCACGCAGCCCGCCATGCCTGGGGGTGGCCTGACGGCTCCTAAGCGCGCGGGCTTTCTGAGCCTCCTGCATCCGCGCTTCTCACGGAGGCCTCTGCCTCTGACAGTGGCGAACGGATAGAGCGTCCTCTACACGCAAATGATTACATAGCGCTTTGCCCTGACGGGGCATCCGCTGGCCTGCGCATAAAGCCCGGGGTGCTTATTCTGCACCTCGCCTGCTGCCCCCTGTCCTTGCTGTGATGGCGAGACCGCCCCGGCCCTCTCTGCCACAGCCTCCCTGACTCACGCTGTGCGTTAGCCGCCCCGACGTCTGGAGGGCCACCCCAAGCACCTCGTTTACACCCACGGCTCCTGTGCTCGTTGCCCGTCTCGAGAATTGCTGCTTCTCCTTCCTGTCAGAGCGCCATTGGCGTGACCTCTGTGCGGCCACCTGAGTGGTCAGCTGCTACTTTGGTTTCTGCCATTGGGAGACACAGATGGATTTTTGATGAATGAGCGAGCGAGTGGGTGTGCAAGGAGCAGCCTCTGGTTTCAGGCGGGAGCCCTGTGTCCTGGAGCATGTGTTTCGTGTGGACATCCACCGTCTCGTGGAGTAGGTGCCCCCGTTCACCCAGCCTGGTGGCATCACCTCCGTCCCTGGATCCTGGTTTGTGGACGCTCCACCTTGGTGCCCAGGCCCCATGGTCTGCCTGCCCCAGTACATCTGTGCTCTGCAGGGAGAACTTAATTCGGTTCCTTGGCACGAAGTGTTGGAAACCAGTGTAGGTGTCGGAGCAGGGTGAGGAACCCAGAACTGGGGTGACACTGAGCAGGCAGGACATGGGGCCCCTGCAGCACGTGGGCGCCGTGGGAAGACGAAAGGGCAAGACCTGCCTGCCAGCCCGGGCGGGGCTGCTGGCCCTGGGGTGCTGGCTGTGGCTCTCAGGGTCCCCTGCCTCCCAGACTGGGCTGCTGCCACCCCGGGTGCTTCCACGAGGGCTGGGAGACTGATCTTAGATGGTTCACAAAAGGCCAGGTTCATCACGAAGAACAAAGCAGACGATCCCTTTCCTTCAGCAGCGTTCCTTGCTCCTCCTCAGTTTTGTGTGTGGGAAATACCAAGAGACGTCTGCTGTTAGAGACGGGGGGAGAGGAACAGACTACGGGGTTATTCTGATGGCTGGTCAGTGACGTGCGGTGGGAATGCTCACCCGTGGGTGCTTAGGCGAGCAGTGGGCAGGCGAGCAGCACTCTTCATGCCGTGCCTGGCAGCCAGGTAGAAGAGTGCCAGAATGCCCAGAGCCCTGAGGGCAAGCCGTGGGAGCAGGAGGACATCGGACAAGGGCTATTGCCGAGGGGTTCAGTGGGGGAGGGGAGAGGGGATCGGCTGGAGGCAGCAAGCTGGGAAGGGTCCCCGGGGACCAGGGCTGGATCTGGCTTGCAGTTTGCATTTGGGGACATCCATTCCGGCAGTGTATTCCAGATTTCCAGCTGAGGGGCAGCGTGGAGACAGAGCCTGTGTCTCTCCTGCGTGTTCTTGTGGGAAATACCAGTGCATGTAATTTATTACTAGTAATGAGTGGCTAGCGTTTTCTGAATGATGTAGCTTTGTAAAAACACAAGTGAGAGCAGATCCTGGGTTATCCCCCTCATAGGAAGCCCCCTCTGACTGCTTGTGTACCAGGTGAGTATATCCCTGTAGAGCAGGGGTCTTCACCTTTTGTGTTCCATGGACCCCTTTGCCAGTCAGGTGGAAACCACAGCCCCTTACTAAGTCCACAGTCTACTGTGTGTTAGTTAGTAAATAGATCCCACCCATACCAACACGTCCCCACAGGAATAATGCTTTTTTGAATTTCAGTTCAAGCTCATGGACCCCTGTTAGGAGCCCCTGCTGGAGAGTGTAGAGCCTCGTACTTAAGTTCCAAGGAGTTTTTAAACATACTTGGCGCTTCTTTTGCTGGTTCCTGTGGGTACCCTGTAAGGGCAGTGGTAAGTCCAAGCTGACTTGTGGAAATCATTTGCATCATGTGCCCGGCAGCGGTGACGGGTGGTCTCGGCTCAGCTTGTAGCCGCCACTGCGTCCAGATCTTGTGTCAGGTGCTGGCGGATCAGAAATGAGCACGAGAGCCCTTGGTCTCGTGAAGGAGATGGACGTGTACAGAGAAAAATAACCGAGAGGGGTTTGCAACAACTGAAGTTCGAATAAGCTATGGAGAAAATGAAGAGGAGTCGCGATCTGATTGCAGGCTTGGCGGGAAACAAGGAACCGTGTGTGCCAGGGGATGAGCCGGTGAGGCGTCTGAGCCCAGAAGGACGTGCTCTAGGGGAGGAGGCTGTTTTCATCAAGTTGGAAGTGGGAGAACTGCTTTGCTCGTGGACCTGAATGGAAAGAGGGATGTTCAGTGCCAGAACCTGAGAGGTTTAACGCTCGCCAGTGGGAGGGAGGACTGGAATTTGCACACGTGTTAACCATAAAGGCCCGGGGTTAGCCCACCCAGTCAGCTCTCCGCATCTAGCATGCTTGGAATTGCAAGTGGAGCTGAAGTTCGGGAGTTAGGAGCTGTTAGGAACCCCCGAGCTGGCCCTGGGGTTGTGCGTGGGGGGGCAGGGCGGGGAGGTTTGGGAAGGCTCTTCAGCAGCGGTTTGCTCCAGCTTTCCTCCCGGTGCTGCGCTCCCCTCTGCTGCGCCCCACAGAAGTGAGGAAGGGGCTTCTGCTTGAGCACACCCATGCTCTTCTTTTCCTTGAAGTGGAAGGCTACGGAGCCTTCCCCTGTGAGGGCGGCGCCTCTGGTGCACAGGACGGCTCCTGCAGTCTTGGGGAAGGCCCGCAAGCGTTTGGAAAGAGCCGAGCTGCCCTCCTGGGTTAAAGGACCTCGCCTTTCCAGGGCTCCTTGCTCTTCGTGACAGGCCCAGCCACTGTCTCCACCCTCCCTCTGGGTTTTTAATTTCCTTTTAAAAACTCAGACCCCCAAAAGGACAACTGGAGTCCAGATGTGACTTGTGGGGAGCCAGAGTGGCCCTGGGGACAGGAGGCAGTGGGCAGGCAGTGGCAGGAGGGCTGGGGGCCGCCGTGGGGCCGCCGGCAGCTCTGGGGCGAGGTCGTGCTCCTGCTTTTCTTGGCTGAAGACGCAAATCAGGAGAAAGCCCTTGTGCACTGATTTCCCCCCTCCGGTGCCTTCCACATGGACCCTTCGCGGGGCTGCCGACGTGCGCCCCTTGTCTGTACTGATCTCGGGATAATAGGCAGTCATTCTGAAAATGAGCGCCGGGTGGGCGAGTGGAGGGGGTGGGCTGAGGCCCCTGGGTCAGCATTCCTCAAGAGCTCTGAAATCCCCTCGAGCTGTCCCCTCCGCGCTCCGGGCCCCCGCCAAGGACCGGGTAATTCCAGTCAGATGGCGGTGGGGCGGCTTCGCGTCCCGGAAGGCGTTTCCATCCACTTGGCCCCGCGTTTGACTCCGCAGCCACCAGCCTCCTTCCCGGCTGCGGCCCGAGGTGGGGGAGGCGGCGGCTAATTCAAGGCAGATGCGGGGAAGCGGCGCCCGGCCCCGCGCCCGCCCGCCTTTTGTCCCTGGCTGTCAGCTTCTCCTGAGGGCCGGGCACAGTGCCCCCCGGAGCCCCCCAGAGTCCCTCCGGAGCCCCCAGAGTCCCCCAGAGCTCCTCCGGAGTTCTCCAGAGCGCTTCCGGAATCCCCAGAGCCCCCCAACCCCCCCACCCCCCGGAGCCCCCCGGAGTCCCCCCAGAGCTCCTCCGGGATCCCCCCAGATTCCCCCTGGAGTCCCCCTAGAGGGCCTCTGGAATCCCCAGAGCCCCCCAGAGTCCCCCCGGACTCTCCCCAGAGCGCCTCAGGCGTTTGGGCGGGTGCCTCTCCAGGGGGACCCCGCACCTGCAGGGCTCAGGGCCGGGAGGCCCTTGCCTCTGCCCCTCCCCAGCCTGCCCAGGGCGGCTCCCGGCCCCGGGGCCATGCGGCTGCGCCCCTGACCGCGGGCCGGGCGGAGGGTTCGCTCCGAGCCGCGGGGGCGGCGCCAGGTGAGTGGCCGCGTGGCTCGGGGCGCCTTCGGGCCGGCGCGCGCGGGTGTCGGCACCTGTGTGCACGTGGCTGCCCGTGCGCGCAGAGGTGTGCGAGAGCGGGAGGGAGCGCCGGCGCCCGGGCGCCCACCCCGCGGTGGTAGGTGCTTCAGGCCCAGCGCGCTAATCCAGTTGCCCCCTCTAAAAGCGTGCTCCCCAAGCCTGGCCCTAGCGGAAACAGGCTCCTGCTGTGCTCGGGTTCTTGTGCAAACGACGGCGCATTTTCCCTCCGCTCTGGAGGGGGAGTGGAGTGCCCGGCGCAGTCCTGGAATCCGCGGGAGCACCTATCCAGGCGGGGAGGAATTGCTGCAGCTGCGCTTCTCTATGTAACAGTCAGGCGTTTATGGAAACTTTGGCAGGGTTCTGAGGCCTGAGGAGGCCTCCCCCAGGGTCAGCTCTTCCACCTGCCCTGAGTTGTGCTGCTTTCCGACTTTCAGTTTAACCAGAGGCTGTTGCTCCAAGAACCGCGCTGGTGGCGCCTGGAGGGCGTGCCCCCCCACCCCCGGGGCTGCTGGGTGGGGTGGGAAACCCTCCCAGGGATCTGGGGTTAACTGCTGATGGGAGACGTGCGCCTGGCTGTTTAGTTTCAGAGCAAAGGTGGCTGGGGAATGTGGTTTTACTCGGCATCCATGGAATGCTCCGGAAGTTTTCTCAGGAACAGAAATGAGTGGCTAAATCCTCTTATTCCAGGTAGGGCTTAATAAATCAAATATTCCTTTAAAGAAACACATGGTTTCGATCGTGCTGCTTGAGCCTGACCCTTCTGCGCTTGTGCGCTTCAGCTGCTGCTCCATGTAGCTGGGAGAACCCGGCAGAAAGTGTGCAGGCTTGCACTGCAGCAGGGCCCGGAGATGCCCATGAACGTATCTGCGGGCACTTCCCTTGCTTAATTTTGCAGAGATTTTTCTTGCTAAAAAGAGACTTCACAATCAAGACGTGCAGCCTCAGGCATCCTTGTGGAACCAGGAGCCCTGCTTTCCACCCTTCCAACTTTTCCCTCCAAACAATTAAATGCAATTTAGATTCCTGAACTGAGCCTGCTGAATGCTTTAGTGTTGCTGCCACCTCTCCCGCCTGCTGTTGGCCCCACCTCCTTGGGAGAAATGAAAGCACCCTATCAGGTGAAAACAGAGGCCGTCTGATCCCGTCTCGTCTCATTTCACAGTGGAGATGTACAGATGAAGTGTGAGCAGATGTTGTTCCACTATCTTCAATGAATTCCTCAGAGATCCAGCCATTGGAAGGGCTCACGCTTAAAACTGTGCCTCTGCTGTTTGCTTCTTTGACTCTGGTAGCTGTGCAAGACACTGCTCGAAACAGTGTCTCTTTCTCCCTGATTGGAATAAAAGTATTTATATGGAATATAAAGGTCGCAGTCTTGCTCGTTGGCCCACGGACTATTGCCAATTCATTCATTCAGCAAGTATTAACTGAGGTTCCGCTGGGCCCGAACTGCCAAGGCTCTTTGGGAGAGTACAAAGGGTAAAGAGCGTGGCCTCCCGCCTGGAGGAAGTTGCAATCCAGCCCTGAAGATAAGACATATAAACAAATAACTGCAGTGGGAGGAAGAGAAAGGCAGGCCCGCCGAGGGCTTGTAGTGAAGGGCCCTGCTGCCAGCTGCCTCCTCCTGCCCCAGCGAATCTGGGATTTGAGCTTTGGTTTGAGTCCCATAGACCCTCCTCCATCGGCCCTGTGGCCTCTGAGAATCTTAGTGTCCTGATTGGAAAACAGTGACCATCCCAATCACGTCCCAGGACAATTACCTGAGAAAACAGGCAGTGCTACGGAAGTGCCATGACGTTAGTGATCCGCAGCATCATTGCACTTCTTCCGGCAGTGCATTGAATAAATGACAATATCTCTTAAAAATTAGAATGGCACAAACACAAAAGCAAATATAACAGTGGCTGGAGACCCTTGTGTTATAGTCCTTTTAGGCAGAGTGGTGTTTGAGGACACTCGTTGCAGATTAGAATCACCTGGGAGAGCTTTGAAACTCATACCAGGCTCTGCCCTGCCTCCTGATTATCCGATAGAAGAACACGTTGGGGTGGAGCCACGCTTTTGCTGCTTTTGGAGTGCTTCCCATGGACTGCCAGAGTTCACAATAGCTGATTCATAGCATTTGATCCTTTGCAGTAGCTCTGTTCACAGGCAGGAGGGGGAGGCCACCCTTTCCAGTTGAAGATTATTAACAGACGCGCAGAGAGCTTGTGACTTGCCCAAGGTCACAGAGCTGGAATTGCAGCTGACAAAAGCCAGTGCTAAGACTTCCGCTTAGTTCAGGCCATGTCCCTTATTGCCCTTACTTGATAGTCTTCACAAGGTCAACAAGAACAGGAGGAGATAAGCGATGATGTGGCAAGATTGCGATTGGAGGATTGGGGTGGCCTGTCAGTCCTGTGCCGATGCTAGTCCACTGCTGGAGTTCTCCATTGAGAATTGTAAGGCCAGCTGTGAGAGCAAGCCAGGATTGATTAGTTATGTCTGCCGTAAGTGCAGGAGTGAGGATTAGGGGTCTATGTGCTGAGTATTTGCTCTTCCTTTGATCCGGGAGTGAGCATTTTGCTTCGTTGAAAATTAGCCTTCAAGGCTTTCATTGAAAACCCCTTATTTGTTAATTTGGAAGGACCCTAGAATTACACTATGGTTGAAACTCAGCTCAGTGTTTTTACACTGAAGCCGTATTTTTCAAATGATAATAGAAAATGTATCAGTTCTATATTTAAGTACATGCAGGTTGCAAAGTATTTTAGGCAATTCTAGGTTTGCATGTACATAGGAGCTTTGCCACTTTTTACGAAAAAAAAAAAAAGGCCTGCTGAGAAACGAAATCAATGTGTTGACTAGATTATTTGGGAAGAATAACATCTTAACTGCATTGTATCTTTCTACCCTTGAACATGGTATTGGCCTCTATTTGTTCAGGTTTTTAACTTTTTTCAGCAGTATTTTATGGTTTCGATGTATAGGTCTTTCACCGCTTTTGTCAGATTTACTCTAAGTAATATTTTTGATGCTATTGTACTAGGTAAGGCTTTTCGAACATCAATTCTGACTGTTCATTGCTAGTATATAGACATACACTTAGTTTGTATATTGCTCTTCTATTCTTTACCCTTGTTAACATTACTTGTTGGTTATAGAAGCTTGTTTGTAGATTTCATTAGATTTTTCTGCGGAGAAAATCATGTCACCAGGGACTCAAAATGATTTTACTTCCTCTTTTCGAATCTGGATGCCCTTTATTGTTTTTCTTGCCTGATAGTACTGGTTAGCACCTTTGGGACAGTGCTGAATGGAAGTGGTGATAGCAGATATGCTTGCCTTCTTTCAGATTGCAAAAGGAAGGCATTCAGTTTCCTCCTTACTTACCATGTGAGCCTTAGGTTTTACAAAGGTGTCTTTTACCAAGTTGAGGAAGTTCTTTGCTTTTCCGACCTGGCTGAGAGCTCTTATCAGGAATGGATTCTGGATTTTGTGGGAGGTTTTTTCTGCATCAATTTTATAATGATCATGCAGTTTTCTTTGAAAATTTGTTAGTATGGTGAATTACATTGATTTTTTTGCATGGTAGACCAAACTTGCATTCCTGGGAGAATTCCACTTGTCATGATGTATTAATCTATGATTTTCTTAGAAGTATGCTATTTAGTTTCCAAATATTTGGGGATTTTCCAGAGATCTTCTTGTTATTGATTTCTAATTTAATTCCATTATAGTCAGAGAACATATTGAATTCTTTAAATTTATTAAAATTTGTCCTATGTCCCAGAATATGGCCTACTTTGGTAAATCTTCTATAATCACTTGAAAATATGGATATTCTGCTATTAGTTGCTTGATAATGCTCAAATATGCTTGCTTAACATTTTCTCTTTGTTCTATTGCTTATCAAGACAGGGGAATGATATTTCTTTTATGCATCTATCTACTTCTTGCAGCTCTATCAGTTTTTGCTTCATGTATTTTGAAATTTTGTTATTAGGTGTATAGATGTTGTGTCCTCGTGATGAATTGAGCCTTTATCTTTATGAAAAGACTTCCTTTATCCTTGGTAATTTTTTTTTTGGCTGAAGTCTACTTCGTCTGATACTAATCTAGCCACTTGCTTTTCCTTTGGTTAATGTTAGTATATATGGTATATATTTTTTCTATCTTTTCCACCAGGAACCTATCTGTGTCTCTATTTGAAAGTTTATTTCTTTTAGGCAGCATATAGTTGCTACTTTTTTTGTTTGTTCTGCTTATTCTTTGTTCCACCTTTCCTCTTTTATTTCTTGCCTTCTTTAGATTAGTTGAATTTTTAAGAATTTCTTTTTCTTTCCTTCATTGGCTTATTAGCATGTTATTAGCTCAATGTTACGTTAGTGGTTTAGGGTTTATAGTACTCTTAACTTATCACAGTCTACCTTCAAATAATACTATACCATTTCATGAACACTATTAGACTCATAGACTAGGAGATCCTGTCTTGATCTTAGTGCTCTTTCTGCATAAATCTTACTTTTACATATGTTAAATCCCACACAACATTGCTACTATTTTTTATTGGTTTTTCTTTTTTTAGTATTAAACCTTGTACACGGGAAGCAGGTGCTCAACTACTGAGCTATATCTGCTCCCCAAATTTTCTTTTAATAAGATTTAAATAGTAAGAAAAGATTTATATATTTACTCTCTGAACATTTTTTGGTGCACTTCATTCCTTTGTGGAACTTTTGAACATATGGAATACCGTTATAAAACTTTTAATATGCTTGTTAGTTTGAGGTCAGATTCAATAAATTATTCTCCCTACTGTGGGTCATGCTTCCAGTCTCTTCACGTGCCTGGTAATTTTTTGTTGAATACCAGACATGGTGCCTTTTACCTTAATGGTTGCTGAATGTTTTTATGTTCTTATAAATATTCTCGAGCTTTGTTCTGCGATGCAGTTAAGTTACCTGGAAACAATTTGATGATCCCTGTAGATATTGCCTTTTAGAAGCGGTGGGTAGAACTGGAGTGCTGCTGAATTTAGAGCTAATTATTCCCCACTGCTGGGGCAGGATCCGTCCTTTTGTGTGTTCTATGCAATACCCTGTGAATCTTGAGGTTTTCCAGCCTGCCTGTGAGAACAGTCAGTACTCCCAGCTCTGGGTGAATTTTGGACACTGTTTCCTCTAATCCTTTCCGGTGGGTTGTTCCGCAGCCTTGGGGTATTTCCTCACACATGTACACATGTGCCCATCGGTATTTGGCTGAACCCTTGAGAGGGACCTCCTGCAGAGCTCAGAGTTCTCCCTCTGCAGCAGTCGGTTCTCTGGTCCTTTGTCCAGCACACTCACGCTGCCTTGTGCTCCCTGGATTCTTAACTCCTTCTCCTCCACCCAGGTAGTACACTTGGCGCAGTCTGGTTCCCCCTTCCTGCCTTGCAGCCAGGAAACTGTCTCAGTGCAGTGATCTGGGGGCAATCTCGGAGCTCATCTCAGTTTTCCCCTCTCTCTCGGGTATCACTGTCCTTCATCTCCTGGTTCATTATCTTTAATACTCTCATTTCATATATGTTTTGCATTTTTGGTTTTTTCAGTTGAGAGGATAAATCTAGTTCCTGTTATTTCTGTTGGGCAGAAGCACAAGTCCCTATAGACATAAAAAAACAAAAACAATTTTGCATGGTTTCACATCATTTTATGATATCTTTTAAATTAAAACTATATTAGCATCTTTCCATGATTGTCTCCTTATTAATAACTTTTTTTTTTTACCTTTCTGGTAGTTCTTTATAGATATGTATTTATAAACTTTGCAGGCAGTATAATGCAAAAATCGTAAGCATGTAGCTTAATGACTTTACATATGTGGGCATCTGTGTAATCACCATCGAGACCTTGATGTCGGACTGTTCATTAACCCAGAAAGTTTTCTTAGGCCCTTTCCAACCTGTAACCCCCGTTATTGACTTCTAGTCACATAGCCTGGCTTTGCCTGGTTGTGCTTTCTCTCAACAGAACCATCGGTGTGTCCTTTGAATCTGGCTTCTTTCCCTACCACAGTGCTTTCAGTGTCTTCCCTTTCTGTCATGGGTCTTAGCAGTTTGCTCTTGTGTGTTCCTGAACAGTATTTCATTGTATGATAGATTGTAATTTGTTTATCTGTTCTCCTTTCGGCAGATATTTGGGATTTGGGTTGTGTGAAGCTTGGGGTTCTTTTAAATAAGGCTGCTGCGACAATTCTTGGAAAAGTCTTTTATGGATATTTGTATTAGTTTCTGTTTAAAGTACGTATGAGTGGAATTGCTGGTTCATTGGGTTAGGCGTATGTCCAAGTTTACAAGAAATTGTCTAACTCTTCTCCAAAGTACCATTTGTTCCATATCCTTGATAAGATCTCATGTTCTCAGTTAATTTTAGTTGTTCTGATGGGTGAGCCATGGATTTGGTTTATTGGATCTGTATGGATTTTAGTTCATGCTGGAATACACTGTCACTTATCAGCAGATAGGTACCGTGACTGGTGTTTGGTTTCTAAAGCACATTGAATTTTTATGAGATTGTCGGTTATAGCTGTGTACCTTGATTACATGCAAATATGAATTTGGTGGATGACTGGTTAATTTCTTCCTAGTGCTAATGCCTGCATTTGATGCCATACCACATTTGAGGAAGTAGCACATCCTTACTGCAGGCTGATCTTACAGTAGTCTGTCATCCATGGAGGAGCTGGTCGGCACAGAGAGCCCAAGGAACTTGCTCAGAGCTGCAGATCTCTCTGATTCTGCCACACCCCTTTGAACCAGGGAAAGCCATTTAGCTTCTTTTTAATATAATCATGGCATTCACTAGTTATATCTAACAGAGGAAAAACCTTTTAAGGTTCCTGCAAGGGCGTGAGATTTATTTTGTCGTGGAGGTGGGGGCTCGTAAACCACAGATGAGTGAGTGGTATTGCATTTAGCAATGTCGTTTAATTGCTCAGTTGCTGTCCGGGACTCCAGAATTGAGAACGCGGGACCATTCGATGGCCTTTGGGAATTGTCTTGCTGCCGGGGTGGCTTCTTAGTTTTCCCTTTTTGCTTGGGTGAAGTTCTTAATGCAGCTCTTTCCAGCTCTGCTAGATTTATTATCTCCTGGAGGGGAAAAGAAAAAGATGCAAACCATGAATCGAAGAGTTGACAATTTTTTCCTTTACTCTTTGCAGCCAGAAGAATTAACTGTGAGCCCGCACAATTTTAAGAACAAAGCCTTTAAAAAGTCCAAAGTCTGTGGCATTTGCAAACAAATCATTGATGGTCAAGGTATTTCATGCCGAGGTAAGTTCACGTATGTAATTTTTTTGCTGATGTGCAGTGAGACAAACCCATAAAATACAAAATAAGTGTGTTTTTCTTTTTTTTGGTGGTTTCCACAGACTCATTTGGAATTTCCCTTCAGAGCCCATTTTCACCCCCGCCCTGTCTTGGTGGGGACCAACAGAATTTGCACAAATACGCGCTCATAGTGAAAAATTTTCCAGAAAGAGCAAAGCTCATACTGAAGTGGCGATGACAGGAATTCATGATTTATTCTTTTGTCAGTTCTGTAGGGTCAGTCCCAGCTGATGCCATTTCACATTCTGATCTCTAGCTGAAGTTTGCAAATGAAATCTCTCTCCTTCTGAAATGAGTTCGTTCTGGTCTGGCCTGTTTCAGCCCATCACTCTGCAAAGCCACCAACCTGTGGCTATTTGACATTGAAGCACCCGTACCTAATGGAACTGGCTGCTTTTTCTTTGTGATGGCACCTTTATAAGTCTGTGTAATGGACCTGTGGATCTCCCATCTCTTGTTCTCATGCACCCTTGGAACTGGCGCTGGGGGAACAGGTTGCTGGGTGGTCCAGTGAGTTAGTCACTGAGTAGGGGGTGGGATAGGGAACTAGGCCCCTGGGTAGGGAGCGGGGCTGCTCTTTGGGTCTTCCATTTATGGAGTTTGAATTTCCTCTATGGAAAGTTTCCGGGGTCACACCTGCTGGATTCCCACTGCAGCGGGACTGCCTTTTCTCCCCCTCCCCCTCTTTGTAGACCACTTGGCAGAGACCCCTGGTCATGAAAAGGAGATGCACAATATTCACGCCCTAATGATCGAGGGTGAGACTGCGGGGTCTGGGAGGGTGTCTTTGGATTCCTCCAGAGCTGCAGGGCCGAGATGGGGCAGGAAGGGGACGGCGCTCCCTTCTGAAGAGGTGGGCTTTGGCAGGCAGTCTTTAAAATGTGCTTTATATGGGATGGGGACAGACACCCCTGTGTCTTCCCCCAGCATTCCCTGGTGGCCCCTGCTCTTTAGGCCTGTTCCTGCCTGTGGACAACACCCAAGTCCACCCTCCATCTCCTCCCACCACCTCCAGATGTCTCTTGTTTCCACGTCAGCACACCTCAAGTCTTCACCTGCGTCTCAGAGTGTGAGGTCCCACCCTCCTTTCTCTCCCGGGTGCAGCCTGGTGGTGGTCGACAGGGGGTACCCCTTTGTCAAGATAGATTAAGGTTATACCCTTGGGTGGAAATCCTGGATGTGGAGCAGGATTTCTGGATAGGCCGTAACCAGTGAACTGACCAAGGCCTCCTCCCACCTGTTGGCAGACACGCTCCCTAAGAAATCCAGCAGGGGCGACCAGCTAGGGTGCTTCTCAGGTGACCAGCTAGGGTGCTTCTCGGGGTGATCAGTTAGGGTGCTTCTCAGGTGATCAGCTAGGGTGCTTCTTGCATGGACAGGCGAGGCTCATGGCAGCAGTGCTGCCTGCTGGAAACTGGTCTTGTTCCTTGAGGCCAGGAGGGCACTGATTGAGGTTTGCTTTCTTGATCTGCAGAGTGGGATGATGTGCATCTCACGGGGTTGCAGTCACGTGGGGTGACACGTGGGGTGCACACTGGGGAGTTATGTCCCGCACCAGGCAGGGCCCCGACCGGCATCAGCTGGTCCACTTGGCCGGGCTGATTTGAGAGCCGCAGGAGATGGTGCTTACCCCGCAGTGAGTGCTCCCAGCCCTGGGCCTGCAGCAGAGGGGGAGGGCAGGCACTGGTGATGTCGGAGGAGGACAGGGAATGGGGCAGCTGAGCGGTGCCGTCGGCCAGAGCTGACCTAGCAGGGAGATTGCCCCTGTCCTTCAGCTCCCCTACTGGGATTCCCCAGTGGCAGAGCCCAAACAGAAGCCAGGGAGCAAGGGAGCCTGTTCCCTCAGCCCAGCTTCCTGGACAGGTTCTAACAAAGATCTACCTGGGGCAGACTGATGCGACACAGTGTGAAGATAAGCTTCCATCAGGCCATGCTCGCCACTGCCAGGTTGTTGACGAGTTCCGAGGTCAGCTTTCCAGGGCTGTGACCCGTCACCCGTGTCATGTCCACTCACTCCTTGTTGGATGAGGAAAGTGGCTTCAACCATTTGCACGATGGCCCTTTCTGCTTTCATAGCTCTTTGCATCCCTCGCACGTAAATGATGAGAGACACGCTCCGTGATGCACCTGCTTCATCTGGACTTGCTCCAGCCTGTCCCCCGTGTGGTCTCTGCGGCTCGCCCTCCGGTGCCCGGCGGGGGTCCTCCATGAACACAGCAGGAACTGAGCCCCCAAGGGGTCCCTCTCCATCTTGATTCTGTTCTCTCTGTGCTTACTAGCTCGTTGCACAGATGAGCTCATCAGGAAAATAGTCCATCTCTAGGTGGCAGTCCTCCAGTGTGAAAATAAGGGAATGGACCATCTCTGGGTCGTGGCACCCCACGGGGACGTGTGGCTGGACTGGCCACCCTGAGGTCCTCCTTGCACTTGTAGCTTGTTGGCTCGTGTCTGGGCTTTGGCTGCTCACTGACGCTGAGAGGGTGGTAGCACTGTTGAGCCGGGCCATGAGAGCTCATGGAGGACATGGCGGTTATCGGAGTGCCAGCCCCTCCTGCTTCCTCGATGGAGGCGGCCTGGTCGACACTGCGCGGGACGCTTGCGTGCCCTGTTCCTCGTGCTAGCCCCTCGAGGACATCTGCTCGGGCCCATCAGCCGGGTTTTGCAGGAGCTGATGTCGTGCGTGTTCCGTGGGAGCCCATACCGTCAAGGCTGGAGGGCCACACAGACCCGGCTTGGAGCCCTGCTTATTTGGATGACCGAGGGCAACGTCTCTTCCTCCCTGTGAGTCCACGAAGGGAGCTGTTGTAGTTTCTTCCCTGAAATGAGGGGTGGCTGATACACACAGGATATGTGTGTATAAAGAGGTTTTATTATAAAGAGTTGGCCCACTGCTGAGTGGGGAAGTTCTGGCAAGAGTGACATTGAATGCTTGAGTCAGGTTTCTTAGGAGGAGCCAGCTGGAGGGAAGTTCACTGAGTGTTGATGCTGACGGCTGCAGTCCAGAAGTTCCTGGGAGAGGCCAGCCGGCTGGACCGAGAAGGAGAGGGTGTAGTCTTGAAGCACAGTTTCTTTGCTTGAAACATCTCCCGTTGAGTGGAAGAGGTCTACCCACAGAGGTGAGACTTCTCCTTAAAGGCAACTGGTTAAGGACACTAATACCAACCACACAATCCCCTCACGGCAAGTGCTACCTGAGTGTTGACCAAACAGCTGGACCCCGTCACCCAGCCGAACAGTTCATCATCCATGTGTGCAGTGGAGAGCTTTCTGGAATTAGCCTTGTGATGGGGTTGTTTCTTGGAACGCATCCAGCTGAAACCATCACGGATGGCACCCACCCTTGTTCTGGGGTTAGCTGCCGTTCACACAGGCAGGTGGTCAGTGTGGACTGTGGGCGGGTAATCTAGTGACGGGCCCTTGAAGGAGAATGGCGTGTTACATAAGATTGACGGCTTGGGGTGTGCTGGAAGCAGGGACTCATTTGAGGGGTAATTTTTCTTCCTCTTCTTTGAGGCCTGACTTTACTGAAGAGCTATCTCAAGCACCCTCTTTAATACCACTTTACTTCTGTCCTTACCACTGAAAAGGAGCTATTGGTTGTTTTCAAAATTCACAGGGGAAGCGGTTGTGGCTCAAGCAGTTGGGCTCCCGTCTACCATAAAGAAAGTCCAGGGTTTGATGCCCAGGGCCTCCTGGTGAAGGCGAGCTGGCCCGCGCAGTGAGCTGGCCCACGTGGGAGTGCTGGCTGACGCGGAGAGCTGGCGTAGCAAGATGACACAACAAGGGACATGGAGGAGAGACAATAAGAGACGTGGCAGAACAGGGAGCTGAGGTGGTGCAAGAGAATGTTCGCCTCTCTCCCACTCTGGAAGGTCCCAGGATCAGTTCCCAGAGCCGTCTAATGAGAGCACAAGCAGACACAAAAGAACACGCAGCAAATGGACACAGAGAGTAGACAGTGGGGGGTGGGGGAGAAATATAAATGAAAAAAAAAAAAAGTTACTGGGACCAGTGAAACGCGGCATGGCTTTGGGGAACAGCGTCCCCAGCGTGCAGGGTTCCAGTACGGTCAGTGCCTTTTGTGACAGAGCGAGCCTGCTCTCCTCTTGCACTCGGACGACACTTGTGTCTCCCACTTCCCAGGGTTTGACACGAGCTCACGCTGGCAGGCTTGCTTCCCCGGGCCCACTGTCCTGCCATCTCGCAGGCTCACGGGAGGGCCGGAGGACTCCCTGGTGCACCCTCCGTGGCCGGGCAAGCTCGGTCTCGTGGCATCTTGACCGGGGGGGCACCTGAAGGGCTGGGAGGGTTTGGGGGAGCTACTGGGGGTGGGGCGTGCATGCGATTGTGTGTGTGCATGTGCGGGCGTGTGTGTGTGTGAGCACACCCTCGTTCGTGTGGTGCAGTCCTTTGGAGAGCATCCCTCCTCCGTGCTCTGTACTTTTAGAGAGGCTGACGAGCCGTTTTTTCCCCCCAAAATAGAAGAGTGGGAGAGACGATGCTCAAGACGGCGAGATGGACGCGACACTCATCTTGCTGTATATCATCTGGTGGTTTCTAAGGAAGAGCATGGAGTGCTCATGACTCCAGAGTTCTATTTTTTAATTTAACACGTGCTGTGGGAATTTTCAAGCATGCACCCAAGTTGGGAGTCCAGTGGAGCAGACCTGCGTGGCTTCCTGGCCGCCACCGTCTTGCCCATCTTCTCCCCGTTGGACTTTGGATTTGGCGGGAGGCAGAGGAGATGTCCTGGGTGGGGTGGCCTTGCTGGGGTGGCGGCCACGTGTCCTGCTCCCTGCGGCCTCCGTGAGCCTGGCAGGGCCCGCCGTCCCTGTGCTGTGCAGTCTCGGCGTCCAGCTGGGCTGACGTTGCCCTCCTCTAAGAGGCCGAGTGCAGTCTTGTTTTTCTCTGTGTGTCCTAGGCCAGGAGAGATGAATTTTGAGGCACCTATTTTTTTTTTCTTAAAGAAAATCACTGATTAACAGGGTACCCGTTAGGCGGCCTTGCCAGGCTGCCACGACAGATACCGCGCCGTGGGACGGTGGAAACGGCGAGCATTTACTGGCTGGTGGTTGCGGAGGCTAGAAGTCCAAAATCAAGGCCCGGCAAGACCACGCTTTCTCCCGGAAGCCTGGGCGCCCCGGGGCTGCCCTGCGGCGTGCGGTGCCTGGGGCTCCTTGGTGCGGGCTCTACGCCATCACGTGGCGGGTGCCCTCCCCGCGTCTGCCCTTCTGGCTCCGGCTTCTGATGGGCTCTCAGTGACTCACTGGCCCCAGGTTTACGCCCTTTATAAAGGACTGCGGCCCTCCCGAGGCGGGCACGCCCTGCTCCTGGTGGCCACGCCTTAGCTGATAATGACATTTCCAAGGGTCCTGCAGACACGGGTTCATACCCTCAGGGACCTGGATTAAGGTTAAGAGCGCACGCAGCTCAGCGGTTGAGCACCCGCTTCGCATGTACGCGGTCCTGGGTGCACTCTCCGGTACCTCCTCAAAAAAAACAAACAAACAGGAAGAACACATATATCTGAAAGTGGTTAAAGGGAG
Source organism: Dasypus novemcinctus (assembly GCF_030445035.2). Lineage (NCBI taxonomy): Eukaryota > Metazoa > Chordata > Mammalia > Cingulata > Dasypodidae > Dasypus > Dasypus novemcinctus. The sequence goes on from NC_080677.1 coordinate 8,344,466, forward strand.
AACTTTTTGGTTGTGTGTATGTTACTAAAATGAGCACTAAAAAAAGAAAGCAACATGCCTGGGGGGGGTACATAAATCAGTCCATCGCCCCGGCTTTGCACAGCTCGGTTATCGCCCCCTCCTCTGCCCTCTTCCCCGGGCAGCCTTGCAGGCGCGCAGGCTCCTCCCTCCGTGCCTTGAGCCTGGAAGCCGGGGCCCAGGCTTGCACCCGGAGGCGCAGGGCCGCCCGCGGGGCTGGTTTTGCGGCAGTGCTGGCAGCAGGCTGGGGCTCGCGCTTGGACTCGGGTCCCGGTTCTGTCAGGAGCACACGGGGCAGCTCGGACTTTTGGTTTTTATGGGCGTCGCTTTTCTCAGCCCTCACAGGGGCTTCACGGTCCCCTCTGTGGTGGAGAGTCGGGGCCCATGTGGTACACCCACATCCAAGAGCTGGGTCACGCCCGTGGAGAGGCGGAAGAGAGGCCCGCGCCTGCCCACCCAGGAGGCCGGTGGGGCAGGCGCCGCCAGATGGCTCCTCTCGTGCTCAGCCGCTCCCGGGGTGCTGGTCCACCGCTCCCAAGAGGAGCGAGCAACCCCATGGTCGCTGGCCCTGGAGGATCCGGCAGCGCCCTTCTCTCCGCTCGGCCTTGCTGGCGCGGTGCGCTCCTCAGGGCGCCCCAAGGCGTGCCCTGGCCGTCCCTGTTCAGCCAGCCGCTCCTTCTGTCACCTTTCTGCTGGGACCCTCCGAGTTGGGGGGCTCGGACGTGCAGTGGCCCTGGGCGTCCCTGGCTCCTCCGGTCTGTGGCATCCCCTGTGGTTCCTGGGAGCGCTAGCAGAGGCCAGAGCCTGGGGGCGCAGAAGCAGGGCCACCGGACGCGGGCAGAGACGGGACCTCGCGAATATCCATGCGAGGGAGGACGCCCCGCTCTGGGGGAAGCGGGCGGCCGGGCGTCCGCTTGGGTGCCTGGAAAGGATCCCAGGGTGGGCTCCTCTGTGGCTTCAGGAAGACGTGCTGGGGCTGCGCGCCGTTGGGACGTGCTCACGCCGGCCTCCGCAGGTGCGCCTCTCCCCCCTCGCCCAGGTCGGTTTCACCCTGTGCGGGGTCCAGTGTTGGGTGCTGTGCCCTTGGGGTGGGGGAACTCCTCCTCCACCCCTGGGTTGGCGGCATCGGGGGTGAGGGAGCCCCCCTGGACCCCGTGTTAGTGAAACGTCTGCTGTCTTCTCCCCACGTTGCGGACTTTCAAAGCATGTCCTGAGAATACTCGCTCGGCTGGCCTTTGGGTGCTGTGGCTGTAATAACTAAGTTAATAAACAACCGCCACTCTTCTTTCTTTGGCCTGTGTGCCCAGAGCCTTTTAGACAGTATTGTTTTTATCGTTCTGAATTCAATGAGACCTTGACCCTAGATACTGCGAAGATGTTCCAGGATGATCAAATGTCACCAGTGTCTGTTGACCCCGGGCAGAGAAGTCCAGAAATCCCACGGGTAAGCAGAAATGCCTCCAAAGTCGCGTTTCTCTCTGCTGGTAACTTCCGGTGAATTGTGTACCCTCCTTTTTTTACAACAGGACACAAAGTTCAGGTGTCAGGAATATTTCAGGTCTCCGTATATTTTTTCCCGCAAATATCAGTGTTTACTGATAGAAATAAGTATATAAAACCAGGCCATGAACATGACTTGATAAATTAAGTAGACTTATTTTCAATACTGTAATCTAAGGGAGACCAATTATAAATCCCACCCGCAAAAACCACGTCAAGCGCATCAGCAATTTCAAAAGTGGCCAGTTTTGTGCAACCAAACCGTATTTCTTTTAAAGAGACTTGTGCGCTGGCCCTGGCTTTGCACAACTAAATGCCACAGTGGTTAGTAAGAGCTTAGCCCAGTGCCCCGCGTGTAGTAAACTGTAGCTATTGTTACGTTCTGCTGAGATTTTTCTCAAGGTAACTGGCTGGTGTAGTGGTTAAACTTTTGAGGTCCAGAGCTGCACCGTCCATTTTGGTGACCACCGGCTGCTCGCAGGCCTTGGCCCCTTGAAATGTGGCCAGGCCAAACAGAGGTGAGCTTTAAGTGTAGAGTCACACTGATTTTGTAGGCAGGGTGTGGCCAAGAGTGCACAGTGTCTCATGAGCAATTTTTTTAATATAACAATCACTCTTCAAAGCTGCATACGTGGCTCCATCGCCCCTCCGCCGGCCAGTCCTGGGCTGCTCTGGGCTAGAGACGTTGGAGTTTCCAGGGGTGTTGGGCCTCCAGGGTTTTGAGTTCCCTAATCTAACGCGGGCAGCAAGCAGCAGGTCCAGATTGCATCGGGGAAAGCAGGGGGTGTCCCGGCATTGCCACCTGTGCCTCAGAGACCCCAGATCCGCCACTCCCGGCCGCAGCGTGAGATGGGGCGGCCCCCGTCCACGTCTGGGGCCCCACCCCTGCCTGGCGCTGGAGACTTCCTGGCAGCCGGGCACCAGGTGTGCCCTGTGCTGCCCGCCGCCCCGCCTCCCTGGTTTTGGCTCTTTGCCTGTCTGGGCTGGAATGCCCCTTCTCCTGTTTTGACCCTCGTGCTAGAGAACCTCATCCTCCCACTGCCCGTGTGTGGAGAGGCCGGGCTGGATGGAGGGAGGACCACCCAGCCGGCGCCGGCCCCCATAGCCCGCCGCGTGCTGCCTGTGAGTGGTGGCAAACTGAGCGGACACAGGGGCTCTGCCCTCCCCTGTGGGGTCTACGCCCACCAGTTGCCCCTCCCCAGAGCTCATGCCTAACCATTTGCCTGGGCTCCCCAGTCAGGCCCACCAGCCTTAGGGTTTCCGTCTCAGAAGGTTGCCCTCGCCCAAGCCTGGTCCTGTCACGTGCTGCCCTCTTCCTTCCTAGCTCTCCTGACGGTCGGTGATTAGATGTCACCCTGGACATCTCCCCCTGGAGTAGTAGTCATCTCTGCTCCAAACTGGCAGCCCCCTGCCGCCCTGGTTGGGTTGACCCAAGGATAGTTGGAGCTTAGCAGAGTCTTGGCAAGTCGTGGACGCACGTGTGCTCCTGGCAAGCAGTACTTATCAGCACCCTTTTATTGAGCAAGTACTACAAACAGCTTGGGGATTATGTCCAGGGTTCAGAGTCTAGGGGGCAAGGTAAGCTACTAAACAGAAAGACAGCCCGGCGCGGTGAGCGCTTTAGCAGAGGTATTTACAAGGTATGTTGGGGGCACAGGAGGGGATGGGTCATTCTGGGGAAGAGGGAGTGGCCCAGTGAACTGACATTATCAGGGACAGCTCTGATCCTGCTCTCAGCATTTGTTTACCTAACTGTCTGCTCCGTGGACTGTGAGCTCTTGCCACACAGTCTCTGGTCTCTTGTTTACTCTTGTATTCTAAGCCTTAGCCGAGGACCTAGAACCCGGTTAGATGCACAGGAGCACAAGTTGTGTGAAAATCTGAATGGATTGTCCATGCCAATAAATGCCTGGCTTTACCAACCCGTTCTTCTCCGGCCAACACACCTTACATGGTTCCAAATAGTATTTCACCAGCTGTTTACAGAACAACTGGAGGTGGTAAGTCCCCCTGATCTGAAGGCCATGCCGGCTGCAAACCCAGTCACTTGATCACTCTGTGCTCCCCGAAAAGGCTCAGATGTGATGGCTCCTCGCGCACGCTCGCTGCTTTGTAGACGTCCACATCTGTCAGAGTTGGCCACGTCCTGAAGGACACTGGCACGCTCTGATTTGCCTCGGCAGCTTAACATCGTTTCCAGAAGCCCCAAAGGGATGGGAAGGCACCTACGCTCAGGCCGCACGGCGCAGTTGCGGCTCGGTCGGCAGGGTCAGATGAGCGGCAGTTCAGCCCGGGGTTGGCTCTCCTCTGCCGGCTCGCCTTTCCTTGAATCCTGCTCCCCTGTACCTGCTCTGTGGCATTCTCAGCCACCCGCTCCCGTGCTTCAGGCTGCTTGGATTTGACAGGTCCTTGCTCTTTCTTAAGAGTCAGGGTTGGCAGTGTTATTGTTTTATTTTGACTTTTGAGTAATACAGCCAAGCTGATATATCCGTATTTTGTGTTTTCCAATCACCGTGACCTGGAAATTTTTTCGAGGTGTGTAATCATGGATTTCCACGGTTTTCTTCAAGACTTGTAATGCACTCACTTTGGACGCCCAGGCTGCTGGAAGGAGCTTGACCAGCAGCTCTCGCCCGGCCATCCTGGCAGTTGGGGAAGGGGTGATGTTCTCTGCCCGTGTGGGTGTGGTCAGCCACGGGCAGTGGGTGGCCTTGCGCGCCACTGAAGAATGTTACAGGACGGCACCTGAGGCCGCGCTCCTGTGGTCTCATCCAGCTGTGTGTGGACCCCAGGGCCCCGCGCCTGCCCCAGCCTCTCCGCGTGAGCTCGCTGCTAGGCACCTGGCATGCGACCCGTGCCCCCGGGCTGCTGGGCAGCGTGGAGGGAGCCCACACACACCGGCCGCGTGGGGGCGCTGGGACCGGGGCCCTGGCCCGCCACATCCCGTGGTCTCCTGGTTGGGAAGGTGAGCGGTCCCCGCCACCAAGTGCTGGGTCCCAGGCGTGGCGTGTGATGTACAGAACGGGGTGGGCTGCTACTTCTTGTCCCTGGATATGTATGTGGTGAGCATCTGCCGGTACCGTGTCCTGACTTAGACTTTAAGCTTCTTGAGGGAATGGTGCCTTCTTCTTTATTTCGGTTTTGATCTTCACTCTGCTTGGCTATGTCTGAAGTAGACACAGAAACGATCTCCTGTGAACCCCCCCTTGCTGGATGGGGGATACTTTGAGCGGTGAGCGGGTTGAAGGTGAGGATTGGCACTGGGGTCAAGAGCCCAGGTCAAAGTCCCGGGTGTCTCAGTTTGCCAGGGCTGCTATGACAAACACCGCACGTGCGTTGGCTTAACAGCAGCCTGGCGACTTGCAGGTGGAAGGCTTCACGTCCCAGTTGTCGCAAGGCCGTGCTCTCTCCTGGGAGCCTTCTGCTGCTGACTGTCCTCCACGTGGAGGTCCTTCTCTTCTCCCCGGCTTCTGATGGCCGGCTTCTCTGGCCTGTGGAGTTACCTCTCTTTAGAAGGCCTCCAGGCCCGTGGATTAGGGCCCTCCCGGAGGAAGTGGCCACTCCTTAATTAATAACAACCTCCTCCAGAGTCCTACCTTCAGGAGGGCTCGCGCCCCCAGGTACATGGCTACGATGGGAGCGTGCCTTTTTGGGGGCGGTGTGACTCAGCCTCCAAGGTGGGATTTCCCTCCACACTGTGGAGTGGGGTGCTGGTGCTGGCCGGCCCGGCGGGTGCTCTCTGAGGATGGGGTCTGAGTCAGCGGCAGGAAGGTACTTTATCAGCCGTGTAGTGACAAGCGGATAGTAGGCAGTGCTGTACTGATGCAGCTGATTCAGTGAATGGTGCAGGGACACGAAGGTGCCCTCTCCCCCCCCCCCTTTTTTCTTTTTTGAGAAGCCGCCCAAAGGCTAAGGTGGTCTCTAGAGCCAGGTAGATCTGGGTTCAAATCCCCCTCTACTGCTGCCCCCTCTGTGCCTCAGTTTCCTCGTCGGCAGCTTGAGGATGGGTAAACCACCTCACGGAACTGTGCGGGTCAAGTTCGTACAGAAGCACTTAGAGCTGCGCTTACCCGATGGTAACCCCCGGCGAGGGTGAATGAGGCTTTTGTGAGATCAGAAAAATCGGAGAGAAGGTTTGAGACTGAATTTCTAGGAACATAAACTTCAAGCATTTTGTGAGGGTTGTAGTAAAGTGTTTTCCTTCAAGGCGCGGTGTAACGTTCTTGGCCAAATCTAGAGTGAGGCAGGAACACATGAAAAGAATGAGAGCACGTGGGAGCCCAGGGCCCTGAGCCGGCTGAGGGCAGCGTCCGCCCCTCGCACTGTTGAGGTGGACGTGGGTGGTGGGAGGAGGGTCTCCAGCCTCTTAGACCAGAGGAGGCCCCGAGGCAGGGCTCCAGGGGTGGCTTGGGTGAAGTGGGACCTGCTTGAGCCTAATTCCACATTTCCCACCACGCTTTGTGGAGCCTTGCTGGGGGCTTTGACCTGCATATGTGCCCCTTCCAGAAGGCATTGGGCACAGGGAATGACCTGTGGGTAGTGCAAGCTCTTCACAGTCAGCGTCGGGTCCTAGCACCTTGAAGTGACCTTGAGGTGACCTCACTGATCGGCTGATGGTCGACTTGGGTCAGTGCCCCCAGCGGCTTACCGTGCAGCACCGTCGTGATGCTGGTCTGCCCGAAAGCGCCCAGCCTGGCTTCCCACCACCTTTTCACCCACTGGCTGCTACTCTTCTCCCGGTGCCTTTGTGCCCTTCCTGACCCCTGCTGTGAAATACTAGCCCACGTCCCCTCCACTTTTGAGCTCTGTGGCCCCGCCTTGCCTTGCTTTGTTTTTCCATAGCATCTACCACCCCCATTGCTTTCTTCAGCCTTGACTTGTTTACGTTCTTTATCCTGTGCCCCGGGAATATACATTTCAGTGGGGACGTTCTTTTTTTTCTGCAGTTGTATCCCGGGGTCCAGATCAGTGCTTGCGTAGTGTAGGAGCCCAATAACTGTTTTTAGAATCAAGGCATGTTTTGGTTGTAGGTGTTACAAATGCTTGTTAAATTAACTCGTGAACAAAAGGTTAAATAAAAAGTCAGTTGTTTCATTTCAGTAGTTCATAAGCTTAGCATATTTTAAAAAATCTGCTTTGTTAGAGATCAGTGGGGATCTCTTCAGCTTGAGCCCCTTTGCCTGATTTCTGAGTCATGTGTCCTTCCCCTGGCAGAGCCTCACCTGAAGAACATTTTCATTTGTGGATGGGTTTCACTCCTCAGATTTGTAATTACATCTTTCCTCTCAGTTTTCGTGTGCTGATAGTGGAATGGCAGAACATTTCTGGCCCGAGTCCCTTGTAAGATGAGCGTAGTGATTTGGAGAGGGCCGTGTTAGAGATTGGAGAGGGGAAACGGCACAGTGGAGGGTCCTATTACAAGATAAGGCATTCTTGTCTTCCAGCAACATTAGTCTGGCCTGAAATACGGCTAGAGAATTGGCATACCCGTCGACATGATTGAGGATACAGTAGTCCTGGGTAAGTATGCCAGTGTAGGTTGAGCCAAGTATTTAATATATGGTGGTGTGTATTAAGATCGTTTCAGCTGTTGCTCTTGTCAACATTCCAAGAGGTGGAAGTGGGGCCTGGCTTTTTTCCCCCCTCTGTGCTGATGTGTGGATAACAGGAGCACTGCCGGGACATGGGGACGCTGCTTTCTGAGTTGGAGTCGGAGCCTGGCAAGGTCAGTGATTGGCTCTTCCACAAGAAGCCGTTGCCCTGGGCAGGGCGCATCTCTTTCCTGGCCCTCAGTGCTGTGATCTTTGCCATTTGTAGGTTGAAGAGTTGATCTCTAGGATGTCCACTTTTTCTCAATACTCTGGTGAGAAACCATAATTTATATGGTTACATATAGGTAAAACATACATTTACTGTGGGTTCCTGTGTGTGTGCGCTACTTAGTCACAAGGAATGCTTTTCACATTAATATGTATTACATATAATATGTATTACATATGTTACATATTTTACGTATGTGGCATAAGTAATCATGCATCGATCTGATGCGGTATCTTGGCAGAAGTGCCCTTTCTTTGGCTCATATTTCAAGGAGCATGGTAGCAGTGAGTATGGACTCCAGAGTTCCTGTTGTCCCTTTCTGCTTGAATTTTCTGTTTTGGTCATTGGGAGGATAAGAGGAAATTCATGAAGAACACCGAGAACCATGCCTGGCTCAAGAAAGTGTTCAAATAGTGTTAGTGATGATGGTGGTGGTGGTGATGATAGTGGTGAAGATGGTGGTGGTAATGATGATGGTGGTGATGGTGGTGGTGGTGATGATGATGTTAGTCAAGGTGATGGTGATGATGGTGGTGATGATGATGTTAGTCAAGGTGGTGGTGGTGATGGTGGTGATGATGATGTTAGTCAAGGTGGTGGTGATGATGGTGGGGATGTGGATGATACGGGTGATGGTGATGGTGGTGGTGGTGATGATGGAGATATGACAATAGGGAAGGTGGTGGTGATGATGGGGATGTGGATGATATGGGTGATGGTGATTGTGGTGGTGGTGATGATAGTCAAGGTGGTGGTGATGATGGGGATGTGGATGATACGGGTGATGGTGATGGTGGTGGTGGTGATGATGGAGATATGACAATAGGGAAGGTGGTGGTGATGATGGGGATGTGGATGATATGGGTGGTGGTGGTGATGATGGGGATGATGGGGATGATGATGATAGGGAAGGTGATGGTGATGATGGGGATGTGGATGATACGGGTGATGGTGATGGTGGTGGTGGTGATGATAGTCAAGGTGGTGGTGGTGATAGTGGTGGTGATGGTGATGTGGATGATATGGGTTGGGTGATGGTGATGATGGTGGTGATGATGGGGGATGATGGTAGTGGTGATGATGGTGATGATAATGATAGTGAAGGTGGTGGTGATGATGGTGATGTGGATCATACAGGTGGTGATGATGATGATGGTGATGACAATGGTGATGGGGTGATGATGGTGATGGGAATGATAGTGGTGATGGTGATGATAGTGGTGAAGATGGTGGTGATGATAAGGATGATGATGTTGACAGTGATGGTGGTGGTGGTGGTAATGATAATGATGGCGATGGTGGTGATGATGGTGATGATAGTGGTGAAGATGGTGGTGATGATAAGGATGATGGTGATGTTGATGGTGATGGTGATGGTGGTGATGTAATGATGGTGATGGTGGTGATGACAGTGGTGATGGTGATGATAGTGATGAAGATAGTGGTGATGATAGGGGTGACGGTGATGTTGGCAATGATGATGATGGTGATGGTGGTGATGACAATGGTGATGGGGATGGGGTGATGGTGATGGGATGATCGTGGTGATGGTGATGATGATAGTGGTGATGACTTTGGTCCTGACTTTGAGGAGCTCACTGTCTGTGGGGGGCAGTCCCATCTTTGACGAGCTCACAACCTGAAGTGGGGGAGCGGGGCTCAGGGTCTGGAAACAAGGTAGGGCCCTTATCTCTGAGGAGTCCACAGTATGATAAGCAATCATAGAGAAGGGTCTGGTGTGAGATCAGCAGATCGGTAGGTGCACGTTCATCAATCTGAGAAAAAGTTACTTAGTGCTTGCTTTGTGCTGAGACGTGGTGGCAGTTATGACCAGCAAGCAAGGAAGAGCGCAGCAGGGCCAAGCCGTGGACACGAGTGTTTGTTGGGTCTTCTCCAGAGCCTTGACGGCGGTGGACGTCTACCCCACCCTATTCTGTGCCGCCTGTTCCTGGGGACCCACAGTGCCTTCAAGAGGCAGGTGAGGCAGCAGACTTGGCCCAGTGGTTAGGGCGTCCGTCTACCACATGGGAGGTCTGCGGTTCAAACCCCGGGCCTCCTTGACCCGTGTGGAGCTGGCCCATGCGCAGTACTGATGCGCGCAAGGAGTGCCGTGCCACGCAGGGGTGTCCCCGCGTAGGGGAGCCCCATGTGCAAGGAGTGCGCCCCATAAGGAGAGCCGGCCAGCGCGAAAGAAAGGTGTAGCTTGCCCAGAAATGGCACTGCACATACGGAGAGCTGATGCAGCAAGATGACGCAACCAAAAGAAACATAGATTCTTGTGCGGATGACAAGAGAAGCGGACCAAGAACAAGCAGTGAATGGACACAGAGAATAGACAACTGGGGGAGGGGAAGGGGAGAGAAATAAATAAAAATAAATAAATCTTTAAAAAAAATAAAAAGGCTGATGAACTTGAGGTAGACTCCTGGAGAAGCTGAGGGTGGTGGAAGAGGGACCGTGTGTAACTTGGTAAATGTGAAGAGAGTGATGCATGGAAGATGCTGACAACCCTGGAAGCAGCGGCCTGGATTCCCAAGGCACTTAGAAACGGTTTGAAGAATAGCAATTCCAAGACAATGTATAAAAAATGTGGGTTGTTAGAGCCGGCTCTGGACAGTTCCCTCTGGGAGCAGGAGCCAGGATTCCTGAACAGGACTTTGGAAACCGGTTTGACAGGGGGGCTCTGCAGACACTCAGCTGCGAGAGGAGCAGCCAGGCAGCCTGCGTCTGCCTGTCCTCAGTTCCCAGAAACATCCTCTCCCCGGCAGCCCCTCAGGCCCAGGAATTTAGGCTGTGGGTGGAGAAGGAACAAGGCCTTTTGACAGGGAAACGGTGTTGGTGAATCCCGGGAGAGCCAAGGACTCTTTCACTTGAAAGGTGTCAGGTTTTCATCTTTGCCAGACGAGGGCTGAGAAGCGGTACCTCGTTTTTGTTATGTTTTTCATTCCTCTGATTATTTTTGAAGTTGAGCATCGAAAAAAGAGACACTTAAGATGTCTGTGGCACTCCTATTTATTTAAACTAGCCATTCAAACCCTCTGCTCATTTAAAAAACTAGATTATTTGTCTTTTCCTTTTGAGTTGTAAGTATTTATTATGAGAATTAACCTTTGGTCTCCAGTATCAGGCAGGACTTGGCTAATTTTTTATGGTTTTGGAGTACAAAAATGCCACTTTCTCATTCCACCTTGATTATTTCAAACGTTCCAAACAGCTGCTTGTTATGCAAACAATTTACAGTTTGGTTTGTTCAGATCTGTTCAGATCATTTCCTTTTGGTTCCTGTTTTTGTTTCTTGCCTGGGAATGTAATGTCTTCTCTACTCCAGAGTCACAAAGGTATTTTGTTATATTTTATTCTAATATAAATTTCTGCTTTTCCAATTTTGACCCAGTTTTATGTTTGACTCATCTGAAATTTGTTATTTATGATTTTTGGTCATTGAGCCAGTTTTCCCAACAGGATTTATTGTCAGGTCTGTCCTGTCCCAGCTTAGGTGTGGTGATACCTCTTTCCCATCCCTTGTGGGTGGGCTAGCAAAGCTTCTTTCGTGCTGTACGTCGTGTTTGGTGTCTTGTAAGCCTGGCTGTTAAGAGCATTTTCACATAGGCAATTTTTAGAAATGATATCTAATAGTGAGCTAATGTTTTATTGGTGGATATATCACTTCTCTTCTTTATTGCTTAAGCAGCTTCACTTTCAGGGAGGGGGGTCTTTGCTATCACCTCGTCCTTCCCCTGACTCAGGTAGAGAAACGAGTGCCGACTGGGGACCGTGAGTCGTGGGGGGCCGCTGTTCTTAGTCAGGGCGCCTTGGCTGGCGCGGGCTTTCCAGCGGCTCGGCCGCCCGACAGCCCCTGCTTCTCTGTGGGCTTGCTTCGTCGTCTGAGGAGCAGGCCCCTTTGCCCACTAGCAGCTCTGTAAGTCCAGCCTGTGCCGTGTGTGCTGCTCCTTCCAGCCAGGCCGAGGCAGCAGCCCCTGCTTTGTGGATGTCACTCCACGACCTCCCTGTGCGGTCACCTGGGCCACGATTCTCACATCTGTGCTTTGCTCTTCTCTTTGCAGAATGGAGGTAAAAATGCAGCTTTCTCTCTGATTGTCGTGGGGATCGGTGAGATAACAGACCTAAGCACTCGGGGCAGCTCAAAATCGTTTGTCTGTGTGTCGTCTGGCAGCACAACAAATGCGCCGGGCGGGCGGGCTCCGGGGGCACGTGGGGCTCCTGGCTCCCTCCCTGCACTTCCTGCTGGGATGGCCCCACGGTCCAGGTGCCCCTGGACATATCCGGGGAGGAGGGGTGCTTCTTCTTGGGTCTCTTTCATGGCAGTAAGGGGACCTTTGCAGAAGCCCCCGGGAGATTTCACTTCACTGCCCATTGGCCAGAATCGGGTCTGCCCTCCATTTGTCAGCAGCTTTGGATGGGTAATCCAGCAGAAGTGGTACTAGGAGGCGCGTTAGTTAACTGAACGGCCGTCACTGCTGTTGCATGCATGTGACGCGTCTGCATGTTTCGATAATCCTCCCAGTGGCCCCCCCCCCTTTTTTTTTTACAGTGTTGAGTATTTTTATTATATTTAGTATATAAGTTAATACATTTTTAATTTACTGAATTCAACATGTGATCATTCCATTTAATTATCCAAGTCCTCTGAAGCTTAAAACAAGACTTACCTTCAAGATAGCCCTTTTAGAAAGAATCCACAATGGTTTCCAGTCGGCCTTGTCACGATTCTTGTACATGGGCTTCTTTTCATCTCCACTTGTGTGTGGACAAACTGATGTCTGCTTCAGAAACTCCCCACCTGTTGACTAGAATTCTTGGGTCCTAATTTCTTCAAGTTGTTCACTTTAGGTCCCTAGAAAGAGTACAATTTTATTTTGGCAAATGATCCAAAATGTACCAGCCTTTAATCTGCTTATAATATCGAAGTCTTATTACATCCATTTTTTTAACTCATGACCTTAATGAAAAATTGTTACAGGTCTCATTGTCACGGTAGCATTTGATTTACTGTGATGGAAGCATAACTTGTGTCTCATTGTAGCCACATCTATCACTTCCGGACACCATGGTCAACTGCCCATTCTCATATGGACTGAGGCTTTGTGACAGCCCGTTTTTCAGAAGAGGACGCTGAGCTCCACAGCTTGAGGGCTTCTTTTTAAGATCGGAGGATATGTTGGTATTTCAGCAGAAGACAAGCTGCACAAGGAGGCCTGTGGGCAAATTATTATTTTTAACGTAAGGGCAATGTTTGCCTTTAGTATTAGCAGGATTCTTCTCACCTAAAATAAATAAGCGAAGGTAATGAGGTGCTGGGAGACTGAGATAGATGTGTTTAAATAAGACACAGGATCACCACCTTAGAGGAACGGCCTACTGATAGCCCCCGAGATGGTGCGGGTGACTTGCTGATTTTCAGCAGGGCATGGTGTGCACGGTCTTATTTTCAGCAGGGAATGGAGTGCACAGTCTTTTTGTTTCAGAACCTGCACAGTCTTGAGGGACTGCTTGATTTAAAAGACAAAAAAAAGAGAAAAGAAAACATGTTTCTTTCACTCTGAGTAATTCAGGATAGTTTATATAGTTAAAAGCAGCCTAATATTTGTATAAGTTCAGTATTTAAAACAAAGGTAGAGGCACATGATGTAAGCAGCCTACTCTTAAGTGTTTAGAAAATAGAATGATATAATGAATGTTACAAAATTACAATCTGGGTATGTGGTTGGGGGTTATGTTGGAGTTCTATGTTTTGTTTCTGTATTATTTCTGCAACTTTCCTGTACGTTTGAAGTTACTTCAAACTAAAAAGTTGAAAAAACCAACAACATAGCAAGAGCTGCCCGTCTTGGGTTCTGAGGAGAAGGATGGATTTGAGAAGCGGGTACTTCCTGCCTTAGCCCGGCAGTGGGGTGCACTTTGAGGGCAGGCTCTGCTGCTTTCTGGCGTCCCTCCATCCTGGTGACACCGTGACCCCGGGTGGCGATCAGGCGCAGGCTTCTCCTGAAAGCGGCCCTGGAACCCGACCCGCCGCCAGCGAGCATCGGTGCACAGTCATCTCACAGGCGACGAGGAATTGCAGGACGCTTGGGCAGGCGCTTGTGACTCAGGGTCTGTCACGAGGCTGCAGTCCCCTGAAGGGTCGCCCAGGGCTGGAGGGCTTGTTCCCACGCGGCTGCCGAGTTGGGCTGGCGGTTGATGGTGGACTCGGTTTCTCTCCCCACGCTCCTCTCCACGGGGCTGCTTGGGTCTCCTTCCAACATGGCGTCTGGCCTCCCTCAGAACGAGCGACCCACGAGAGCAGGGCCGCGGGCCCGGGCCTTCCTGACCCCCTCAGAAGTTAAACCCCCCCACCCGCCCTGCCGCCCTTTGTCGTCATGCGCAGCAGCTCTGATGCTGGTTCCGTGTGGGAGGGTTGGAGGCGGTGTGGCTCGTCGGGTCGTCGTAGGGCTGATGGCCCACCGAGGCTGTCGTCTAAATGGGACTGGGTCGACCACCACGTGGGATTTCGTGGGTGCGGGTGGGTTGTCCAGGTGCCCGAGATGCCTTCACCCTCTTACCGAAGGCCAGTGGCCTCTCCGCGGTCCTTCCCGCTGCCTCCAGGCCCCTGGCTGGTTTTCTGTCTGGTTTTTAATCTGGGGGGAGGAAGCCCCTTTTTGCCCAGCGGCAGGTTTCCCTTGATTTGAAAACCACGTCTTCGTGCAGCGCTCCCTCTAGCAGGTGTGCAATATTTGCCTTGGTGAACAATTTCACAAACTTAAAGGCCATTTGAAAAACAGGTCTTGCCAGGAGAATTATCCCAGCTCTTTATGGATTGCCAGGCCCAGCCCGCCTCCCCAGGCCCCACTCTCCATCCCTCAGCCCGCAGCCGCCTCGGTGGGTCGGCAGTTTCCTTGGGGAGAGGGAATTTTCTGGACGTCCTCTCAGAGCTTTCCTGGCAGGCTCCGCCGGGGCTTTCGGCGGAGCTGCTTCACTTTCCACTTGCCTTCCCTCGTCCTCCTCCTTGCACCCGGAAGCCTGGGGTCTGGGGGCTGCCTGCCGTGCGCCCCCCGGCGGGGGAGAAGGCTTGCAGGTCTCATCAGGACGGCTGTGTCTGTGGAGGGAAGGCAGCGTTGGTCCCAGCTCTGAGGCCCCGTTGCTGGATTTACAGACCCACCCACGACCCATTGGGTCCACACAGTTGGCCCAGTTGGAGGGGTCCGTGGGAATTTACACATGAATTTATTTGTTTATTTTAGTCTATTTTAAATTTATTTTTAAAAGACACATAGATCATATATAATGTTACATTAGAAAATATAAGCGGTTCCCATATGCCCCACTCCCCACCCGCCCACTCCTCCCACATCAACAGCCTCTTTCATCAGTGTGGCACATTCATTGCATTTGGTGAATACATTTTGGAGCACTGCTGCACCGCATGGGTAATAGGTTACATTGTAGTTTACACTCTCCCCCAGTCCATTCAGTGGGTTATGGCAGGATATATAATGTCCTGCATCTGTCCCTGCCATATCATTTAGGACAACTCCAAGTCCTGAAAATGCCCCCACATCACACCTCCTTTACCCTCACCCTGCCCTCAGCACCTCTCGTGGCCACCGTCTCTACATCCTTGTGACTTCCGTTTGACAGTCAGGTCTTAGGTGTCCGGAAATGGAAGGGGCAGGAAATCGTATGCAGTAACCTGAAGGCTCCCATCTGGACCCTCCCGGGGGCTTTTCAAGGCCCCCTCTTCTTTCCGGGGTGCGCAGAGATTTCCAGGCACATGCCTTTTACTGCCCAAATTCACTGCCTTTCTTCTTTGGGGATCAGATGTGGGGGGATGTTACCCTTTATAAAAACCACCTGTTTATCGCTCTGCTCCCGAGAAACCTCCGCCAGGGCCATCGTAACCTCATCTGCGAGCAGTCGCTCCCCGAGAGCGGTTGCAGCTTAGCCCTTCTGCACGTGTCCAGAGCAGCTCTGGTGAAACTTTGGATTGCGCCATGGGTGAGTGACGTTCCTCAGTCAGGGAGAAGCTGATGGGTCGTGCCCTGGGAGCCAGCCCCGGGCTCTTCAGCCCAGACTTCTCCAGGGCCTGGGAGGGTTGGGGCTGTGAAATACGCCTTGCCGAGACCACTTGACACACACGCTGTCTCTCTCTTTCCTTCCAGTCTGCAGCTATTCGTGCCACAGGAAATGTGAAGCCAAGGTAAGCATCGCGTTTCTTTTCCCATGTGGCTTTTTATAGCCCAGTGGGCCGCTGCCGAATGATCTGTGTAAGGGGGGGACCCTTTGGAACTCGGCCACCGAAATGAAATGCCTGAGGAGAGGAACGGCCAGTGGATCGTGTGTGATGGGTCATATACTTTTTCATCTCAAGAATAAACCGGAGAGCCAGGAAATCCCTGTTTTTGGTTATAGAACTTAATTCTTAAGAATTTGATTTCAGATAAGAATGAAATCATTTTCTTCTGGCCGTGTCACCAGAATACCCTCGGTAACAAAATGATCCCTTGTTTCTAATTGCACGGGCATGCTCCTTTTTGAAGTCGAGAGGGAAGCAGGGATAGAGAAGGAAGTAAGCCTGGCCAGAAGGGTTTTTCTGGTTTCCCTGGAGGGGAGTTGCTCATCGATGGACTGGGATTTGCAGCCTGTCGCGGGAGCTTGGGCGCCTGCGTGAAGTAGCAGTTATCTTGAGTTTGCATGTTCTCTGGAAGGTTCAGTTGCTGAACGGTGCCCCAGTAAGCCCTGGAGGCCTTGACGTGCTGTATTGGGCTCAGTTGGGAGGGAGATGGCATGTACATGGCTTCTAGAAAGTTCCAGACACCCCTTAGAATGACCCTTGGATTAGAGGGCATGTCCTGGGTTTTTGGGCATTGGGGTTGGTGGGAGGCTTCCTTGGTGGTTTGGGTAGATGGGATTTACAGAACCTTGGAATTCTGTTGCATTTATGATCGCTGGGCAGCTATTCGAGTCTCTCTCGTGCGTCCGTCCTCAGGTTCTGAGCGGGAGGCCGTGCTGGAAGCTGGCTTACCTTTATGGAATGGGATTCACTTCAGTGTTTCACGGATGAGGACGAGTTCCTCGTGCCCTCGTCCCCCCCAGTCACACACAGAAGAACTACAGGCTAGTCTAGCCCTGTTTTTTTCCATCAATGGATTAAATGATTTTTCTTTTTAAATGTGTTATTATGGAACATTCTAGATGCATGTGAAAATAGAGTGGATGGTGAAATGCACCCACTGTACCCGTTACCAAGCCCCGACATAGCTGTCACCTTGTCCTTCCCAAACCACCCCGCCTGCCCGACTGCCCGAGAAGCGCGGCACCTGCCTTGTAAGCTGTTGGTGAGAACCGGGCACCCCTGGCCGGGTGCCGCTGGACCTTTTGCTATCGCTTTCAGTTTCTCTGTGGGGACGGCTTCCCTTTTCTGCTCAGCGAGGTGCCGCTTGCTCACACACTCGTAGGCATGACTGATTTCCGACCTTGGTTTATTTTAGGCCTCCTTTGCCCTCAGATACGCTCCTTTCCCGGTAGTCCTTGTGCTTTTCTTTTTTTGACTTTTTATTTTAGTAACATATGTACAATTCAGCATGTCCCCTTTCAATGGCTTTCAAGAGTCTAGTTCACCGATGTTGGTTACATTCAAATACCGTGCTGCCAGCGCCACCACCCCTCATTCCAACTTCCTCACCGCCTCTAGCGGCAGCTCCGCACCAGTTGAGCAATCGCCCTCCCTCTCGTCCCCCTCCCCCAGCTGGTGAGCCGTTCTCTTCTGCCCGTCTCTACGAATTTGCATATCCTAGTTTCATATAAGGGACCTCTGTCCTTTGGAGTCTGGATTACTTCACTCAATGCGATGTCTTCGTGGGTCATCTGTGTTGTCGTGCGTTTCAGAATGCCGTTCATTTTTATGGCTGTATCATATTCCTTCATGTATCCCCTGTGGGCCTGCTGCATACTTTCAGCCTGAGAGATTAGATGGGCCCAGCGGTTCTGTAGGTGGAGGGGAGTGGGGAAAACACAGCCTTTAGGGGCCATTGCAGATTCTGGAGAGGGCTCCCCCTCATCCCCGAGGAAATCCTGTAAACCCCTGGCATTGCCTGTGCCTCCTTGTGTCCAGTGGGAAGAGCAGCTGGGGGAGGACGGCTACACCGGATAGGCGCCTCCCCTGGGACAAATCGGGGCCCTGGCCGCTTCTGTCCTGCAGCTGCCGTAATGAACCCTGCTGCATTGGAGCTCCGTAAGTAGGGCCCATCTCTGGCCGCTTAGGGGCTTGGTTTCTTCAGATCCCTGACCATTGCCAAAGCCTTCCCTCTCTCCCCAGAACTGGCAGATTGCTGCGAGATAGGTAAGCTCTTGGCATATCGGGTGTGGTGGGGCACCTGCGTTCATTTGATTTGCAAGTACAGTTTCGAATGGCAGGGGGAGGTCTCCAGTAATAACAAAGCACCCCCTTATCCCAAAAACATAATGCCGCCACTGTCGGGGCTGTGAGGCGCTGGCCTGGAGAGGAGTGGGTGGGAGCAGCGTGTGCTGTCAGGAGCTGAAATGGGGCTTCTCGGGAACCCCGCTGCACACGGGCTTTGGCGTTTTTGACTGCCGAGTGTGCGTGTGTGTAGCTGTTTATGCTCCCTAAACACAGATTTCCTGGGAGGATTTGGTTAGGAACTAGGATGCATTAGGGTGCTTTAGAGAAACAAAACCAACAGGAGCTGCGTGTGTGTAAATATTAAGAGATTTATTGTAGGAATTGGCTCATGCGACTGTGGGGTTTGGTACCTCCAAATTCCGTAGGGTGGGCTGTAAGTTGGAAACTCTGATGAAGCTGGCTGGCTGAAGTGGCCATAGAAATCCTTCTTTTTGGCTGTTGAATCCTCAGTTCTTCCTTTAACACTTCCAGCTGATGAGTGAGGGATCTCCCTGTGTTGTGGAGGACAGTGGACTTTATTGATTGTAGATGCAATCCACTGTAGATGCAGTCAGCTGACTATGAATGCAAATTCACCTACGGCTATGCTCCACACAGGGCCACTCATGCTGGTGCTTGCTTGAGCTAAGAGCTGGACGCCCTCACCTGGCCAAGGTGACACGTGAACTTAGCCATCACAACAGGCCCTGGTCTGTCTTCAAATCCTGTTTGGCCGATAACTGAGTAACAGCGTCCTGCGGGGATTACTCCTCGGCATCTGCCTTTGTAAAGCTGACATCACAGGCCGGGGGACACGGGGTGCATCACGGAGATGGGGGGCTCGGCTTGCTCGCCAGTGCGTGGTTAGCGTGCCGGGCACTCAGCTGGCATTGCTGCCGTGGCCACCCCACTGTTATCAAACCTGGCCCAGGCCTGTGGTGTCGCCTCTGCAGATGGGAAGGCATGGAGGATCCTTTCCGCCAGAATTGGGGTCCCTCTGGACCCCTCCCACTCATATTGGGGTTCAGCAGGGAAACCGGAACCAGGAGCTGGGACCTGAAGCCCTGCGGGCCTTGGTCACCCTGTCCCAGAGGTGCCAGGCGGTGCCCCTGCCCAGGTGAGGCTCTGCTGTTAGGGGCAAGCGAGCCGAGGCCGTGGCTCGACCCCCTGGTGCTTTCTGTCTGCTTGAGCTAGTCTGGGTCCCCAAGCCCCAGCTTCCTCATGTGCAAAGCCAGGGTAACGCCATTTCCTATGAGGCACAGAAAATCCATTATTTATCTTTTAGGTTATAAGAAAGTTAAGCACACTCGATGCCCCGTGACTGGAAAATTCGGGATTCCCAGCTGTTTTCTCTCGATAATGCTGGACTTATATGGACCACCAGGGCTGTTGGGGCATTTTGGGGCATTCTGACTTGCTTTTTTCCTAGTAACCCATTGATTCATTAGCAAGAGAGAAAAAAAAATGGGGCAATTTTAGAAATGCCGATTTTGATGAGGGGACAAAACGGAGGAAGAGTTCCCCACTGGCTTCGCCCCGAGATGAGAAGGGAAGCGATTGAGAATCGGTGTCGTCTTGAGGTGACGATGGTGTGCCGTTGAGACTTGACGAGCATGGCACTGCACACCTGTGGAAAGAGAGTCCCGCTGTGGCCGTTGATGACAACTCACGTGTCGGTGCCCTTGGCATCGGCCTGCAGCCGCACGCGTCTGCTCTCCAAGCCACCTGCTTGGCACATGAGGTTCGTGAGGTTCAGATGGCACTGCCAGCTCGGGACCACGCGTGGGCCCGCATGCACGGGTCCGCAGAGCTGGACCCTGCACAGCGCCGGGTGAGGGGCTGCCCCGCAGGGTGTCCCTGTGCTCAGCACCTCCCTACTCAAGGATGCACGAGAGCAACCCACCAGAAGTGGGCTGCCTTTTAACAGTGAGAGTGTCTTAGCTGACAGTTTGGAGGCTGAGGAGAATGCCCAGGTCAGGCGATGCTTTCTCCCCAGAGACTGGCTGCTGGTGATCTGGGCTCCTCTGCTGTGAGGCCCGGGGGCATCCGCTGGGCTCTCCCTTCCCTCCGGGTTTTGTTGCTTTCAGTTTCTTGCTTCTGGGGCTTTCTCTTGCTTTGTCTGATATTCATTCTCTTATTAAGTGTCCAGAAGTAATTCAGAACGAGCTGACATTGAGGAACGATGACTCATGTGCCACTTTTCTTTTTAAAGATTTATTTCTCTCCTCTTCCCTCCCCGCTCCAGTTGTCTGTTTTCTGTGTCTATTTGCTGCGTCTTCTTTGTCCACTTCTGTTGTTGTCAGCGGCACGGGAATCTGTGTTTCTTTTTGTTGCGTCATCTTGTTGTGTCAGCTCTCCGTGTGTGCGGCATCATTCCTGGGCAGGCTGCACTTTCTTTTGCGCTGGGCGGCTCTCCTTACGGGGCGCACTCCTTGTGCGTGGGGCTCCCCTACGCGGGGGACACCCCTGCATGGCACGGCACTCCTTGCGCGTATCAGCACTGCACATGGGCCAGCTCATGGGTCAAGGAGGCCCGGGGTTTGAACCGCGGACCTCCCATGTGGTAGATGGATGCCCTAACCACTGGGCCAAGTCCTCTTCCCATGTGCCACCCTTTAAGCTTCGTGGCGACCCTGTGAAGTAGCTCTTATTCCTGCACCAGTCAAGTGGGTGACAGAACTGAGGCTTGAGGGAATGTCGTCTCTTGTCTCTCTGCTGGGTGACGGGGTCGTGGGCCCCCGCCGGTCTGAGCGGCCTCCGTTTCCTTTGCTGTCAGGTCAGTGTTGAAACCTCCACGCCCCTTCCTCGTCCCCAACCCTGTGCGCTGTGGGAGGCGGTGCGGAGGCAGGTGCTTTCTAGGCTGGTCGAAGTAATGAACGCCTGCTGTGCTTTGCAGGAGGCCAGGCCTGAGTGGGTGCCCCCAGGCCAGGTGGGAGGACAGGGCAACAGGGACTCACCTGTGTGTGATGGACGTGCGTCTGCTTTGGTTTTTATTTGGAAGTACCATTAAACACTTTTAACCATATGTTTCCGGCCCCTTGTTTTCTCTTTATTCGAGAAGATGGGGTTATAGAGCATACATAAATGCATATAATACAGGTTCCCATACGCCAGCCTGTTAGGAACACCTTGCATGGTTGGAAGCTTTTGTTATACTCGATAATGCCTCTTTTTATAGTTGTCCTTTTAACTGTAGTCCACAGCATCATTTAGGGCTCATTGGAGTGTGTAGTTGAATTATTTAAAAAATTTTTTTTGTTCTGTGACCATATATACATTCTAACATTTCCCCTTTTAATCACGTGGAGATTCGTCTTTCAGTCCTGTTAATTGTTATACTACCATCTCCACCATCCATTCCCAAAACATTTCTATTCCTATTGTGCTTCCAAGGGATGCTTTTGCTTTTGTGTATGCAGTTATTTAAACCAGCACCTTTGAGGTGTCCTTGGACCCCCACTTCTCGACACCATCCCTCTCCCCCAGCGCTGACTGTGCCCCAGGGGAGACCTTCCCTGCAGGGTCTGGGGTGCCAGGGCCAGCCCGCTTGCCCAGCTGCCGTGAATTCTTGGTCATCTGTGCTTTCCCAAGAGGAAAAGTGTATTGGCTGGGCGGGGGCGGGATGACTGGAACTTTGTGAAAACATTTCTCAGAATTTCTTTAGAGAATGCCGCCCGTGCTGGCAGCACCTGTTTTTCTATAACTTCATTTACGGCAAGGCTTGGTGCTTTTGGGGAAGATTCCATTTCTGATGAATGCCTCCATTCTTGGTACTAGAACGGGGTGCCCGGCGGGCCCGCGGTGGCCCACCCTCCTTCAGCCCCAGGCGGTTTTCCTTCCAAAGGCCTGGAACACATGCTGCAGTCAGTTCCCAGAGAGTTTTAGCCCACTCTAGTTTTCATGCGTGACAAAATCAGTGGAATATGTGTCTAGTCTCCTAAGGTGACTTTGGAGGAACTGCAGCTATTGAAATGTCTGTATTTCGGATGGTTTCTGGAAAAAAAAATATCCCCATCGCACTTTGTCAGACGCATAATGTGTGCCTTTGTGTACCGAGCCACACGGCTGCGGTCCTTTAACTGAGTACTGGGGGCTCGTGCCCCGGCATTTGGGGCCTCGGGGTGGGCCAGGCAGGATGTAGTAGTAAAATTCAAAAGTATTTTTGGCAGATTGACCTCCAGGGCCCTGGCGCCACCTGGAGCAAAGGAGACTTGAATTATAAGAGATGGTCATCTGCGGTCCATCAAGCGCCTTGCCCCACTCAGAACACACGCAGCGCGAGGGCGTTTATCAGTCGTCCGGGCAGGCGGCCCTTTGTCCAGCCCCCCCTCCAAAAGCCACAGGGCAGGGGGCTTCCTGGGGGTCTGGCTGCAGGGGATCAGGGGCCCATGTGTCATCTGGTTTCACAGCCCACCCCTCTCCAGGGCTAGACCAAGGGCCCCAGAGAGAAGAAGGTCCTGAATACAAAAATGATGTTGGAAACCCCTGGATACAGAGAATACCAAGGCAGACCTGTGGGAATGCTGTGCCAGTCCCGGGCTGCAGCGGGCACATGTCCTGTTGGAAGGCGCGTTTACGCGACACGCGTTTTCACTAGCTCAAATGTAGGGGGAAAAAACCCCAGAAAACCGTGTCTCATATCGTCCCCCTCTGGGATCCGACAGTGGTCACGCCGCCAGGGGTGATTATTTACGGCCTCGCATTTGTTTTCTCTTGCCCGCTGTCCTTTGGGTTTAAGAAACAAAAGTGGCGATGGACTTCTTCACGTGTAGCTGTCGCAAGCAGCCCCTCAGCCTTTGGGGACCCTGGGGGAGAGGAGCAGATAGCAGCGCCGGGCTTGGAACCCGCCCCTGCTGCTGCTTGGTGCCGTGGGCTGAAGCCCGCGCTTCACCTGCGCGAGGGGAGCCGCCCTCCAGGGATTCCGTGACCTGAGTGCCGAGCCCAGGGTCGGGAAGCTTCCGGAGGAGGCCTTTCTCCCCGCCGGACTGTTGGGTTTGATTTCAGTTTGTCTTTAGGATCGGTCTAGGTATTCGTAGTCTCCCTTGCTAGACCCCTCTGCAGTTGTTGTGATGATTCTAGCAACAGTTAAGCTATTTCACGAAGCGTTGGCCCCCCACTAGCAGAAATCAGTGTGCATTTTTAAAAAATGAAAATATGGGAAAGTATGGTCATTCCTGAGACTGGCGCCCGCTTTTCCACCCCACCCTGTTTAACTTATTTAATGCTCTAACTTCGGGCCCAGCGTGAGGGTGGGTCGGCTCAGCACGGTGGGAGGGTGGGTGCGTTATTTTCCGAGAACGGGCCCCGCCGCCCCCTCCCTGTGCCCTCCCCGGCGGGCTCGGCGACCCCCTCCTGGCCAGTGCCCTGCACCTGCTCCTCCTCCACCTGCTCCTCCCCCGCCCTGGACCCAGCCCCAGCCCCGCCTCCCCCCAGGGCCGAGTCTCCGCTCCTGAGCCGCAGGTGCTGGAGGCTTCCCTTGAGGGACTGCCGCCGGCTGGTCCACAGCTCCCCAAAGAGGAGGGTGCAGCCCCTGCTCGCCCTCTGTCCCCCACAGAAGGGCGCCTGCCTTCTGTGCCGCGTGCAAGGGCTTTCAAGGACCCCTGTGCTCTCCCTGGTGCCGTGGGCTGGGCGGCCCCCCTCCCCTCTCCTCTGGGTCTGGCTGGTGGCCCGTGTGTGCCTAACGGGGCAGGGTGGTGTGCGGTGGCTGTGACGAACGTGCCCGTAGCTCCTCCGAGGTTCCCAGCGTGACATTAATCAGCTTGCAGGCTCCCCGAGTACGGGGGCCGAGCCAGTCCAGCCCACCGCCCCTGTCCTCGGAGAGGCGTGGTCGTCCTCCACAGTCTGGGCTCCCGTCTCTCTCCCTTCTGGCCCCTTGCCTCGTCTCCAGAAGCTTCTGGCTCCTTCTCGAAGGTGCCGAACTCTTCGTTCTCCCATGTGAGTTAACGTCCTGTTCATTGACACGTTTCCTACCGCTTGGCACCAGCACCCATTTCTGAACTGCTCAGACTTTAGAACATATGCTCTCTCCTGCCCCGTGTTATGCTGCTAACTTCGTTGCTCCAGGCTCGTCAGTATCCTTCTGCCTTAGTTTCCACGTGCCAGGGGGCCCCAATGGAAATTTATCCTTTCGGTGTGGAGGTCACACGTCCGAGACTGGGGTGTCTGTAACCCGTGTGCCCTCTGCACCCCGTGGGGTCCTCCCCTGCCTCGTCTAGGCCCTGGTTGTTGCCGGCAGCCCCCGGCTGGGTGCGGCAGCACCTCCTGTCTGCTCTCTCTCCTCCGTCCTTGTGTCTCTTCTCTTCTTAGAGGACGCCAGAGATGGGGCAGTAAGGGCCACCTACCCCAGAATGAACTTGCCCCAACCTAACAGCTCCGTCCGCTGCAGCCTTGTCTCTACCCCAGCTCATGTGGCGAGTGCTGGCCATCAGCGCTTTGGGGAACACAGTTCAACCCATAAGCCTTCTAACTCTCCGGTCCAGCCCCTTCCCCGCGTCCACTCTGTCTTCTAGCCCGGCGAGGGACCATTCTGTCTTACTCAGCACCCTCCCTGGCTCCCGTGGTGTGCGAGGGGCCCCTGGGTGTGACATGTTCCTCTTTCTCCTTGATTGCCCATTCTTGAAAGATTTGAAATTAATTTATTGTGGTCTGTGGGAGTTTGCTTCCCTCCGTCTTATTTTTTCTTACGGTATAGGGACTGGGGATTGAACCCAGGACCTCGTATATGGGAAGCTGGTGCTCAACCACTGAGCCATATCAGCTACCCTGAGTTGTTGTTGTTGTTTGCTTGTTGTTTTTGTTTTTTCAGGAGGCATGGGAAACTCCCATGTGGGAGGTGGGTGCTCAACCACTGAGCCACATCAGCTTCCCTGAGTTGGTTTTTTTGTTTGCTTGTTTGTTTTGTGTTTTTGTTTTTTCAGGACCTACCCATGTGGGAAGTGGGTGCTCAACCACTTGAGCCACATCCCTTCCCCGTCTTTCTTTCGCTGTATATTCTATTGTTGTCATCCCCACACCCCCATCAGCTGTCTTTCTTGTAGAGACAGAATGTTTCTTCCCGTTGTGAATGATGTCCTGGCAGATCTCTGAATGGGCAGGAAGACGCCAAGTTCACCTTGTTATCATCCAGTGGCCTTTCCAAGTTTTAGAGATGCCATAATAGGGCATTTGTATCTCTCCCCAGTGTTTCTCCTTCAAATCAACAGACCTTCCCCACAACGTCTGTTCTTTTGCGTTGGTCTGTCTCTTCTGGCATCCAGCACCGCTAACTCTGAGTAGCAGATTCCAGGATGCTCCTCTCTACCTGCAGCCATGCATCCATTTGTGCTTGGAGGCCAAGTCCTGTTTCTACACGGGGGTGCCCCGACACTGGCTTTACTCCCTGCGGCCCTTCCCTCCTGCCCATCCCCTCCTTCTCCCGAGCCCTGGGCTCAGGCTCCGGAAAGGATTGCAGCTCCCGTTGTCCCTGATGGGGAAGCCTTCCGTATCCTGCTGGGTTTGAGAAATCTCTGCAAGACGCATCATCAAGGCAGTGACAGTGGTGGTTGCCATGGCTGTCATCCTTCCAGAACCTTCCACCTTGCCTCATGGCGGCCTTTCCTGACTGTGCCTGTTTTGAACTAGTCGAGCACATGTACCTGGACAGCCACCCCTGACTGGCTGTGCCCCCTTGGGGACAGGGAATAGAGCATGCACACTTAGGCTTTCTGGGGACCGCTCGTGTGTATGGGGGTGTGGGGAGCTGTGTTGTCTTCGTGCCTGCATTTTCATGCCCTCTCATTTTGAAATTGCTTAATGTCTCATGGAGAGGAGAAGACCTCTGGCCAGTGGCTGGTTGTGACTTTTGTGTAGCTATTCGGGAGGATGGCTTCCTATCAACCCATTTCTCCTTCGTTCAGCTGCATTTTAGCAGTAGGTCAGCACTTAACAGCTAAGCATTCCACTCCATGCTCTGAGTTTTAGTGCGTAGGGGACAACTTTACCTCTACCATGCACGTTTTTTTCTTCTTCCTCTTTTTGTGAAGACTTAGTTGGGGCAGGGATTCAGGAGGCACTTACCCATACATTTTCCTGCAAGCCTGGAAATAGCTCGGTTGCTGCACGTTTTCCTGCAAGCCTGGAAATAGCTCGTGGCATGCCTCTCCCACTGCATCAGACACAGCCAGCAGGGTGCACTTTGGGACGTTTTCTGGCATTTTGATGCCTGCCTTCTCACATGCTCCAAGTGTGTCTGCCCGTCCCCTTCACCTCTTCACCCCTCTAAGGACTTTCCAAAGCCTGAAGGCAGACTTGTTTTTGTTTTTTCGAGGTACCAGGGAAGCTGGTGCTCAACCACTGAGCCACATTGGTTGCCCTGAGTTGGTTTTTTCATTTATTTCCTTGTTTCTTGTTTGGTTTTTAGGAGGCACTGGGGACTGCACCTGTGACCTCCCATGTGGGAGGCGGGTGCTCAACCATTTGAGTCACCTCTGCTCCCAGACTTACATTCTTAAGAGAGTGAAGTACTGTCTGGCTCTCAGCCTTTCCCATCCCTGGAAACTTTGCCTTGCTCTGAGAATTCTGAGACTCATCAGAATAATGAACTCCTGGTGGTTTTTTTTTTGTACACGTAATAGTTAAAAATACTCAGAAATCAGAAATTCTGATTCTAGAACCTATATATATACAAGCTTTTGGTCCTTTCAGAGGTTTCTTTACCTTTTTAAAAATGGTGGAATGAATGAATGGTTGACTAGGAGACGGCGACTCCTGACCAATAAGGAGTTTGGGTACGTGTTCCGCTCGCGTGGTGAGCACTCCTTTTCTTCACTGGTGTGTCACTGGACGTTGACCCTGTGAAGCCTGGGGGGCGGGGGTCCTGCGGGTCCCCCCAGCTCACACTTTCTCTCGACTGTCATTAACGAAGGTCAGTGGACATCAGGGCCCGGATGTGGGGAGCCCGTGGCTGGTTTCCAGGGTCGTCCCGGCCGTGGCGTTGGCCTGCGGTTGCGGGGGCCTCCTCGGAAGGGGGTGAGCGGGGCCCCACGGCCGTGCGCGGTCTGCCCAGGGCTCGGCCGCCCGTAGCGGACGCCCCGTGAAGCGGCCTCAGCCCCGAGGCGCCGCCGGGCCCTCCTGGCCCCGGGAAGTCACCCTCGCGCCGGCGCGTCGACGTGGCCCGCGCCCAGGAGCGCGCCGTGACTGCCGCGCGCTTAAAAACGGGCAGGGGCGCGATGTTTCACGACTACGGCCTCCTCGGCCTCTCTCGTTGTGACTCGAAGGGGGCCGTTTTCAAGGTCGCGCAGGTCCTATTCGCTTCTCGGCTCTTCCCTTGAGGAAACAAGCAGACCAAAGCGCACACTTCCTTTGTCCCGAGGCTCTCGTGCAGCTCCTCGTCTTGCTTCTCCGGCCGCCGTGCCCGCGCGCAGGGGCTGACGGGATTGGCCCCGTCACTTCCGGGCTGCCATCTTGGGCGGGCTGCGGGAGGGCGTGCTCCCCCGGCTCCGCGTCTGCGCAGCTGCCCTGCCCACGCCCTCTTCCCTTTAGGGCGTGTGTGTTTTGAGTGGGGTGACGCTCACGATTACCTCAAGTGGGAGGATGCCGTGCGACGAGACGCAAGCATGAGTGGCCACAGCCCAAGGAGGGAGTGTCGAGCTGGAGTGAGGACTGGGGTCTGGTGGCGAGAGAGCGCCTCTGCCCCGTGGGTCTGCTCGGGCCTTGATGCGTGGGCCCCCGGCAGCGGGGGCGCGAGAAGGGTGGGCTTCGCGGCAGCGGCCACCGCTGACAGGGCAGGCCGGGTCAGGCTGGGGAGCGGGGCTGGGGAGGCGGGAGAGGGTGGAGGAGAGCCGGGCGTCCAGGGCTGGGTGCGCTGCAGGGCCGGGCGTCCTGCCTGCACCCCACTGGCCACGCCCTGCCCCCTTGTCTAAGGGGCTGTTTGCACTCAGCGGGGCGCCCTTCCCCTAGACGGGAACCCCTTAAGCTTCTAGGGAGTGATAGGAGCAGGCCTGAGAAAGCCGAGGAGGATTTGCCTGGGGCAGGGCTGGCTAGAGCAGCAAACTAGAAGGTGGCTGCAGAGGGGTGGCAAGGTGATTATAGATCCTGTGATTCGTGCAGGGCATTTAGGAGCTCCTGGGAAGTAGTTTTGGAAAGTGGTGCGCTCCGTTGAAAAGAATAATTAAGGCCCTCATTCATTGGACTCCATAGACTGTCCTGTGCATTCCGTATTTTCACTTACATTGGAAACGTGAGTACGTTGGAGCCAAATATTTTCCTTAACTTGCTACTCCCACCAGTTGAGTTGTTCTAAGTGTTAACGGTACCAAGCATGTCATCCAGATACGTCCTTCTCAGGAGCAAATAGAATTACCCCTGGGAAATGACCATGGCGGACGGGGATGTGCGGGTAGTAGCAGTGTTCTCTTGAGGTCAGTTCCCGTGTCACTGGGCTCCCAGAGTTCCGACACTCCCCTCCAGCCATGTATCCTAAGCCCCAACGACTCCTAGGGCTCCTGGCTGAATGGGGAGGGGGAGAGGTGCCTGGTTTTATTCCTGTTAAAATACGATTCCATTATCGATCTTGTTCCTGCAGCTGTATCATCAGAAATCTGCCTCTGGAAGTATAAAGTCTGGGTAATGTGGAATTTGTGTGTCGGGAGAGCCAGGGCAAATACAGTCCAGCCTCTTGGCCCATCGAGGTTTTCTTACTTCAGCTCTCAGCCATCTTAGCGGGGAAGGGACCCTCTCCTCCCCCTCCCCCTCCTCCTCCTGTCTATTAGTATTTATTTTACACGATTGCTTCATAAATGGCCTCCCTGTTGTTTCCTCTCACAAGCTCCCGAAGATAATATTCCCATTTCACAGATGAGGAGCATGAAGTTGAGAGAGGAAGTTTGCATGATTCCGTCAGTGTAGACTGCAGGAAGGGAGAATGAATGCCCTATGCCGCTCCATCTCTTGATGCCAGTGCAGAGCTTTTTCTCTTCAAATCCTGCTGACTCTATGGGGCTTGAAACCAATTATGTTTTTTTAAATCAATAAACTTTCATTTAAAATTGAAGTATACATTGAAAACCTCACGATCATGAATTTACAGCATGATGGAATTTTCCAGTGACCTTACCTGGGTGATCACAGCACAGATGGAGAAACAGAAAAGAACCAGCACCCAGAAGCCCCCCTGCCCTTCTGCATCCACTGGGCTCTGGAACACTGTTGTTTGTCTTCGCCGGCTCGCCTACTGGAAAGGCAGTCATGAAGTTTGAGCGCGTTCTCTAAACACTCTATATCCACTGTATTAGTCTGCTAAAGGGCTGCCGATGCAAAGTACCAGAACTCTACTGGCTTTTATAAAGGGTTTTTATTTGGGGTAGAAGCTCACAGTTACAATGCCCTAGAGAGTCCAACTCAAGGCTCTTCCTCACCAAAGTCAGTTGCCACGTGTTGGAGCAGGATGACCGCCGACCTCTGCATGGTCCGTCCTCCCGGGGCTTCCTCTTCCTCTTGAGCTGTGTGGGCCCCACGTCTTCCCCATCTCAGCTGCAGGCTGGCACAGGGCTCCTCTCTCAGGGCTTCCTAGGCCAGCCTTGGCTGTCTTCCCAGGGTCAGCTGTGAGCTCTCAGGCAAATGGCCCATCATTCCTAGGGCTTTAGCTGCTTGAGCCTTATCCTTTGTCACATGACAGGATCAAAATGACCAAGTTCTCTCCTCTGTGTGCCTTTTTGCATCTATCTGTCCATTTGTATCAGACCTACCAAGGAGGCGGGGACTCAGCCTGAGTCACGCTTACTGATGTGGTCAAATCAGAAAAGCCCTAGCTCATTCTTACCAGGGAATCCAATCAAAGCAACCTCTGCTGAATTTAATGCTATCAAAGGCTAGCACACCCAGTTTACAAATAGGATCTTCCTTTTTTTGGGATTCATAAAATAATCTGGAATTGCCACACCCACCAAGCAAAAAACTCCCCTTTCCCAACATGCCCCCCACCATGCCCAGGCAGTCTCCTCTGTCAGCGTGAACTCTTCTGTGTCTTTTTGTTGTTGTTCAGTACCCAGTGTTGGGGAGTTCTAGTAGCTCCACCTCTTTGGCAGTGCTCTGTCTTAGTACTGCCATATGCTTTCGATCTGTTTTGCTCAACTTTTTCCTCCTTGGGTCACAGTCAAGTGTAGATGACATTCAAGTACACAGCACATTTGTCTGGCCATGCCCAGAGTTTGGTGAATATCCTGGCACCCCAGCTCTTATTCAACTCCTTAAGTGGGAAAAGTTTTTATAACAACTGATTCTGTGGTTTGGCTAGGCAGGTCTCACTGGGGCTCTGGGATGGCTAGATGGTCTCAAACCTTCTCACTCCTAGTTTTGGGAGCTGGTGCTGGCTATGGAGAAATGCAGCTGGCGTTGTTGGCTCGCTCTTGGTTAGCTCTTGGGTCTTCTGGTAGGCCCTTTGGGATTGCAGCCGGTGTCTAGGAACGAGGGCCCAGGAGGCCAAAGTGGAAGCTCTGGCTCTCTGAAGGCCTGGCTGCAGCAGTTAGGCAGTATTCTCATGGTCAAAACAGGTCAGTGGGCAAGCCCAGATTCTAGGGGAGGAGAAATTGACACTATCTCGTTGCCAAAGAGCCTGCATGATGCTACCATCTTGGAGTTCATTTTGGAGCTCTTAGTGAAGCACTGGAAATCATGGCGGGGATGGACGTGCAGAGGTAGAACCAGCTGTCACTTCTAATCAAATAAAATGGAAATATCTACCAACTTTGATAATTATTCATGACAAATCACTTTTCCAAACTGGTCATGCCATAATTGATGAAGAGTGACTCTGAGTTTCAGAAAGAATTTTTCTTGTGGAGCCATAATTTTGATGCTGTTCATTCTTTTTTTTTTTTTTTTTTCCACACTGGCACTAGCTTTTTTTTTTTTCCCCAAATTCTACTCAATTTATTCATTCTTGACCCTTGGACATTTAAATGATCCAAAAATGAAAATAAAAGAAGTTAGACTTCTTAAAGTAAATATTAATTTTTATCTATCTTTCTACATTTAAGTTGGACTTCTGAATTTTTCTTCTGGTTCCTTAGCATGTATGCCACAAGTATTTTGTCAATTGTGATGGCAATTTTTTTTCACTCTTATAATTTTACATTCAGGAATCTGTTGAGGGCCTGCCCAAGAGGTCTGTAGCCTCTGGTTTTGATCTTGCCTAAATATGCATGTGATGTTGGACACACTATTTAACCTCTGTGTCCCTCAGTGTCCTGCACTGTAAAATAGGTTTGCAACAAGGCACACTCCCCCACCCTGCCAGCTCTGTAGGACCTGGGCTTGCTCACTGGTAGTCCTCATGTGCCTGTTGCCGAGGTGTGTACAAGTTGCACTGAAAAGTGTCCTTTCAACCCACTTGGGGAATTCTTTAGATACTGGTCCAACAATAGACCTTCCTTCAGTTTCTGACCTGGGTCAAGTACTGGTCATACAGTAGATGCAGAGCAGGACATTGCAGTTTTAATCTGTTGTCTTCCCTGTGCGTGGTAACCAGTGTTTGGCTGGAGTCAAGGAAGACCCAGCGCTGGCCTCACGGGCCCCAGAGCCACGTGCCTCAGTTGGCTAAAGGAACCAGCTCTTGAGCCTCTCTGTGGTAATGCTGAGAAAAAGAGCGTTCGAAAGAGAATATGGTGGCTTTAGCTAATCACATCTAGGATAGGCACATGCCTCTTTGGTTTTGTTTATTTATTTTTTTCCTCTAAAAATTATTAGACTCAGAACTGGAAGAAACCCTCGTGGTTTCCCACATTGATGAGAGCCTCGACCGAGAACCCAGAAAGCATGGGGTTTTGTTAACTGCCCCATAAGGTATATAATCTTTACTAGCTGCCCTTTAACTTTTAGAGAAAATGTAATAAAATGATTCCACTCCTTTTCCTTCTGTTTCTTTTCCACTCACCCATTGGTGGCATGTGGCATTGAGGGGGCTTAATTGCCTTGGCAGTGAGCCATGTTTTCTCATGGGGACTGGAGCAGGCTAAATGGGGCTGTAACGCTTAGTGGGGTACCAGAGTTTCCTGAGGAATGTGAACCTAATTAGGGATTCCAGGGGCAGGCTTGACAAAGAGCACACAGAAGCAGAGTTAAGGAAAAGCTCCTGAAGGAAGCAAAGGAGGGTACTACAGTCTTGGCTGTCTGCATCTTGTGTAGCCCTTGCTTTGTGCTGAGTCCCTGCCCGCTTTGAGACTTGTCTAAAGTGGCTGCCTTGGGTCGCTTTCCTCCATGGAGCTCCCTCACCCCAGAGGAGCCCTTTATGACCTGCCTTGAATGAATAAAACAGGCCACCTCCTGCAGCCCTCCCTGGGCCCTGCCTAGGGTCTCCCGCTGGAATTCCAGAACATTCCGTGTTGACCTTAATTCTGGCCAAAATGTACCAGGATTGCTGATATTTCTGCTGGCATGCACTTCTCTCATGGGATCTCTCGAGGGAGGCTACCTCTTCTAACTCAACCCTCCTATTTGTAATAAAAGATGATGATGATTTAAAAAAATGAACAGTTTATCTTTTCTTGATTATATGTAATGGGCAAATGAAAATATCTGGCTGTTTTTATTGATCAGTAGCATACAATGTAAAAAGAAAAGCTAAAAAACAATAAAAGTGCCCCTGCAAAACCAGCTCGTACCAGTCAGATTGCCACTCTGTATAGAAATGAGGCAGCCATCCCTCTTCCCAGGTCCCGGGGCCAGAGAAATTTTGTGTCTGTTTTCACTTTCCAGTGCCTAGTTCAGGGCTGGAGGGACAGAAGGAACCCTGTGACCGTTACCATGTGAAAAGAAGGTGCTGCAGTCTTGATTTCATCATGAATTTCTTTCCCAAAGAATTGTTTTTGCACAGATGAAAACAGGAGCAAACTACACTCCAGGTTTTGCCCAAGTTATCCTAAAACTCAAACTCTTAAAATTGAGACACTTTTTGTATAAGGATAGAACTTGGCACAGTCACACCTTTTTATGTGGCCTAACCAGCAAGTTGCTTTCCGACTCACCTGCAAGGTGGAGGTTAAGTCTTGCTGAGCCTTTCTTCTCCACCTTGCTTGAGCTTCTTTTCTAAGTAGTGGGAGATGGGGCTCTTTTAGGTGCATGTGCTTATTTAATGTTTATTTAACCTAGGACTTCTTAACCTTTTGTGTTCCACAGACCCCTTTGCCAGTCAGATGAAAACCACGGGCCCATTATTAAGTCCACACTACACTGTGTATTATTTAATACATAGATCACACCCATACCATGTCGCCGCAAGAATAATGTTTTTTTGAATTTCAGTTCGAGCTCATGGACCCCCTGAAATCTTTGTCCGTGGACCCCTGGTTAAGAACCCCTGATTTAGTACCTGTTGGTTGGTTGAGACTGCCAAGCTCATCTGCCTTTCCCAAACCTTTGCTTATGCCATCTGGCTCATTGGCTTGATGCCAAAATGTGAGAATTTACTGATGGGCAGAATTACCTGGAGAACAAATAGGGAAAAGTGGCAGGAGGGGAGGCCAACCTGCCAGGTGTTCATCGTAGCAGCTAGACATGTGAATACATGCTACATACACAGATTACATATACAAGTCTGTTTTCACTTCTCTTCTCAACTTTTCTACGTGCTGTGAAACTCATTCATTTGACCCAGCACAATGGGAATTTTTGATGATTCAGAAAAAGTTGAACTGAAATTCACCCTTATTCTGTGCAAGCATTAGTATGTTGTGCATCCATTAGCTACGTGCAGAATTAGAGAAACTGGTGGCGAATGTTGCTCTTCCTATGACTTTGCCCAAAGTAAAATTTAATCAGGAACAGCAATGACAAAACAGCGGAGTGCTTTGTTATCTTGTATTCATCAGAAAGGAAAAAGGTCTGGAAAGCGCTTGGAGAATGGAATTGTAGTTTCTGTCTCCCCGGTCTACAGTCTCCACAGGAGGTAAGCAGGGAAGGACCTGGCCAGGTTTTTGTTGTTGTTGTTATTTGTTTACTTTAGCTTGTCACGTTATTAAAAGTCTACCTTGGGAAGCAGATGTGGCTCAAGGGATTGGGCTTCTGTCTACCATATGGAGGTGCAGGTTCAATTCCCGGGGCCTCCTGGTGAGGGCAAGCTGGCCTGTGTAATGGAGAGCTGAGCTGGTGCAGCAAGATGGCACAACAAGGGGAGACACAGAGGAGAGACAGAGAGAAGCAGCAGACCAGGGAGCTGAGGTGGTACAAGAGATTGAGCTCCTCTCTCCCACTCCAGAGGTCCCGGGATCAGTTCCTGGTGCCACCTAAAGAGAAGACAAGCAGACAAGGAAGAATGCACAGCGAATGGACACAGCAGACAGTAAGCACAGGTGGCAGGGGGGAGATTAATAAAAAATAATAAAAATGAAAAGATCCTTGCGTAAGGGAAGCAGGTGTAGCGCAGTGGTTGAGTGCCTGTTTCCCATATACAAGGTCCTTGGGTTCAATCCCTGGTACCTCCTAAAGGGAAAAAAAAAGTTTATCTTGGGAAGCTGATGTGGTTTAAGCAATTAAGTGCCTCTGTCCCACATGGGAGGTCCCAGATTTGCTTCCTGATGTCTCCTAAAAAGGAAGATGAAGAGACTCAGTGAACACCAACACTGGGGGCAGTGGGGGGGGGGGGGAACGGGGAGAAAGAAAAAAATAAAAATAAATCTTTTAAAAAAGTCTGTCTTCTGGGGAGCTTGTGTAGCTCAGTAGTTGAGTGCCTACCTCATACATATGAGGCCCTGGGTTCCATCCCCAGACCTCCTAAAAAAAGTCTTATCTCCTTCCTCAGGAGAAAAAGCTCTGGACCATGGAGTCTGGGTCTCCACGTCTGTGGGGCGTCTGCTCCCCCCGCCGCCAGGATCGCTGTGTAGGCAGAAGAGACGGTGTGGGAAGACACTTCCCAGGATGGGACGTGCTCGCTGGCGTTCACGCGGGTCACAAAACCTCAGCGCTGAGCTTTGCACGCGCGCGCACACACAGGCGTGCACTCCCGGGGCACAGCCGTGACTGGGTGAAAAGCCCCTGGCGGTCCTGCCTGGCCACCGGAGCTGCTGCTGACCTGGAGACGAGGTTATCAGCCCAGCGAGCTCCAGGCACGGTGGAGCCGGGTGCGGGGCCGGGCACAGCCCTGTTTGTTTGGGGTTGCCCTTGGCAACCGTAGATTAGGCCCCGGAATATAACTGAGAAGATCATAAAGTGACTGGCAGCAGGGCCCCTCTCTGCGTCATGGGGAGGCCTGATCCTGTGGGAGGCGCATGTGCCCTATCTGCGTCACGGGGATGCCTGGTTCTGCGGGGGGCGTGCGCCCTCTCTGCGTCATGGGGAGGCCTGGTCCTGCGGGGGACGTGCGCCCTCTCTGCGTCACGGGGAGGCCTGGTCCTGCGGGGGGCGCGTGCGCCCTCTCTGCGTCACGGGGAGGCCTGGTCTTAACGGGGGACACACCCTGTTTGCGTCATGGAGGCCTGGTCCTGCGGGGGGCGTGGTCCCTCTCTGCGTCATGGGGAGGCCTGGTCCTGGGAGGGGGGGGCGCGTGTGTGTTCCTCACTGCGTCACGGGGAGGTCTGGTCCTGTGTGGGTGCGCCCCCTCTCTGCGTCACGGGGAGGCCTGGTCCTGCGAGGGGTGCGTACCCTCTCTTGGGTTTCCTGCAGCTTGCTGGGGTAGCCTGCTTGCCCCCGGCCCGGGTCCGTGGTTAATTTTTCTGCACCTCCGAGCTCCCGTGGTGAGAACGGGGAAAGCAGTTCCCACCAGCAGAAGCCATCCAGGTGACTGGTGTGTATTCTCTGTAAAACTGCACACGTGACGCAACGTCGTGGGGATGCGGTCTCATCGTGCCTAGAAAGGGCGCTCACGAGCCTGCTGGGCTCTGGGGAGGGGCGACGGAGGGGCGCGTGGACACACCGCAGGCCAGCGCCTGCACGGGGTGATGAGCCTCGGGGAACCGTGCGGGGGAGGGTCCGGCCCTTCCTTCCCCGCCTCATGGCTGCTCCCTGGGCCCTGGGCCTGAAGATGCTGTTGAGGAAGGACGTCCGCCCAGATGGCACAGCGGCTCCTCGGGGGCGGGGTCTCACCTGGGCGATGACCAGCGCTCTCCACAGTTCCTGACCAGCAGGCCCCTACCCGAGTCCACTCTGGGCCGGTTCGCATCATCCCCCCATCAGATGTGAACGGTGCCAGGTGGGCCTGGAGGCTAAAGAAACATTGACTCCTTACTGCCAAGGAGGGCGACGCCAACCGAGAAATCAAGAGTACAGTGTTTCCTCTTGTCATAGAAAAAATGACACAGCAGCCAGACTGCGCCGGGAGACCTTGCGCGAAGGTCATGCTGGAGGTGGGAGGGACGGAGCAGTGTGCGTGCTCCGGGGGTGCTGGACGATGGGCTCCCTGGACGCCCGCAGTCAGCATGGGTATCTGGCTTCCCCATTCAAAGGAGAGGGGTGGGCGGGGCTGCCGCCCCGTGGAGGGGGCGCTCCCCAGTTGGCCGCGGAGGCCCCAATGAGCAGGGGAGAGTCGGGCCTTTATTCGGCACTGGCACGGTGACCTGGAATCCCTGAGGGAGCTTCCTCGTGTCAGAAGCAACTGGCCAAAGGGCACGCGGCGTATCAACGGGATGGCGGGGCTGGGCGCTGTGCCAGCAGGCCCCATGCTCCTGGCAGGTCTTGGGGCAGGTGACTTGGCTTGCCCGGGCCTCTGCATCTCCTGAAAAGTGCTGACCCCTACCTTATCGGGTCGCTGGTGGGACCGAATTAGACCCAGAGCCAGCGCTTGGCGCCAGCCTGGTGCCCACTGGAGATGCGGCCCATCTGGTGTTGCACAGAGCGGGCAGGAAAGCCCTGTGTGTTCACCACTTAAGAACAATGCCTCCAGGAAAAGTGAGGGAGTACTTTGAGAGGCAGGCCGCAGTTACCTGGAGAAAGCCCACCTGCAAAGTGCATTCCTGGTCAAGTGACAGAGAGGAGCGCAGGCTGGGAGGGCCCCTGGTAAATACCACGTTCATTGTTTGAAGGGCCAACGAGCTGTGGAAACGTGCCTTGCAGGACGCCTGCCGCGGGCCCGGCGTCCCTGGGAATGCAGCCTGCCCCTCCTCGTGGCTTGCCCAGCGCCTCGTGCTCTGCCCGCTCAGTCCGCATTGTGCTGGGTTGACACGGTCTGTTTAGCTGCCTGCTCCACCGGCCGGGAGCGCCCCGAAGATGGAGGCTTAAGGGTCTGAGCAGCCCCTGGCGTCTCCAGCCCTAGCGCGCCCACAGCCCCAAGTGGACAGCAGGGGCGTTAAGATGCACTGTTCCGTGGCCTCCTGGTAGTCGCGCCTCTGTGGCTCGACGGGCAGATCTGGTGACCTTGGCGATTGACCCCAGCAGCAGAACAAGCTAGAGTCGAGGGGTGCAGGCACAGAGGGTGACTTCCTGGGAGGTGTCCATTCTGTAAGGCCCTCGCTGGGGCTGGGACGTGTGGAAGCTGGCCACGCGGGTGGGGGCGGCCCCAGCTCTGACTTTCAGGGCACTTTGGCATTTCTGGGACCCATAAGTCTCCAGAGGCAGGACTGGAGTTGGCGTCTGATTTTGCATTGGGCAGCCTGAAATACCCTGCCCCGACCCCGTCGTCACCTGGCTTGAGGAAGTCGGAGCAGGGAGCGTGGCTGCTGAGGCAGACGCCTCTGTCTGCCAAACATCGGAAAAAAGGGTTTGTTTCCCCCTTTCTTATTGGAGGGAGGGAAAATTAGGATGAAAAAAGCAGTATATTTCGAGGGAATTCCTGTCCTAGCATTTGGCCTGGGCTGCATGGCCCAGCGTGTCCACCTGATCGTGAGTTTACTCCGCCGTTGGCTGCTCTAGATTTCCCCGGGGCTGCTGCTCCTGTGTGTTTTTACCTGCGCATTCATTTGACTTAAGGCTTTGATCCAGAGCTCCGCCACCGCCTCCATTTATAGCAGTGCTTGGGATTTTCGGGATAGCGTGCCTCGACATTGATTTTCTTAAAGATTTTCTTGGAAGGGAGCTTCTTCCCTGGTGGGCAAGCAGGTGCAGACTCACAGAGTTTTGATAACCATTTGCTTCCCCATGCCAGGAACCCGCTTTATCTCCTGCTCCATCACCCCAAGACCACTCTAGTAAACCCTGCAATGTATGCCTTTGTTATGGGCGCTCTCCTCCCACTAGGCTGTAAGGAGGATTGGGATTTGTCCGTTTTGTTTATTACTGTATCAGCATGAAAGAGCAATGAGTGCTGGCAAGAGAGGGCACTGCATACGAATTTGTTGAGCAAATGCAAGAAGTGGACAAGATCCCATGCGTCAAATGGAAGGCTCCGTAGGGACGGAGCTCTAGATGGGGCGCTGTGCGGTGGACCTGGGCAGGGTCGGCTCCTCGGCAGCCGTGGTGCATGTGGATCGTTTATCATCTTCTGGAGGGTATGCTGGGGCCATGCCGGCTGGACATGTAAGCCCCCGTCTGCCAAGGGGGTCATCAGTGAGCAGAACACTTCTGGATTCTGGGGCAGAATAGCTTAGGTGGCTGCCGCTTTTCAAGTTTCTAAGATGATGCCAGGGTTTTCTCATCATTATCCCAACAAACATAGGCTTCCAGAGAGTGAGATTTTCTTGTTTTTTGAAGCACCAGGGGCTGGGGATTGAACCTGGGACCTTGTACGTTGGAAGCTGGCACTCAACCCCTGAGCTACGGTGGCTCCCCTGAAGTGGCTTCCCTGCTTGTTTTGCCTTTTTTTTTTTTTTAGGAGGCAGCAGGAACCAAACCTGGGATCTCCCCTGTGGAAACCCCTTGAGCCACATACACTTCCCAAGAGTGAGATTTGAAAGGAGAGGCTCTGATCCTTCACACCTCCCTTGCCAGCACGTCACACGTTTTGGGACGTGCTATGAGGCATTTGGGCACTATGTGGGTACTGCACTGAGAGGGAAAGTTAATCGCAGGGTGGCTTATCTACCTGATTGTCTTTTCTCATTATCCCCACCATCCTGTGCAAATCTTTCTGTAATTCCTTATGTTTCCAAAGCCATTTGTTTTTTTGAGTGTTTTTTTGTTTGGTTTTTTTTTTTGGCTTTGCTCATTTACTCCATCACCCACTCATAAAATTTTAACATGCATATCTGTATGGTGCTGGAGATAACACAAATAAAAATGATGTGGTCTCTGCATTCCTGGAAGTCTTGGTGCTATAGGGAAGCAGGCCACCAGGCCAGAGATTCCGGGGGGTGAGTGCTGCTGAAGGTGTTGGGGAGAGGGTGGCTCTCAGTGGGCAGAGAAAGGGAGGCCCAGTAGATAGAACGTGAGTCAGAATTTTTATGTACTAATACAGACAAATGAATGACCATGTGTCATTTATGAACTTACTGAGGAGCTTACTGAGTAAGATAAGCAAGAGAGCTATAAATAGTTGTCGTGGTAAGGACAAAAGTCACCTGTTACCCACTGCAAGCCACAAGACCCATTAGTCACATCCCTGGGGTTTTTCCTTCCTTTGCACAGTTTTTAGAAAATTCTTTGAGAATGGGGGTTCAAGAGACACGGGGGAGGAAAGCCAGGAGGAAGCCAAGGCGGGAAGCAGAGTTCAGGTCGTAGGTGCCCCAGGTCCCGCTGGCCTTCCAGAGCCTTTCCAAGCCAATCTAATCCCTTCTCCACCCACGAGCCTCTCCTACCCCAGGAGAGTTCCTTCTTGCTGTGGACTGGCCTGGCCCAGCCACAGCATCATCCCTTTTTATCCTCACATGTTCCCTGTAGGGAAGTGTTCTAGTCTGCTGGGCTGCCAAAGGCAGTACACCCGAAATGGGGAGGCTTTTACAACAGGGATTGATGAGCTTACAAGCTTACAGCTCTGAGGCTAAGTGTCCAAGTCAGGGCATCCCCAGGCAGGGCTCTCTCCTGAAGACCGGCTGCCAGCCGTCCCCTGTCACGTGGCAAGGCACGTGGCGGTATCTGCTGGTCTCTCCCTCTTGCAGGGTTCATTGCCTTCAGCTTCTGGCTTCCATGCCTTTCTCTGTTTCCTGTGACTTTTCTCTCCGTCTCTGCATATTCATCCCTTTATAAAGGATTAAGGCCCACTCGGGGCCACGCCTTAATTACAGTCACCCAATCCAAAGGTCCTTAACGGAAGTAACCTAATCAAAATGTCCTCCCCACAGTGGATTCCCAGCCACAGGATTGGACCAGCTTTAAGAGCATGTTTTCCCTGGGGTACAGACGGTCTCAAACTACCACAGGAAGTTAACGATTATTACTTCCATTTCTCAGATGAGGAAACTGAGGCCCAGAGAGATTATATATCAAAGTTGCATCCAGACCTCAAATCTGGTTAGCTATCGCCGTTGGGTCATTTGTCCTCGGTGCCCTTCGCTGTGTCTCTTGGGCCTTAGTTTTCGGTGTACTTTCATCAAGTTGGCTTTTGTGTGCCTGTCTTAATGAACGCACAGTTCTCCAGAGGATCACGGCAGAGTTAACAGAAAGACCTTTCTGTCTCATGTGCTGCATGTCTACGCCTGGAGTGAAATAACCACAAGGATATTGTCACAGAATTTAGATTCCGTTTCCATCTCTACTTACAGAAACAGTTCTGGAAAGGGCTGTCCATTTCATAGAGAACACAAGACCCTCTGCGTGGTTGCTGGTGTCAAGTGTGGGCAGTGAGAAGACCCCCCCACACTGAGTCCTCGACTCCCCTGGGTGCCAGCTCCCCCACGCTGCCCAGGGAGCAGGGGGTGGGATTAGCTCAGCGATCCTGAGCCATCAGCTCTTTGCCATTGGGGTGAAGTTCTGAATACAGGAGCAAATGTGCGTTTTTCTTGGGGGTGGTGGAGGAGGCTCCATGGTTTTCATGAAATTCCCAAAAAGGACTGTGGCTCTCCAAAAGGTAACAGAAACTTGGACTCTCTTCATGCTGGGGCTCGTCCAGTTTTAAAATTCTAAAGTTTCGTGGTGGTGAATACGGTCAAAGACGGCCTCAGCTTTTGGGAACCTCACTGGATTTTTCATTTTTAAAGCAGTTGGGGGTTTAGGAAAAGCGGGCAGAAAGTATAGTCCCATTCCATCCCCCGCCCAAGTTTTCTCTATTAACATTTTGCATCAGTTGCGTTTTCCCTTGGTTAGTAGGCCTGGTATTTCTTTCTTCTTTTTTTTTTCCCCCGTATGTTTTTCCCGGTATTTTCTTGAGTCCCTGTTTGCTTATCCTGTTTCTTTTTTCTTGAAGGTGGTGACTCCCTGCTGTGCGCAAGTCCACGTAGAGCGGGTAAGTCTTGGCGTATCTTTTGGGCCATTGTCGCATCACCTCTCCCTTGCTGTTTGACTCCAGTCTGCAAACCAGGAACTGTGCCCTCTCAGGGGAGTCCAGTGCTTCCTTCTGGGATCCACTCACACCGTCTGTGCTGCTGGGCTTTTCGTGTGCAGCGCTCTCCGCAGGAACCTTGGCCCTCGTTGGTGTGCTTTCTTTAAGATGAGGAAAACCAGGTGCTCATTTGGATGAACCGCCTTTGACTCAGTCTCGGTTCCCTTTAGAGGGTTAATATTCCTAAGACTGTGTCCTTATCTATAAGCCAGAGATTCTGCATTTCCGCGGTATGACTGTGGTCAGTGAAAGTGCCTGTGTCCCTCCCCAAGGTAGAGAGCAGGAGGAAATAGATACGTGAACATTGAGCCTTGGCAAAGGCTATGCTCTTATCAGATGCAAGGTAAACGAAATTGCCATCTGTTACCCAAATGAAACTCCTCGGATGGCACGGTGCCTCTCAGTGTCCTCGGGGCTCCACCGGTTGGGAGCTAGGGGGGTCGAGCCTTGTTTCTCCGCCTTATTAGTGGCTCGCTGGACTGAGGTGCCTCGGTGGCTCCTGGGATGCCACGTGAGCTGGCCGTGTGCCGTCGGGAAGCGTGATCCTCTCCCATGTTCCCTGTGCTTCCCCAGCCGGTCGGGCGGCGCCCCTTTGGTCTAGGTTTTGTTTGATACAGTCCGAAGAGTTCTGCTGGGGGTTTTGCCAGCTGTCCTGCATCCGGCATCCCTCTCTGCTGAGAGTGGTGGCCTTGGACACAGAGCTGGGTCTGCCCTGTGCTGGCATGTTCGCCAGAGGGCTCAGCCCTGCCGTGGCCGGGATGGCAGACTGGTTGCTGTGACGAAGCTCGAGTTCGAATTCCAGCTCGACTGCCCGCTGGCTGTGCCCTGTGCATTTATCCACTGAGGGGGGGTGCTCCCCTAGCCTGGGTGGGGAGCGGTACAAGAAGAGGGCTGAGCAGGGCTCCACACTTAACCCGCTCCACTGGCATGCCCCAGGCTGGCATTGTGCCTCTCTCACTACTGCCAGTCCCTTTGATCTCTACTTCTGGAGAGCAGAATATGCATTGGAGGTGATAAGAAGGTCGAAAGGAACCGCCAAGGTCTGCTCTGGCTGTGGAGCCCCCAGCCCTCGGGGGCTTTGTGGCCCGGGGATTTGTGGGTGAACCCCGGCTCTCAGTGCCCACATGGTGCTGCCTCTGGGCCCAGCACCTGCAGGGGTGGGACCCCTGCAGCCAGAGCCTCGCTGCTTTCCCTGCCTTCCCTGGAGCCCCTGAATCCCGGGGAGGGGCCGCTCCCCTGCCGGGCACCCTCACCTGTCTCTCTGGGAAGCCTGGCCCTCTGTTGAGTTCTCCCACGCGTGGCCGGTCCGAGAGCTGGCCCTTCTCTCAGCCGGCTCTCCCCGCCTCCCCTGGC
This sequence comes from Dasypus novemcinctus, assembly GCF_030445035.2. Classification (NCBI taxonomy): domain Eukaryota; kingdom Metazoa; phylum Chordata; class Mammalia; order Cingulata; family Dasypodidae; genus Dasypus; species Dasypus novemcinctus. Next base: position 8,386,864 of record NC_080677.1, read on the forward strand.
TACCCTGAACGTGTGCTTCTCTTAGCTGTGGCTTGGCTCGGCACACATGGACTCGGTTTCATACCCCCGGCTGAGCACTCCGGGGCCGCTCTGTACCGTCAGCTCCCTGCGAACTGTTTCGATTGCTTTGACCAGCGGTTCCGAGTGTGGTCCCTGGACCAGCAGCATTTGCATTTGCATTGCCTTGAAACTTGGTACAAATGCTCATTCTGGGTTCCTGCCCAGACCTGCTAGTTCAGCCACGTGGGGCTGGGGCCCAGCCTCCCTGCTGTAGTGAGCCCTGCAGGTGGGGAGGGTGCCCCTCCCCTGGGAGAATGGCAGCTCGCAGGCAGAAGGGGGGCCGGGTGTGGGCTGCGGCTCTGCAGGGTGCCCACCTCCCTTCCTGGACTCCCGGGGAACGCGTGCCTTTGGCCTTGAGAGGCCTTGCTGTGTCCCCCTCTTAGGGTGGGGCTTGAGCCGGTCTCCCCCCGGGTGCTGGGAACCCTCGATGGAAGGTTGGATGTGGGCAGCCCAAGTCAGGCCTGGGGTTCTGGCACCCCGTGTCCCGCCACCCTGTGCATGGGTGCCTGGTGCAGTGGACCGCCTCTGCACAGAGCTGGCCAGGTGGAGGCTTCCACCTCCACGTCCCAGGGCTGAAAGCACAGACTCCTCTTCTGCTCTCCTGGCACAGCGGGGGCTGGGGAACGCCTAGCACTGTGAGCCCACAATAGTGGGGTGCCATGGACTCACCCTCAGACAACCCCAGCGTTCCCCCGTGCCGCCTTGGGAATCTCTGGGCTGGAGAGGGTCGGGGCCAGGGTACCCGAGCATCTGTGGTTATTTTCCCATTGCCCCTGTTCACGGGGTCGCTCACCTGTGTTGGACACTGTCCCAAACACATTCGCCTGTGTGGTAACCTCTACGCACCCCAATATGGAAATAAACTCAGGGCTCAGAAAGTCACGTTCCTTGCACCTTGGTCTTGGCTTCCTGTGCTCACGGTCCGGAGTTTCACAAGCAAGCGCCATCCGTTGGTGTAGCTTCCAGTTTTTTGGTGTGCCTCATTAATAAATCAAAGATCATTTGCTTAGGAGCAAAGCAGAACAGAGCAAAGCGCCTGCTGTTCTGTCAGGGGCACTTGAAGCGATGGTTCCTTGGTGCCTGTTGCTTTCGGGCCCTCGGTTGGGTATTTTTGGGTCCTCCGTGCCTTGGGCAGTCTCAGAACGTCACTGTGCAGTGGATGTTATGGTTAAGAGCCGTTCAGTAACTTTCCCAAGGTTATGTTGCTCGTAAAGGAGAGCGGGGTTTCTGATTTCAAGTTGAGTCCTTTGCCCCCACCCCAACCCCTCCCGATTTCAGCACTTCCTGAGCCCAGTCTGCACAGGGTCTCTTTTGTTTCCCGGCAGAATTTCCCACTCTCTCCCCAAATGTTATCTGGTCGTGGTGACTCAGTCGTCCTTGAACTCTATCAGTCATGAGCCATTCCGGGTTTGGAGCAGGTGGCCTGTTGGGGGTTGTGGCTTACTTTTCATGAGGCTCTGTTTGATATTTAGCTCTGGAGGCTGGAGGCCCCCCGTGGGGGAAGGGGAGAGGCGCTCAGTGTCCTTTGCTCAGACCCGGCTGGCATCCTGCTCTGTCCGGTTTCTCCTCCTCTATGGTGGCGAAAGGCTGGCAGCAGCACGGCTGACCTCTCCTCTGCAGAGAAAGCCCGAGGGCCTTGAACCCTTCTCAGAGGTTCCAGAATAGCTTCATCCAAGCACATTCTAACACTTGGAGCAGCTCGGCCCTCCTAAGTGCAGTGGTCCTGGGGTAGCAGTGGCCTGATGGTTTTGAAACACTGAACTTGGAGACGACATGCCAGTGGCTGCTGTGACAGCAGGACTTGACAGTACCCTGAGAGTGAGTAGAACCTTCTTCTGTTTACTACAGTGACTCACGTAACAGTGGGATTTAGTGTTAGATGAATACAATGGACTGAGACATGGTGGCAGTGAGTTTGGTGGAAAAGTCCAGGAGCCAGACTAGCCCTTTGTAAATGTTAACTTAGCTGATTAGGCACACAAACGCACTCTGAGTTTCCTGGAAGCCAGGGTTAGAATGTAAGTGCACCTTATCTGGAAGCAGAGAAACAGGGATGGTCGGGAAAGTCTGTCCTGAAGGCCTTGAGCAGGATGTTGTCTGAGTACTGGGGCTGCTGTGTCAGTGGAAACAGAACTGACAGGAGACACCTGTGAATAGTCTGAGATTTCATAAAATTGCCTTACCTGGCAGTGGGGGTGCACAAGTCTGAATTCCATAGGGCAGGCTGCAGGCTGGGAACTCCAGTGAAGGTCCCTTGAGGAGCTGGCTGGCTGCAGTAGAGATGGGAACTCTCCCTTCTGGCTGCTGAAATCGCTTCTTCTTTTAAGGCTTTCAGCTGTTAGGATGAGACTTCTCTCCTTGCTAAAGGCAGTACCCTCAGTTGATCGAAGATGTAGTTAGCCGTAGGTGCAGTCAACTTACGATGCTTTAAGTCCATGAAATGTCCTCACAGTAACAATTAGACCAGCACTTGCTTGACCAAACAGCTGGACACCCAAACGTGGCCAAGCTGACACATGAACGAAACCGTCACAGCAAATGCTGCAGTCTGCTCAGAGGCTGAGCGGGGTGATGATTTTAGAAGTCCAGGACAAGACATTGTAGGACGGCCTCCTCGGTACTTATGGCTTTATGTTCGCAGAGTCCTTGATGCTGCTTTTCGATATAGGAAGAGATACTTGGTGGCTCTCCAGTCTGCTTAAATTGCCCTTGCACTATTCATCTAAGGGACTTGGTCCTCTGGACCCAAAGAGACTGCTTCCTTGTTTTTCTAGATCACCGCAGGTGCAAGGTAGTGGAGAGAAGTTTAAGACGGAGCCACCTCATAGGCTTTGGCTGCTACGATATATCCATGAAGTCGGGTTTTTTGTTAGAGGGAAAAATCTCTTTCTGGGGCTCTGCCTCATGTGGATGCCATTAACCCTTCCTACCCTGGCCCTAGGGTGGATGTTGGGCCAAAGCAATGGCATGTGTGAACTGGACCGAGCAGTTGGAGCTCTACTTCCGAGGCTAAGTGGGCAGGGCGGCTGGACTCAGGTCCCACCCTTGGAAGCCCATGTGCTTCCTCCAAGAGGCGGGGAGGAGAATGCCATGGTGACCCAGCGAGGGAGGCTGCAGCCAGGGGGTGGGAATGGGAAGGGGAGAGGAGAGGAGAGTGAGGTGGGGGCTGGAGGACCGGGAGGTGGGGGCAGAGGATGGCAGTGGAAAGAAAAACACAGGGGAGGGTGGCTTGTGGGTACGGGGACGTGGTGTTCGGCAGGTTGTGTGTGAGATTCTGGGGACTGTTGGTACACACGTCTGTCTGGTTGGAACTTAGGCCAGGCTGCAGAGGAGGGCCAGGGGAGGGGACCTCCACGTTGGGAGAGTCTTCTGGCTGTTGCAGGTATGGGGTGCACAGAGAGAAAAGGTCAGAGGCCTGCCCTTGGAGATATTCCATTATTAGCTCTCATTTATGGGTCCCCTAGTATATGACAGACATAATACATTGATTCCAGTGCTTTTGTTCTCGATTTCAGTTAGTTCTGCTCTAATCTTTGCTATTGCCTTCCTTCTGCTTGCTTTGGGAAGAGTTTATTGTTCTTTGTCTAGCTCCTCCAGGTGTGTGCTTGGTCTTTTGATTTTAAGCTCTCCTTTTTTAACATAGGCACTTGGGGCTATAAATTTCTCTCTCAGCTTTGCTTTAGCTGCATCCCACAAGTTTCGATATGCTTTGTTCTCATTTCTATTCGTTTTGAGGTACTGATTGATTTTGCAATTTCCTCCTCAACCCACTAAATGTTTACAAGTGTGTTGTTTAACTTTCATATTTTGTGTCACTACATTGATGCCAAAGAATGCCTTATTTGGGGAACTAGGGGAAGAGACGCCGATGGAAAAGAGCCAGTGGTCAGAAACAGGGGAGACATGTGAGGACCTCTAGTTTGAGCCTGTGATTTGCAGGCTCTTTTCTGGGTGTTCAGAGGCAGAGTTCCCTTCAGCTTCCACACGATTGCTAAGGGAGCTGACGGGCCCGGTGCCCCGAGGCGTCCTGCAGTGCTCTCCCAGGGGCAGGTGGCCAAGGCCATGTCTGCACAGCCTGTCACTCCTAGTCATTCCCGGGCAACCTCCAGTGACCCTCCTGGACCGAGAAGGCCACATGCCGCCCGTGTGGCCAGCCCTGCAAGAGGGCCCTCTGCCCCGCCTGAGATCCCCTGCTCCCCGGCTGCTCTGCAGAGACCTGCGCCCTGACTTCTGGGCTGCAGGACCTCACGTGTTTGAGTGCCCGCCCAGCACGGCTGGCTGCCCAGGATGCAGGTGCCAGGGCCTCCGCCAGCTGCCGCCGCTCCCACGCTGGTGGCCTTTGCCTGGGCCATTGTGGTTTCTTGCACCGGAGAGGAGGTTCTCTAATAATAGCCCGTGACATTTGAGTCAGCTGTTTATTGAAATTGTATTGGCTGTCCTTCTCTTTGTTTAATTCAAGTGAAGACAATGGGTTGTTTCTGTCAAAGGTGACATCAGGCATCAGGTTACATGGATGAGACTGGAGTTTTCCAGCCAGGTCCTTTTATGTTCCTTATGCCCTTGTATTGTGCGTGTGTATGAGATCGTGTGTGTCAGGACTTTGTCCCATATGGTTTGCTTAAAAGCCCAAATCAAATAGAGGAAATGATCGTGAGCCAGGAGATTAACACAAGAAAAGACTGAATGTTTAGGACAAATGTGCAAGTGCAAATGAAGCAAGTGCAAATGCTTCAGTTCTTGTCATCATCCCACCAGTGGCTCATCCCAGATTCCCTCGGTGCTACTGAATTCGTTTGGAAAGAATGCCCACTGCGTGGGAGGACCGGACGTTTGTGATGGATGAGAAGAGATTGGCCTGAATGATATTCCTTTGGTTTTGTTGCAAAACGCTATGCAGCAGCAACAAATTTTAGACAGATTCTGAAGAAAACATCCTTGCTTTCCGTGGCTAACATAATGGGGTCGGGCGTTCTGAAGAAGGAGCGGAACATGTCACAATCCAGGACAGAAGCACTGGGATAGCTGCCGCTCCAGGGCGCCGCCAGCCCTTCCCCGGTCCCCAGTGGTGGCTTCGTGGTGTGGATTCCTTGCCCTTGTTGGCAGTAAGTCCAGGCGTTGGGTTGGATGCTGGTTATTTCGCCCTTGTGGGCCAGCAGGGACTTGTGAATATCCTTGCTTCTTCATCTCTCCGATCTTCAGGAATGAGAGAGAGAGGGAGAGCTCAAGAATATCATTGGATCAAATCCAAATATCCAGTTTAGTTGAGAGAGCCAAACTGAGGATCAATGGTTTTGGCAAAAGCCTGGTGAAACCCAGAAATAGAATACAAACCGATGCTGCGTTCCCCCAATTTCACCTTGGAAATGAGTTTCCTAAGCTTTGTGGGTCCTGCCGAGCATCGGGGTATCACCGTTTAACGCTGACAGAGAGAATGCAAAATGGAAAAAGCTCGCGGGGGGGAGGGAAGCAAGACGGAGAAGACTTAGATTCAGGGGGCCGGGGAACGCCTGAGGCCTCCAACTGGAAAGGGCTGGTGAGCCGTCTGCGTCCCAGGGCTCTTCTCACGCCGGTGGCCCAGCCCGCGTCCTGGGCAGGGGTCCCGCAGTCCTTCCCAGCCTGGCCGCTGGGGAGGGGTGGGGCTGGGGCTGCCTGGTTCTCCGTCTCGCGGCGCAGAGCCAATGCCGGCTTCTCTTAGGAGGAGACGGGAGCTTCGGGGACGGGCTGCGGAGAGCCCTTAGAGCCCCTTCGGAGACCGAGGCTGTGAATGAGCACCAAGGTGAATGGAAGCTGGTGGGCAGGGCTTAACCCTGAGCTGGAGTCAGATTTGCTTTTCCGTAACCACGCACTGCCCCGTGCCCACGCGTGCTTGCTCCTCGGGGCGAGCACACTGGGTTTTGAGGAGGAGCGGGCACGCCATGGGCTCCTCAGATAAGGAAAGGCCCAGGGGAAAGGGGCCTGCGTCCACGTCAGTCAGGCAGCCGGCGCCTCTCTCCTTCACTGCAGAGTGGGGCTCACTGCCTCGGCCTCTTTGCTTGTTTGTTCACCACGTATTTCTGGAATGCCTCGTTAACCCACAAAGCAAAGAGGACACTGGCTCACAGCCTGTTTGGGGCACGATGAAGGCCCAAGACCTACCCCCAGATGGAGGAACCTCAAAGTGAGCGGGCGAAGAGGAGCCGGGGGTCTAAGGCGCTCCCGGGAGCGGGAGGGAATGGTTCTGTTCCCTGTGTCAGCCGCCACTCACTGCCCGGGTATAGCAGCTTGGCAGGACGTGCCAAGGAACCAACGAGGAGAAGAGGTGAAGAGAGGCTACGGGCTGACGTGTAGCCTGGGGAGGGTGAGAAAGTCTCCATCGTTCTGGGATTTTCCAGTGAAAGGAATTCAAAGCCTTCATTGCCGAGGAACCCTGGCATGGCCTGACCTGCGCCTGGCATTCACTCAGTGTGAGGCCAAGGCTGCGTCTGGACATCACTGTCATTCCTCCCAGAGAGTGGCTCCGGGGAAGTAGGGCCCGGGGCTGCCGCGCCTCCGGGGCCACAGACCTGGGATCTGGGGCCCCGACTCTGCCCAGCAGCCTCGTTTCGGCTGCTTGTCGGAGCTTTTCACAGAACTGCGCTGATGCCGTCCGGACGCTGCTGTCGTGAATTTCCCGTGAAATCTGTGATACGTCCTCTTCCCCACTTTCTCTTTTTAACCACAGGCTAAGCCTTACTTCAAAGCTGTCTTTGATTTCACCATTTTCTCCCACACCTAAAATAACATCAAGGTAAGGACTGCCCGGGTTCTGGGAGACGCCTTGTGGGTCCTGTCAAGAGCCTGGCTCCCTCGCATTTTTTTTTTTTTTTTCAGGAGGTATCGGAGATCGAACTCGGGACCTCGTATGTGGGAGGCAGGCCCCCAGCCACTGAGCTGTATTTGCTTCCAGTGACGTTGGTTTCTTCGTTTGTTTGTTTTCCTTTTTAGGAGGTATGGGGGATTGAACCTGGGACCTTGTCCGTGGGAGGCAGGTGCTTAGCCACTGAACTGTACCCACTCTCCATCATCCCTCACACACACTTTTGTCCACAGCTGAGAACCCTGCCTTCAGGCCGACTTTACCAACCTAGTGGGAAAGGAGGAAGCTCCTAAATGAAGTCAAAATGCGCACACAGAGCAGTGCCGAGCCTTATTCACACACCCCCGGCTCCCCGGGTAGCTGGTGTTGGGAAGTGACGAGTGCAGATGCCACTCCTATAACCGTTGTTACCACGTTTGTGAAAAATTAACAGCGGGGCACACATCAACCCGGGTGTCCGTTTACAGCCGACCTGGCTGGCACAAAAGCCCTGGCTAATGATTAAAAGCTCCAGCCGCCGCCGGGAGGCCTCCCAACTGTGGGCTGGAGGCAAACGGTCACGCCAGCCCCCCTTCCCCTGGCTGGCCGGTCCCCAGCGTGGCCTCTGGTGGCCTGTCGCAGTCCCTGCCTGCCCTCCTGGTTCCCTGCTGGGTTTGGGCTGCAGGCTCCTCCGGATGAGAGGAGGGCCACGTAGGGGGCTGTCCTCACTTTGGGTTCACCCACCTTGCTGTGCTGGGGCGATGGGGCACCCTCCAGCTCAAATAGTAACAGCCGCCAACCAGTGAGCAAAGAGCTGGCGTTCGCATGAGTGAATGCCCACCAGCTTTGACCACTGGAGCAGTGATGATGCAGTGACCATCTAGTGCAGTGATGATGCTTTTATTTTTTGGTACACATTCCATACCAATCCCACATTTTAACCGTGGAGGGATCTTTGAAGGAAACTGCTGTGTGTGATCATTGGTGGAAAGAGCAGTAATGACTGAAGGGGAGAATAAAAGGCTTGTTATTATTTTTGAATGTCCTGAGTCAGTGAGAAATTAGTTGATCTTAACAGCGGCATTAGAAATCCCAAGTCACAGTGGCCACTGGAGGTGCTGCAGGCGGGGAGAGGGAAAAAGAGGTGTAATGTGGGGGCATTTTTGGGACTTGGAATTGCCCTGAATGACATTGCAATGACAGATACAGGCCATTATATATCCTGCCATGATGTACAGAATTGAGTGGGAGAGTCTAACTACAATGTGAACTGTAATCCACACTTAGAGACAGTGCTCCACATGTGTTCATCAGTTGCAGTGAACGCGCCTCACCAATGAGGGATGTTATTCATGTGGGGAAGGGTGAGAGGTGTGGGGAGTGCGGCATATGGGAATCCCTTATATTTTTTGTGTGTGACATTTTGTGTAATCTGAGTATCTTTAAAAAAAATGAAAAATAGATATGGAAAAAAATCCTGAGTCAGGGTGAAAGACTCATGACTTCCTTAATGAGGCATTATATTGGTACATTTAAATTATCTGTTTTACCTGCAAGAGGGCTACCCGTTTGAAAAAGCAAAACTGGGTTCAATCCCCTGTACCTCCTAAAAACAAAACACAGACTGCTTCCCTCCGCCACGATCAGGGTGGGGTGGGTGGGGGAGCCAGCACTGGCTTGTTCGGGAGCCGGGGTTCTGGACCTAGTTACCCCTAAGCTGGATGCGGCCTTATTCTCGGAACGTCTCTTTCCTTACCGCTAATGTGTGAGCTGGTCATGTGACGTGGCGGCCGGCTCACTCAAATAGGCTTAGCTTCCTTAAGCTTTACAGGTGTTCAGAAGACCAGCTGCGCTTCTGGGGCCTCTTTCTTCAGGTCGCTCAGAGCGCGGTAGAGCGTTAGGGGGGGCGACCCCATTTGTTTGGGGGGGTGTCCCCAATTGCTCTGTCATTTGGGTGTAATCCAGCATTTCCATTCTGAAATACTCTCACAGCTACTCTTCACAATTATCTTGTTTTCTAGTGCATTGATAACAGGTTTACTTAAAACCATTTCTTTCCCTAAAGTAATTTTGTCATTACCAGAAACCAGGTATTGTATGTGGAGGCTCCATTGTGCAGAAGGTATAGGAGTCCTGTTGAATTACTTGGGCGTTCTCTGTTTTAGGTAAATCCTTCCTCCCCTCGTTAACCATTTATTTTCCTAGCAATGAGCACTCCCTGCACCCCCCGTGGCTCTGGAGTTTGAGGACACACTGCAGCCTTTCTGGAACAAGCTGGATCCGGAGATCCGCTTGGGTAGTGAAGCACCAGGGACTTCCCAGTGGCAGGTGTGGCTCTGAATCCAGGTTGAAACAATTAGTCATCTGGAAGTTTGAACTGAGACATCATTTTCTGATCTATGCAGCAGACGTTCTTTAAAAACAACTCGTTTTCGTTACCTTTAGAGGGTGCATGGAAACCAACTCATTCTGAAAATTGGCCGATAAAGGGAAGGAAGCCAGCATCTAATCTCTGTTTTCTGAAACACACTGTACCTCAGGGTTTCTAGAAAGATAAAAGAGGGAAAGTGTTCTTAAAACAGGAATTCGAGCAAATAATTGTTGAATACCATGATGGAATTAGCTTTCTTTAAAGAGGGATTCCAGTGAATAAATGTTGAAAAAAGTGGTGGACTGTCACCCTTGGTCAAACCCCTGATTGGGAAATGAGTCGCTAGTGCTAGGCAGTGACCTCCGGTGGCCTTTGTGGTCGCCAAAGGAAAGTCAGCCGCAGATCACGTGCCTGCTGCCTCAGAACACGCCGCCCCCTGCCGCGACCCTGCCACCATTCGAACCCAAACCTGGCCCGGCCTCACGCCCTCCACCCTTTCCAGGAAGTGCAGGGCCAGAGCAGTCAGCGGAATTCAGGACATGGGAAATTCTGCCGGACAGAAATAACCCCAGCTTTTCCCAACAGATAAGTTGCAAAAGTGGGAGGAAGCAGAAGAGGAGGAAGAGCCTATATTTAAAGACACGGAAGAGATGTGTCAAATAAACACTGTAAGCTTTATTTAGATCCTGATTCAGATGAGCAGGCTGAAAAGAAATGGGCTGATGCAGGGAAATTTGAACGCTGACTAGATATTTGATGATATTAAGGAAATGTCAAAAATTTTGGGTGTGGGGAGCGGATGTGGCTCAAGCGGTTGAACACCTGCTTCCCACATGTGAGGTCCCGGGTTTGATCCCCAGTGCCTCCTAAAATCAAAAACCAACATCAATAAAACAGCAAGCAAGCAAATACAAAAACACACTCAGAGGAGCTGATGTGGCTCAGTGGTTGAGAGCCGCTTTCCCACGTGTGAGGTCCCAGGGCCCTGGTATCTTAAAAAAAAATTAAGTGTGATGCTGGTATTTAGTTGTATTAAATAAAAAGTCCTTGTCTTTTGGAGATACATATTGCAGTATTTATGATGGGCTGATCTAATATGTCTGGGATTAGCTTTCTTTCCTTTCAGCAGTTTTATTAAGATGTATTCCCATACCATGCAGTCCATCCTGAGAGCGCCATCACTAGCTTTTATTACAATCACAGAGTTGTGCCTCATCACACAGTCAATTTTAGAATACTTTCGTTTCTCCAAAAAGGAAAACTCCCTCCCCCTTACGGAGGATCTTCTCACGCCCCTTCCCCAGCCTCAGCCCACAGATTGCTTTGGTCCGTTTTGTCCGTACACTCCTCTTTTCCTGCACCTTGTGACGGTGACCCACGCTGGTTCTAGTTCACACCTTAGGTTTGTGCGATCGACAACGCTCATCGTCCACACCGGGGTTCGTTGCCTGCGGCCCCACGTTTCATCCTCCAGCTTTCCTTCTCGTGACAGCCCCTAAACATTCCCTCTCAGCCACCCTCGCGCCCAGGTTGGGCGCTGTTGATTACTCTCGCCGCAGTGTGTCACCACCCCTGCTCTCCATTCCAGGCATACACAGTCAACCTTGTCACAGCGTCTGCACCAGGCAAACACCAGCTTAATTAGCCTTCGAAACAGTTGAGCGAGGGGAGGAGGGGGTGGTGTGATGGACTCCGTCTGGGCGGGGGCTGGGCAAAGCGTCCCCCTCGTCTTGGCGGGATCCTGCGCGGAGCACAGAGGATGTATCTACAGTTGGGGCCCGCGCGGCTTTATCCTTATTTAAGATCCACGCCAGCCCTTGCACGCTCACGGGCGTCTTCCCTCTTGCACAGTTACCTTCCATTACCTCCTGCCTCAAGGCGTGTGCGTGAGTCTCTGGTGGCATTTGCCCATTGACATCTGGATAGACAGCCCTGCGGTGCTACAATGTGTCTGGGTGGTGAAGTATTTCATTGAAAACCTGGGGAAGTGAGGCCCGGTTGACACATTGTTTCGTAAAAGGGCAGACTTGCCTCCTGATGCCTTCTAGGGAGTCTCTGGGAACTAGTCTTGTTTCCTACCCTCCAGCTGCATTCTATCTTCCTTGGGGCCTCCTGCACCTCCCTGAGCAATTAATCTTCATTGAGTTGCTCCTGAGAAGAAACAAGGTCAAGGTGTGGACCTGTAGTGCGTGCAAACTTCAGCTCAGTGTAGGTCCTTTGGATCTGGAACTGTGTGTGTGGTAGTGAGCTCCCCGCCATTGGTGCCATTCCGACAGAGGCCAGCGTCGCGGCAGGGGCGGTTCTCGAGTTTGGCAGAGTGAGTGGACGTGAGCACAAGGTCTGCTTCCATAAAGCGAGCGTGCCGTGCGGTCACAAGGCCTTCCGTCCACATCACACGCTCACACGTGCTTTTGGTCAATGGTTCTCAAAGTGGGGTCCTGGACTGGTGGCATCGGCACCAACCTGGGAATACCCCAGATCTGCTGAGCGGGCCCCACAGTCTGTCTCCTCCCGAGTCCTCTCGGCGACTCGGAGGCCAGCTACACGTCGGAAGCCCTGTTCAGAAGGAGTCGTCTCCGGGGAGAGTGAGGGAGACCTGGCGCGGGGACTCCTGCCCACCCCGCAGAGCCGGGGCAACTTGGGTGTCGGGGCGCCCATGTGGGAGCCTCTTCTGCGATGCCTTTCTCTGCTCCCTCTGGAAGGACAGACACTGGTGTGTGTTCGGAGTAGCTCCTTCAGAATCTCGGTCTAGAAAGTACGGCAGAAAATAAGAGTACAGGCAGAAAATAAGAACCTCAAGAGGAGGGGCCAGTCTAGGGGACAGTGGGCACGGCATTAAGTTGTCACCCACAGCTTCCTTCTTAGGAGGAGGGATTGCCCTGAGGCTTTGCTTCCCCCGGGAGCAGAAGGTGTATTTGGTATTAAAACTGGAATTCTGCCCATTACGAGGCATGACTGCTGGGCTCTGCTTCTGCTTCTGTGAGGATGATGAGAGTGGAGTGGCAGGTTTATTATGTGGAGAGGTAGGAATTTGAACACTCTCCAGGTATCGCTAAGGGAGAGACTGATCTGTACATTTCTATAGATGGCTGTCACTGGTTAGGTATTGATCGCGTCAGGCTGCCCCTTTGCCGGGATTTTGCCTAGGAATGGCCTTTTCCCCCACCTTGGCTGTCACAGAGAATGGACCGCAGCCGACCTCCGGCCGCCTCCCTCGATGGCGGGGATGAGGTCCACGTCGCTGTACCACTGCCCTCCGTGGTTCCGTGGCAGCAATTCTCATACAAACCCGAGGCGGGAGATGGGGTGGGGGGTGGCCAGCAGGGGCTTCCTGGCGGGGAGGCTGGTCTCAGGGTTTTGGGATCCTAGGGAGCTGGGGAGTGGGGTGGCCTGCCAGGGGTGGGTCGAGGCTTGACTCCTGGCTCCCAGCTCAGCCACCTGCTGCCCACGCGGCTTTGGGCACGTGGCCTGGCCTGGCCAAGCCTGGTGCTTGGTGCCCTTGCTCGCCAGCTGGGGCGTGACGGTGAGTCTCGGTTCAGAAGGCTGCTGTGGGAGGGTCGAGAGAGCTGATACAAGGAAAACTCGGAGCATGCGGGTCCCGAACGCAGACGATATTGCACATGTGTTGCCCTTGCCATTATAATTATTCACAGGATTAAGCCAGTAATGAGGAGATAATGGCACACACTTACCACTTACTTGCTTTCCCTTTCATCCGTTCTCTGTTATTTAAAATCAGAATTGGGAGGTGGTTTTTGAATTAAAATAGCAGTTGATGTGTGGACTCCTAAAGAAAAAAAAAGTGACTTTAGCATTTAATTTTATCGGGAAACAGATGAGAACAGGGTTGTCCCTGCTCTGTAAAATGGTTCAGAACCCGCCTGAGCCTGGCTGTCTCCTGCAGGTGCGTCTCTAAAGTCGCCAGAACGCTTGATTGGCAGATGCCGCCCCGTTCCACGAGGGGAAACGCAGGGCCGGCTCGCGCTGGCCTCTGATGGCAGTGCAGGCCCCGTCAGCACAGAGCCCGGCTTTGCGTGTCTCTGTTAAAGACCGCCGGTGCACCGTGTAGTTGAGTCGGTGACATCTTGCTCGCGGCCGACAGCAGCACAACTCGTGTCCGTCGCAGCCTTCTTGCGCTCAGGAACACTGGGTGGCACCTGGGAACTACATTTGGGGCCATGGGAAGCTGTGAAAATAACCCCCCATGGAAAGAACCCAGGGTGAAAACGGTGGCACTGGTCGGGCCCCGGCAGGACCCCGTGTGCGAGCTGGAGTGAGCGGCCTCAAGCGTGGCCACGTGCAGGCTCAGCCGGAAGCTGAGCCCGGGCTGCCTTGCTGAAGCGTCCAGACCCTGCAGCGGTGACGGTCACATGTGGACCACGCAGAGAGCAGAGCAGTGAGAAGCCAGTGCTTGTGTCCCCAGCCGTGGCCACGCATGGTGATGTCCAGGGAAGACCCTGCTTGGTGCCTCAGTCTCCCAGCCCTGCCAGGGTTCGGTGACAGGTGGGTCCCTTCCCATGTTGCCCTTCACTGTGCCTTGCCGCTGGGGGGCCGGGAGGGGCAGCGTCTGGGCGGAGGGTCAGGGTGTCCCTGAGCTCAGACCCTTAGCCAACAGTGGGGTGCAGTGCGGTGGCGCCCGTGCGAGCGGCTGGACCTGCTCACATCTTTCCCTGGCTTCTTCTTAGGCAGATAAATAAATAACTTTTGCTGTGGAATAATTGGTTAAAGTTAGAGACTAGGTGCCTAGCACGTGTCAAACTTTTACAGATGAACACCCGAGACTCTCCCTCTCGAGGTAAGAGCTGTAGCTGGTCATCAGATCGCAGCACTCTCCACGCTGGTCCGAGCCACTGCGCGAGAGGCGAAGGCCGGTGAACCTGACGGAGCAGCTGAGCTCGTCTGCCACCGGCTGCCCCGACGGCCGCCTTCGTTGCAGGGACCTGCTCGCCCAGTGGCGGGAGGGCGTCCTGGCGTCCAGGGGGCGGGGTGGCCTCTCAGGCCCTCGGCGTCGCCGAGACTGCGTGGTGTCCAGGTGGTCATGCCGCTTGTTTGGCCTCGGGGAAGTTGGGAGCCCACTCTGCATGTCATTGTCGTAACTAACCAAAGTTGTATTGCCCGTGCCTTTCAGCCTCTGGTCTGGCTACGGTTCCGTTGATGGGGTTCTCCCGTGTCTTGCTTTGATTTTTAAGTTTTGTTAATTATGTTGACTTATCGTTTGATGTGTCACCTCAGATTGTTCTTGGAAGGAGGTGGTGCAGCAATGAACAGAGGAAGAAATGAAGGGGAGTGGAAGAGTGTAGAGAAAGGAAGGAAGGAAAGAGGGACGGAAGGAAGCAAGTAAAGAAGGAAGAAGGAAAGAAGGAAGGAAGGAAAGGGGAAAAAGAAAAGTAGGTAGGTAGCAAGCGAAGTAGGAATGAAGGACTGAGAAAAAGAGGGAATGAAAGAGAGGAGGAGGAAAAAGAGAGGGGAGGGGGGAGGGGGAGGACAGGAGCCCAGCATTTCTTCGGCCCTCCTGGACCTCCTGGGGGCCTCTCCGCCCTGGGGGAGACCTTGGAGGAGGGGCAGCGTGGGCCCATCTCAGGGCAGGTGGTCTTGCTAGCTTCCCAAAAGGAGGCAGCGGGCTGAGCCGCCCCGGGGCGGGCAGGTCCTGGCCAGACCGCTCCTGGGAGCTGATCTGGCTGAGCTGAGCCTTGGCAGAGGTTGGCAGCGCTGGCCTTGGGCAGACAGTGTCCTTGCAGGGTGCCCTGCGGCCGGCAGTGCTCACCTGCCTCGCGCGCCCAGTGGCCTGAGCAGCAGTGCCGCCCTCACCCTCCGCGGGGACTGGGGCTGAAGGAGGGGTGCGCCGGCCTGGAGTCGGGCAAGGAGCCGTGCAGTAAGGAGGGGCCTCGGGCCAGCCCTGCCGAGCCCCCCACCGGCCTGCCGTGAGTTCCCGAGTGCGTGTGCGGGGCGTGGGGCCAGGCTGCTGCACGCGGGGTCTGTCTCTGAGCCTCTGCTCTGTTTGCTTCTGTCCCCAGGAGCCGGGAAGAGGCCCCAGGGCCCCTCCGTGTGCCCCAGCACTGTGTTTTGTGGACTCCTGGTCTAGCTTTGCTTGGCATCAGCTAGCCGTGCTCCTCGAGTCTGTCTGCTCGGCTGGCCCCTGCTGGCAGAGGGTTTTGGGCGAGCGTAGCCCAGTGGACGCGTCCCAGATGCTATGGCCAAATTCCCTGCGACGCGGTCGCCTGCCTCCTCGCTTGGTTTGCCTCACCCCCCTTGGCTGGGTGAGCCCCCTCTGCTTCCCTGTGGGTCTAAACCCACTTGCGGGGCAGAATTCTCAAGGATTTGGTTAAAAATCAGCCCAGGCTAATCACAGTCTGAGCAGACCGTTTCACTCGTGATCGTTGGGTGTGACTGCACAGTGGTGCTGGCTGAGGCTCCCACCCTGTCTGGCGGTACCCGGTGGCTGGTGCTCATGTTTTAAGAGTTTTCTGGAAAAACTCTGCTCGGGCAGTCCCAACAATTTTCTTCTGATGTTCTCACACAGTCACCGTTGGGAAAATGGCTTCGACACTCTGAGTATTCTCTATTTCACAGAAATTTTGCTGGATTTAGTGCACACATGCCGGGCACACAGAGCTCTTGCATAAATAGCTAATATTTGTTTAGCACTTACTAAGCGCCGGGCGCTGTGGTCAGCTCTTTACAAGTGTTTCCTTATTTAGCCCTCGCAAGTGTTGTGGTCGGCTGCTTTTTGGGTGAGGAAACTGAGTCAGAGAGCTGGGGTAAATTCCCGAGGCCAGGCAGCTGGTGAAGTAGCAGCCTTGGGGGCCCCACAGCTTGCTCCCTGAAGCCCCCTCTGCTTGCTGGACAGCGGTGAACGTGTGGGCAAACAGGTGGATGTCTTGACGGAGACTGCTGCCTTCGGAAAAGGTTTTAGCCTGATTTTCTCTCCCTTTGCCTCGGGAAAACCAAAACCAAGTGTGGGGAAGGGTTCAGCCAGATCTGCTTAATGCCCAGCAGCTGTGACCTCTCTGCAGCCCCCAGATCTGCCCACAGCCCTGCTTCCTGGGAGATCCAGTGCTGGGTGTAGTCTTGTCCCGTTGACTCACTTTTATGGGGCCCTTCGCAGGAGAGCGCCGGTGTCAGGGTTTGGCGGCTCTCCTGGGAACCCAGGGGCGGCCGTGTTCCCGCTGGTTTCCAGGCCTTCGCCACGGCTCCAGGCTGGACGTCCACAAAGAGGTCCTCCCTGTGACAGTGGAAGGGGTGGGTGTGACAGTGGGAGGGCGGGCGTGACGGGGAGGGTGGGCGTGCAGCCCTGGTGCCGTTTAATCCGGGGTCCTGGGCCTTCGCTCCCCCAGCCAGCCTCTCCCGGGCGAGCTGGGGCCAGAGCTGCGCCTGCCCCTCCTCCTGTCCTGGGAGTGGGTGGAGGTGACGCCCTCCCCTGTAGTGTGGGTCACCACCTCTGCCTGGCTTCCTGACCTTCGCCGGGCACTGCCCATGAACCCTTTCCTCCCAGGGTCGTTCTTCAAGGTTATAGAATGTTGGCAAGAACATACGGTGGGTAGCCTTGCCAGTACCTGGCTGGTTACTGGAAAGCGGGCCCAACTTAGCTGCTGAGAAAAACCTGCATTTCATCACTAGGCTCAGCCTTACCTCCAGGACCCCTGAGTTTCCAGCAGTTAATGCACAGCCACGTTGCTGTTCAGGTGACAGTTTCTTCCTAATTAAGATTCCCAGCTTCATTTATTCCACGTGTTGTGACTTTGCTAAGGAATCGTTACTGCTTTTCATCGTACTCTCCTTGAGATCAGTCTGCTACAGTAGTAGTAACTGGGGTGCATTTGTTTTTGTTATCCTAAGATATCTGGTTTGATGTCTACTACTACAATGTAAAAGTAGTGTCCTCAGGCCTCGTCACATGGTCCGGTAATTCCTTAGACATTTAGGAGTCGTTGGTTTGTTTTCCTTCATTACTTCCCTTCACTTTTTCCCCCTTTCATTCTACAGGCCACTGCCCACGTGCTCGATGCGTCTGGGAGCAGGACAGGGAGCTTGGTCTTTGTGTTGTTTCCGTGGGGGCAGGGAGGGACGCGGAGCGACTCCAGCAGGCATTGATTTCAGCGCAGTGGTCGTGGGCGCAGCAGCGAAGGCCACGGTAGAAAGAGAGCACCCACAGGGCCGTGGACTCAGGTGGGAGATCAGGGAATGTCAGCTGGCAGGTGGTGTTGAGTGAGGAGCCCAAGGCTTTGCGGAGTCAACCTGGTGAGGCTCGGGGGTGTGGGCAGCGAACGTTCCAGGCCCTAGACTGTATGTGCAAAGGCCCTGGGGCCGGACTGGGGGCCCCGAAAGGAGGGCTGTAAGGCAGAACCGGAGAGGGAGCAGGGCACTAGGTGAGGCAGCCAGTGGGCAGCCTGGCTTGGCCAAGGCTGTGGGGCCAGGCCCAGCGCGTATCCCTCACCCAGAGCCCCTGGACGTGGTGGTCTGCCACTTGTGTATTAGCCCCAGGTTCCCTTCCTCCTGTAGGCTTCATTTATTTATTTAAGGATTTATTTTTTATTTCTCCCATTCCTCCTTTCCCCTCCCCCAGTTGTCTGCTCTCTATCCATTTGCTGTGTGTTCATCTGTGACCGCTTTCTCTCCTCATCAGAGGCATGGGAATCTGTGTTTCTTTTTGCATCATCTTGCTGCATCAGCTCTCCGTGTGTGCAGCACCATTCTTGGGCAGGCTGCATTTTCTTTCGCTCTGGGTGGCTCTCCTTACAGGGTGCACTCCTTGCGCGTGGGGCTCCCCTACACGGGGGATACCCCTGTGGCAGGGCACTCCTTGTGCGCATCAGCACTGTGCATGGGCCAGCTCCACACGGGTCAAGGAGGCCCGGGGTTTGAACCACGGACCTTCCGTGTGGTAGGCGGATGCCCTAACCACTGGGCCAAGTCCACTTACCCTGTAGACTTTATTTAGATCCTACCTATAGTCGATAGCAAGAACCAAGTGTGTATTGCTTAACCCGAAGGGTGTTTTCAAATATAAATTGCTGTAGGAAACTTTTTAAATACCTACCTTTTGCAATAAATGTTTGCTCATTTTCTTCATTATTGCTTTAGTATGATTTCTAAGAATTGGATCATTGAATCAAGAGGTAAATGTATTTTAAAGTCTTTCAATAATCATTTCTAGTTTTACTACCAAAGGTTTTGAATCATTTAGTTCTGCAATGTATGAGGGACTATTTCTCTGTTACCTCAGCAAAAATGATTCATTAAAAATTTTTTTTTTTTTTTACCAAATATATAGGAAACATCTCAGTAATTTTAAATTGGAATTCATTCAGTTACTAACTGGGTTGAACTATTTCCACATGGTAACTAGCTTTTATTTTTTATTCCTCTGTTCCCATGCCAGTGTGGTCAGCCTTTAAAACTTGCATTTCAAAGTGCTACTTAAAGGTTAATTAGGTGTTGATTAAGATATCTTGCAGGTGACAAAAAAGAATCTGGTGTGTTACTAACCCGCTGTACACCTGCTGCAGGTGCAGTGCGGGTGTCATCGCTCGCGCCTCCCCGTGGCGGGGCCTTTTCTCTCCTGATGCCATGGGGTGACCTGCTGGTTGGCTGCTCTCCCTCAGGCACTTCCTTTCTCTCTTGCCTTGTGCTCTGACGGCTGAGCGAGTTTACCAGGGCTTGTGTTGTCCCAGGCGCTCGTCATGGGTCAGCTTGTGCCAGGCACTGTTCCACCTGCTCAACGGGTCTCTGGGCTCTCACCCATGACCATGATGAGGACGGCTGCTGTAGTTAGTAACCCCTAGCTCAGAGAGGGCCTGTGACCTGCTGTAGGTCACACAGCTCCTGAGTCAAGGGGCCACATTCCAACCCGTCCGCGTTCCGGACCCGTGGGCACTGAAGGCCAGGGGCTCTGATGTGGCGTTCGTGCGAGCCTCCCTGCCCGCCATGCCTGGCGAGTCTGAGTGCATGTCCCCCTGGGAGCCCCTCCCGACGCACAGTGTGGCTTTGTCCTCCTGGCAGGGAGCCCTGGCCATCTGTCCATCAGGAGCTGGTTGTGGTGGCCCCTACGTGCCTTGGATCTCTGATGAGGACAAACCACGGCAAGGCCCGGAAGCTTCTGATACTGAGGGTGGGCTTAGCTGAGAGGCTGCCCCTCGGCCGCGTGTTGGGCCTTCCCTGCGGGCACAGCCTCCAGGCCTGGACCAGGCACCCAGAAGGTGAGGGCCTGCTGCGGTGCCAGACCTGCCCCTGCCCTGCTCGGCCCCCCGGGCATGGCCTGGGCCTTTGCTGTGGTTTTCCCCACCTCGGGGGTCACAGAGGTGGCGGCGGTTGCCTGTGGCACGTGGACCCTGAGCTGACTCTAGGTTCTCCTTGGGTTGACTTTGCACAGTGTCACTTTTCATGGACACTGTAGGATCAAAGAAGCTTGCTGAAAATTCAGAGGGTCCGTCGAGACAGCCTTCGATTTGAGAAGAGCACCCTGGTCTCAGGGCGGGAGGGGCATCTTTTCTGTGCAGTGGAGCTACCAGGGAACCTGCGCCATGCCCTGCACCTTGCAGGGAGATCTTCAGGGACTTGCCTCGTGTGATACAGTCACTGTACCTTCTCCTTTAAAACCACTGAGGTTCCACTAGAGGTCCACTAAGTAAGCCCTGGTGTCCTGTTAAAGGGTCTGGCTTCGAGGCAGAGTGGATGTTTTGTGAGCAAAGATTCTGGAGCTAGTATGGCATGGTTCACACTCCTGCTCTAGAAGCCTGGTTCAGCATGGTTCACATTTGTGCTCTAGAAGCCTGGTTCAGCATGATTCACACTCGTGCTCTAGAAGCCTGTTTTGTCATGGTTCACACTCCTGCTCTAGAAGCCTGGCTTGGCACTGTTCACACTCCCCCTGTAGAAGCCTAGTTCAGCACGATTCACACTTGTTCTCTAGAAGCCTGGTTCAGCATGGTTCACATTCCCGCTCTAGAAGCCAGGTTTGGCACAGTTCACCCTTGTGCTCTAGAATCCTGATTCGGCACAGTTCACACTCGCACTCTAGAAGCCTGGTTTGGCACGGTTCACACTCGCGCTCTAGAAGCCTGGTTCGGCACGGTTCACACTCGCTCTCTAGAAGCCTGGTTTGGCACAGTTCACACTTGTGCTCTAGAAGCCTGGTTTGGCACGGCTCACTCTCCCACTCTAGAAGCCTGGTTCAGCACGGTTCACACTCGCACTCTAAAAGCCTGGCTTTGGGCAGGTTACTGCACCGCTGCAGTTCCTGGGAGAGTCAGGGAAGGAAGAGGCTGTGAAAGCCCCTGGGGGAGAGTGAGAGCTGGAGGTCAGTCCTTGGCGTGCCTAACCCATTGCTCGGCCCAGGGTGTCACCACCCAGCAGGCCCATCGATTATAACAGGGATAATAGCATTTAACCAGCTGACCCCTGTCAGGAAGCAGAACCCGAAACCCTGGGGAGCGGATTGCCTGGGCAAGCAAGCCTGGGAGGAATTCAGTGGCCGCTGCCACAGGCTTGAAGGGCTGACTCCAAAGTACCTTCTGGGCAGCCCCCAGGACAGACCTGGGCTGTGGCCAGAGGTGGGTGGGTTGCTGCCCGGAAGCAGGCACTCTCAGGGCGTCCTGCTGTGGCCAAGCAGAGGTTCCTGTCTGCAAAGCCAGTGTGGTTTCATGCCCTCGGGACTGCAAGCAGGTGACCGTCTGTCTCCCACCGAAGGTTCTCCGCCTCGGCCTGCCCTGGGCCGGTTGGCAGGCTCCTTACCCAGCTCTCCGCACCCTGACCATCTAGCCTGGAGCCCACTCCCCTGCTTCTTGGATTTGCTACGCACCAGGCAGCGGTTCCCCTAGGAGCAGGGGATGGACGGATCGACCTTGATGCGGTCACGGCAGTGAACCTCAGAGCCCATGCGAAGCTGGTTGACATCAGTGATAAATAGGAGTTGCCTTGTCATCAGCGCCAGGCAGGCACCTGCCGCTTTCGTTTTCACCCCGTGGAGGAGCCTTGCCGGGAGGACAGCATATGTCCACCTGGCAGATGGGCTGGCGAGGCCCTTCAGTGCTCTGGCCTTTGGCCCAAGATTCTACAGCTGGCAGTGGGGGGTTCAGTGACACCTGGCTCTGTGGTGTTCACTTCTGCTAGCACAGAAGGAGGTTCAGGACCCTTGGGTTTGTCAGAACCACCTAGGGGAGGACACAAAGCCCTGCCGGGGTTCGGCTCTCCTTGGTTAGCTGCTGGTCCCAGAACCCCAACCCCAGGGCAGCGGGAACCTCTCGGGAGCTCCGTCCAACGAGCCAGAATCCACCACTGCCTGGTGGGCTCCCGGAAGCCCCCTCACACTGAAAGGGCCTTCCTGCCGAGCTGTGCTGCAGAGCGACGGCGACCCCCTTCCTTCCGTGCCCCACAGCCCCCTCTCCCGTGTGTGTGAGCAGCTTGGGGATATTTCCAGCGAGCACGCGGGCGTTCGTGTCCAGGAGGTGGAGAGACGGGTGTTTTGAATGCAGACCTCCCTGTTCTGAGCGTTTTCTCTGGCACGCTTCCCGCTGCAGATCTCCAGCAGCCCTTTTGCTCTGAGGAGTCCCCTTGCCGGGCCCTGGGCTCCGCGCCCTCCTCGGCTGCTCGTTCACGGGTGGGCATGGCTGTCTCCAGCTCCACTGCTGAGCCAGCTGTGCCATCCTCCCAGGCTCTGCCGGAACGCAGGGCCCCGGCGCCCACGGCCGACAGCGCTTTCCCCATGGGTAGGCTGCTGTCGCTGAATGCTCTAGAGCGGCCTCGCTGGTCTTAGGTAGCAAGGGCCCCGGAGCCCCTCCTGCAGGTGTTGCTGAGGCACCCCCGTGCCCCGCATAGATCTGCATCCCTGTGGGGAGGGAGGGACTCCTCACCTGTGCTGGAAAGGCAGGAAGATGTGGGGGCCAGGCTTTGCCCTCAAGGTTCAAGGGGCAGAGCCCAAATTTGAACTCAGACCGTCTGATGCTGGAGCCCATGGCCTTTTATTTTTAATAGTTTATAGGTTAATAAATGATATGAAAAGCCAAATCATGTCCATTGTTTCAGCACCTTATTTTTTTTAATTCTAGGCTACACATACTTAAAAAAATTGAAGAACAAAATTGGTTCCGTGGCTTTTTTCAGAACAGACAGTACCCCATCTTTCTGGTAGCATGCTCTCAAACGATTCTCTCGGTGTCATCTGGCCCCTAAGATGCCAAGTGGCTGTGCCCCCTGTCTCACGTTTACCCTTATAATTTCCAAGTGGTGGTTATCATATCGTTTCACTTCCGGGGAAGAGGAAAGGTGATCCACTCCGTTACCTCACCCAGCCGCCCCCGGGGACGTGAGCCAGCACTGCTGCCGTGAAGATGCGCGGGCACCAGCGTCTGGGGTGGTGACGGTCTCTCCATGGACAGCGCCATCTGCGGGACAGGACCACGCTCTCTGCGTGCTCCTTCCAAGACGTTGCCCGTCTCTTCCTGCTCAGAAGGTGCAGAAGATCGCAAGGATGCTGGGCGCACAGCAACGCAGACCCCAAGGAAAGTCCACGCTGCTGACTTCTGGGCTCCTTGCCCGCCTGCCCACCCCGCCTCCACCTGGAGCCCGTGCACGTTGACATAGCCTGGACCCGTGGCCCAAGGAAAGTTCTCTCGGCCTCGAGGCCTCGCCCCCCCACATCCAGCCCCTGACCAGCGTCCCCTTCCATGCAGCGTTAGGCCGGGCGGAGTGGGGGGCGGCACACAAGCTCAGCTGGCCCCGAGCTTTTCATCGTCCCCTACTGAGAGTAGACTCGCGTTGGCTCATATCCCCTAGCTTCAGAATTGTCATTGCTGCATCTCCTTCAAACCATTAGAAAGAAACGATTGACAATGAATGAAAAATAAATGATGATTGGTAATTCCAAAGATTAAATTTAGAGCAGGCGAACCCCTCTGGGCAGGCCGTGGGGATCTTTATCTGATGGGATACTACTGCATCTGACTTTTTACTATGGACTGCTGGATTCCAAGGCCAGGAACGTCCCTGGAAGTACCAGGGCTGCAGCTGTCATTTTATCAGGAAAGAAGCTGATAACCAGGGAGGCCTGGGAACATCACCAAGGTCAAGGAACCCAGAGCCCTGTAAGAAGAAATGACTTGAGAAAGCATCCACCCGGGAAGCTAGGCAGCCTCTTGTCCCAATCAGCAGGCCTGGCCTTAGCCACACTTTGAACTTGGCCTCGTCCCTTTTCCCTTCAGGCATTGAAGGCTGGGTTGAGCAGAAGCACGTGCCAGAGGGGGTTTCGCAGGGCAGGGACTGGGCCATGCCGGCCTGAGGGGGGGGGGCATTGTTGGGGATGGCCCTGGAAAACCCTCTCTTGGAGCTCAGCTGGTTGAGGAGTTGAATTTTCTTACATTTGCCACCAGCTTCCCGAGAACATACAGCTGGGGAGTCTTCCCAGAACTGTGGACAGGCAGCCCTGCCTTAGAAAATCACCAAGGGAAGGTGAGCTTGCAACACAGATCTGCTGGCCTGCGTCTCCACTGGAGAGCCTCGAGTGAATTGCTTAAACTTCCCCTCAAGATTAGGCCTCTGGGTTGCTGGCCAGCCAGGGCTCTTCTCACTTTAATAAAGTCTTACTGAGTTTCTCCATTGCACTGAAACCAGGAACTGCATTGTGGTGTTTCAGGAGGTGGCTTGGGTTTGTGAACCCCAGGCTTAGGTACATTCTGTCCTTTTCAATAAAGACTCATTCAGAACTGCCTCTCCCTGCGTCACTTTCTTGGCAAGTGTGGTGTTTGGGAAAGCAATGGAGCCCCTCGGCTTCAGCGGGGGTGGAGGTGGGGGATCAAGGAACCCCTCCCCCCAGCTTCCTGAGCCCCTGAGGTGGACTGGGGGTCCTGCCACAGCACACTGCTCGATTCCAAATCTAACCTCTGAAGGAAGTTTTTGTTTTTGTGTCTGTGTTTTTCTTGTGGGGAGATTTCCAAGCACGCCAGCTCCCAGAAGCTGCTTTAGGACTTAGTGATGAATTGATTACAGTATTCTGCTCCCCCAGGAGAAGGCCCCGTCACCCCACTCTCCAGCCTGTTGGGGGCAGGCCATGGCAAGATACGACGCATCCCGTGCCTGGGGGTTTGGGTAGGAAAGCTGGGCGACTGGGAAAATGCCAGACTCTGGGTGTTGGAAGGTCCTGCTGCATCTTAACCGTGAGATCCCAGGTTCCTTCTGCCTCCTCATGTCCCATTCTGGAATAGCTCTGTCTCCCTACTGGGTTCCCACTAGCATCGAAAGAGAACTTCTCAGTGGATGTGCCTGTCGGCTGCTGAGTACCATGCCAGCCTGATGGTTGATAGTGGGAAAAACACGCATATCCCAGCGCTAGTGGCCAGTCATCAGTGTTTTATTTTTGGCTCTTTTTTTTCCCTTAAACCTTTTATTTTGAAATAATGTCAAATTTATAGGAGAGTTGCAACAATAATATGAAACCTATACAGAGAACTCCAACATGCCATCCACTACCATCTTCCACCCAGGTACTGAGCTCCTCCAATTTTAACATTTTGCCATGTTTGCTGTATCATTCTATCAGTCCATCCGCCACCCACTCATCCACCCATCCACCCATCCACCATCTTCTCCCGCCCCCCTCATTTCTATCTCTGTTTTCTGAAAACTTGAGAGTAGGTTGTACACGTTATGCTCCTTGGTCACTTAATGCTGCCATGCACATTTCCTAGGAGCAAGGCTATGCCCTTGTGGCCAACGTGTGGGCTGTAATCAAGTTAAAAACATTTAGGATGGGTATAGTATTACAGCCTATATTCCGGTTTGGCTGTGGCCCGTTAGTGTTCTTGTGGGTCTTTCTCCTCCATTATTTTAGATCCGGTCCAGGAGCCTGTGCTGCGCTTAGCTGTCACGGTCTCTTCCGTGGCTCTCTTCCTGCCACAGCTCTCTGAACCTCCCGGGAGGCGCCATGTGGGAGAATGACACTGGTCTGGAGCTGGGGATCCTGGTGGGGTTTGGGGTCTCTGAGGACTTGAGGATTCCCTGAGATGCCCTGTGCCTTCTCTCAGTTTTCGGTGGTGTAGACAGGTGTCTCACCGTCCTTTAAATAGGAAGTCAGCCAAGAGGGAGAGGCCCGGTTTTCCTTCCTCCTCAATTACCCTCAGACTTTCAGGCTATCCTTTTTCCCACGCTTGCCTTGCAGTTCCTGCCTTATTAAAAAGAATGACTGTAAACCCGAGGGTTTGATTTCACTTAAACATTGCATCTTCCTCCCGTAGTCGCGCCTCGCCGTCCGCGGATCCTGCACGTGTGAATTCGCCTAGTCACGGCAGGTTATCTGCAACCCCAGAGCGATGCTCACGGGCTCCGCGGGCGCTCGGGGACACATGTGGAGCATGCGTTCAGCACCTTGGCCGTGAGCTCAGGGCCCCGCTGTCCGGACGCAGTGCCAGGCTCAGCGTGCGTCCATCGACGCTGCGAGGCTCGTTTCAGCGTGGCTCTAAAGCGCTCAGGACACCACGGGCCTGGGTCTGGAGGGGTCAGTGGGGGGCGGTCTCCACGAGGCTGGCGGGACAGAGAGCCAACCCGAGAGATGTGATTTGCAAATTGAAGGAGGAAGGAAGAGCTAGGACCCATCTGCAGGCAGAAACACGGAAAACAAGGCTAGGATCCTTTGGTAAAACCTCCAGACCCAGGCTGGAATGCCCTGACCCTCTGTTTTTTTGTTCTGATGGTTGCAAATTGGCTGACTGTGTGTCCAGGGAGGCTGTAGAGAACAGGAATGCTGCCAACTGCAGAGAACAATTCACGTGGCTGGCCCGAGGCTAGCCCTTAGAGATAAGGAGACAGATTTTGGCTGTAGCCCAGGCACAGGAGGCTGTGGAGCCTGAGTCCCTAGGCATTCATTCACTCATTCATTCACTCTTCAACTCTGCCTGTATACGCTTGGCCTCCCTGGGAGAAGGGAAACAGAAGCTTGGCATGGTTTATTCCAGCCCCTTTAGCTGTCAGGGTGTCTTGTAGAATATATTTTTCCCCCACACGGATTGGTACAAATAAAATAGTGTGCTGCAAAGAGACGTCTCACAAGTCCTTAAAATGTGGCCCCTTTTCCTTATAAAACTCCAGGTTCTTGAACAGGGCCTTCCAGGGAAAGCAGACAGGGCTGGTGACAGGTTTAGCTGCTGATCAGTTGGTTGGGGTGCCCAGAGCCCTCACCCTGAGTCCTGGAGGAGGCTCCTCCCTGCTGAGCTCCCTGCGGCACGTGGAGCCTCGACGGACCCCTGCCCGGCGGACATGGGTGTGTAGGACTGGGTCCTAGGTCCTCGTGAAAGCGGATCTGCAGAAGAGCCACGCTTCTGTATTAGTCAGGGTTTTCTAGGGAGGCAACCGGCAGGAGACATTTAATAGTGTGAGGTTTTACAAAACAGTCTCACGCCTCTGTGGGGATGCACGAGTCCAAAGTCCATAGCGCAGGCTGCGAGCTGGGAACTCGGATGAAGGTTTTCCATGAATTCTCTCGGGGAAGCTGGCAGGCTGGGGTGGAGATGGGAAGTCTCCCTTCTGACTGCTGAAATTTTGACTTCTCTTGTTGCTGAAGGCCATCTTCTCATTTGATTGTAGCTGTCATCAGCCATAGATGCAGTCAGCTCATGGATGAATGAAGTCCATGACATGTCCTCACAGTAACAGGCCAGTGCTGGCTTGACCAAACAGCTGGGCACCATTGCCTGGCCGCGTAGACACACACCCCGCCTTTCCTAAAGTGGGTGTCCTTTTAGGAGAACAGCAGCTACAAACCTCAGCACTTCCATGTTCTCGGGAGAGTTTTTGCCACTTTTGAGTTCCACTTCTTCCTGTAGAAAGGAGACTAGTAAAACTTTCCTCCAGACCAGGATTAAATGGGCGAATCTGTTCCCAGGGCATGCAGATACTTTGGGAAATGTGGGTTCCTGGAGTCCAGACCTGCTTGCCTTGCCTCTTTGTATATTCCTGTGCTCCAGAACAGCCAGGACCATGTCCTCTTAGCTGCTGATGGCCAGTGGGCCTTGCGCGAGCAGCATATCCTGCTGCGTTACCTGCCCAGGGTGCAAAATAAGTTCCCTGCCTGCCTGAGAAATAAGGCAGGACATCAGGGGGGTTACAGGACCTGTGGCAAGGTGTTGCAAGTCTGTTGAGATTTAGGGCCCAGCTGGCATATGGATAGCCCAAAGATTTAAGTCTTTTGGACATCTACCTACCAACTCTAGTACTAACTAGGTTCAAATGCAAGGGACAGCAGAGCCATGTGTTGGGACATGACACCTGAGTCCAATTCTATCACACTGGGGAGGGTGAATTCCAAAGTAGGACCCACTGGCAAGGTGCCAAACTCCTGAGCTATCTGCCCAGACTCCAGTGTCTGGATGTCTCTAGAGCCCTCAGGAACCCTGCTAGTTGGCATAATATTCACCATGGCAGTCAGTGAGATCCTGCTGATACATGCATAAGTGTAACCTCTGAAATGACCTCCCAACTCACTTTGAAGTCTCTTAGCCATATAAACTCATTTGTCTTTACTTTTAATCAAGGTCTTTTTCCAGTTGCATAGCTAGTTGGTGCTTGGTAGTAATCCCTCGGCACCAGGGAGGCTCATCCCCAGGAGTCAAGTCCCACACTGCAGGGAAGGTAATGTATTTATATGCTGAGTTTTAACTTAGAGAGTGGCCACATTTGAGCAACAAGAAGGCTTTCAGGAGATTACTCTTAGGCACCATGTAATTCTAGGCTAAGTTTCTATTTCAAAAGTAAAGATTCATATGTATAGTCATCACAATCAAGGGCCTGTCAGTGGGCCATCCTCCTTGACTAGTCTCTGCCCCTATACTCAGGGAATTCTTGCTGTCCCATTAGAGAAGGTGGCAGAGCTCCCCAGAATGGGAACTTGGTATTTCTTTGGTTATTGTGTAAAACTCCACCCACTGTGGCAATGCCCCATAAACACTTGAACACATTCATATGCCTTATAGGTTTGCCCCAGGTGAACTTCCTCCCATTCATCCTCCCTTTTTGATACCCTGCACCAACAAATCCTCCCCTGCCAGAGTTGTAACCCTTCTGTGTTCCAAAATTTCTTCAAAATTGAAGCTAACAAAATAACCAAATACAATTAATAGGAAAATGATATAACATTGTAGGTTCTGCCATGGCCCACTGGGTGGACTGGGTGAGAGTGTAAACTGCAATGTAAACCCCTATCCATGTGGTGCAGCAGTGCTCCAAAATGTATTCACCAAATGCAATGAATGTGCCACGAGTAGAAGGAGTGGGGTGAGGGGGGGTGGGGGCTATATGGGGACCTCATATTTTTTGAATGTAACATTTTTAAAAAATGATTAGGATGCAGAAAATTTTTTAAATTTCAAAAAATTAAAAATATATATAAAATTTAAAAATTTTAAGATTATGTCTTTCATCACTGTAAGGTCTATTTTCTTATTTGTACACTGACATTTGTTTCCATTTTTCATGACCAGTGTCTAATTTTTTCCATTTTGTTCGGAGAAGCTTTAGGTTACAGGAAAGTCACTTATAGAGTAGGGGATTTCCATCTATCCAACGTCCCCTCCCTTTTCCCCTTTCTCCTATTAATAACATTTTACATGTGGATGGTTCATCTGTTACAATCAACATATAAATATTGAAACATCGCTACTAACCGTGGTCAGTGGTTTACATTGTGGTTTGCGTTTTGGACCGCACACTTTTGTAGATTTTGATGAAGTTGACACGGGTCTGCACCGGCTGTCACTCGCCTTTGGAGGGCAGCGTGCTGGTGATGGGCGCAGTCTTCCGTGTTGAACCCTCTGGAGTGGGAGGAATGCGGACGTGCTGGGGTGGGTGGGGGTCTGAGAACAAGGCCGAGCCTGGCGTTCTCAGCAGCCCGGCTGTGTGTCCAGGGACTCCTCTCACCCCCCATCCTACCCCCCTTTCCCCTTCATGCTACTGCTCTGACCACACTGGTCTGTCGCTGCCCCCAGGATGCAGACAGCCCCACCCAGGGCCTGGGCACATGCTGACACATCCTTGGTCTGATGCGTCCTCCCTTCTGCTAGTCTCCCTGACAGCAGGCACCCAACAGAGAGGACCTTCCTGTCCCCGCCCTGGTGAGCCAGCCCCGCCCTCTGCACCCGCTCGGTTGCTTCCCGTCCCCTGTCTTCAGATGGGGCCGTGTGTCTTTCTTGACCGACAGCTGGGTGGCTACTGCCGGGTCCCGGGCAGGGTGTCCATGTGTGGTGGTGGCTCCGGGTGGCAGTTGGTGGAGAGGACGGGATGCCAAAGGAGGGAAGCTCCCTGCCGTCAGCAAGTTCCCGCTTCATTGACAAACTCCATGTGGATAGCCTCTGACTATTCTAATGGAGTCTTAATTTGCAGAGGACACAGTTGAGTGGCTGCAGGTGAAGCTGGTTGAGCACTCTCACTTTTTTTCCTTTGGCAAAGCGAGATGGCGCTGGGAAGTTTTTGGGGTGAAGAATCCCGGCAACCAGGCCGAAGCTGCAGGGCTGCTGCAGGGAGAGCTGGTGCTGCCACCTCGAGGCTCCGCGCTCTGCCTGCAGCCTCCGGGGCGCCCCACGTTTCACTAGGGCCCAGAGGCTGCCCAAGAGCTGGGCCCTCCCAGTCTGAAGAGCGGCCCTGTGTGCGGAAGTGGCCGCCCGGCCGTTCAGCCTGGATGGGAGAGGGGTGTGCGCAGGCTGTGGGTTTGGAGGAGCTGGGCTGCACCCCTGGGCCTGGCAGACACCTGCCCTTTTGCCTCCTTGAAATTCAGTGTATGCCGCACAGATTGACCCTGATCAGGTGAACCTCGAGGAGCTGCAGCAGAGAGCAGCAGGGCAGGGCCTGGGGGGCTGGCAGCTGGGGGTAATGAGAGCAGCGCGTGAGGTAAGTGCAGGTTTGCACGGCCATCCCTGCCAGCCTTGGGCTGCCTCTCCTCTCGTCCCTCCTCAGGTGCCCTCTTCTGTGGCCCACCTCCCATGCCTCCATCCCCCCACTCCCCACCCACCTTAGCCCCCCCACCCCCTGCCCACATCCCGCCCCTTCACTCCCCCCCACCTGTCCCCGCTGATGTGTCGCCTTGGTTCTGCGGGCTGGCTCCAGCCTTGCTGTCCACCCTGCAACCCCCCGCGATGGTTTCTGCTTCAAGGCCCGGGTGACTCAGCCTGGCATAGGGCTCCCGCAGTGGGTGGGTGCAGGGCAGCAAGAGGATGAATGTGAGGAGTGGTTGAGGAGGGAACGGAGAGGGGAGGTAGGGAGGGCGCTGCGGTTCAAGAAGGCTCTCTGCTTCTCCGCCAGGTTGGCTCTACTTTTGCCTGGTGGGCACCGAGTCGTGCCCCCACAAAGACTTGTTCAAGTCTCCACCCCTCGTCCTTGGGTGCGAATCATCTTTAAAGACCCTGTTAAAGATCCAAACTGTTCACCACACCAGGGGACCGAGAGGGTCCACAACTGCAAGCAAGAGAGCCCCGTCCATCAGCCATGTGGGACGGGAGCCCCCCTCAGCTAGAGGTGGAGTGGGCATCACCACCCCAGAGTCCTCAGGCCTGGGGAATGAATGATGGACTGAAGTAGACTTACTGGTATTCTGCTGTAGACTTACTGTGCTAGCAGTGGAAGAAATTATATCACTGATGTGGAGACAGTGGCTACTGGAGGTGCTGAAGTCAGGGAGAGGGAAAAAGAGGTGTGATGTGGGGGCATTTTTGGGATTTGAAATTGTCTTGAATGACATTGTAAAGACAGATACAGGCCATTATATATCCTGCCATAACCTGCAGAATTGAGTGTGGGGGGGTGAGGAGCATAAATGTAGTGTCAACTCTAGTCTATGCTTGTGTCAGTGCTCCCATTGAGGTCGGTAATTGTAACAAATGGACCTCACTAGTGAAAGAAGTTGTTGATATGGGAGAATGTGGGAGGTGTCAGCAGTGGGGCATATGGGAATCCTCTGTATTTTTTAATGTCATATTTTATGTAATCTAAGTCTCTTTTAAAAATAATTAAAAATATATTAAAAAATGAAAAAGATCCAAATTGTAACAGGCTAGGTCGTAATCTGACTGGAGTCTTTAGAAGCAAAGGAAATTCAAATACGGAAGGAGAAGCCACGGGTGGAGAGAGAAGACAGAGGGCCGTGCAGTGCAAGGATGCAGGGAGTCACTGCTGTTAGCAGAGCACTCTGGCTCCTGGACAGGGCCCATGCTCCCGACACCTCGGTGTTGGATTCCAGCCCCCAGAGCTGGAAGGCAGGAAGCCCACCCGGCGGTGGGGTCTGTCGGAGCAGCCCTAGCAAACCAAGATGCTGCCCTCCTCGGAGTATGCTTGGGCTCAGAGAGTGGGGTTAAGCCCGGGATCTACACCCGTTGTTACCCTGTGCCCCCCGGCCCAGCTGATGGTCGGGGTCGATCTGGACACGTATTTGGCATTATCGATGGCCTTCACTGACCGCAAGGGCAAAGTGAACACATGCAAGTTCAAAAGTGCCAGAGCTCACGTGGGAGTTATTTGTGCAGACAGTGAGGAAGAGGTGACCGGCAGATCTGGCAAGGCTTTCTCTTTTTAAAAAGTGCCCATCTCTTCAGTTGAGCATGGACGGCTATGTGGCGCAGAGCTAGGAAGTTTCACCTAAGGAAATAGAAATGCCCCAAATCCTGAGACCCAGGATCTCAGTGCTGCACGAAGGTCCTAGCACTGCCCTGGACCGCCCGTGGCGTGCAGGCTGCTGGCCACCTGGGAGGGCCATTGTTCTCCTTGCCCCGGGCGCTGTTTCTGGAGTGATCATCAGGACAGACAGATGATGAGGATAAAATGTGTGTTTTCAGGTGGAACTTCATTTGACTCTTAGGGGTGTAAGCAGGCCAGTGACTGCTCCAGGTCGAGCTGCTAGGGGCACAGGGAGAGAGGCAAGAAGGCTTCTCCCCAGGGCCAGCGCCCTCGGGCAGGGGAGGGCTCTGCTGCGTGGAGTCCTGCCAGGCTGCCCGGTGTGCATTCCCTCTTCGCCGTCTGTGCCCGCTGCGATGGGAGGACATCACTGGCCAGGGCCAGCTCTGCTTTCAGGTGTTTGGTTCTGCAAATGCCACCTCCTTACTGGGGAGATGCCTTCCAAAAGGTGCCCCGCTCTTCCCTCCCCCCAGCACACGGCCACGTGGAGTTAGCAGCCACGCCTCGTAGCTTGGCTGTCCACGGCATTTCGGGCAGGATTGCAACACAAAGAGCTGTGGGCCTGTGCAAGTTGCCCTCGCTCGCTTTCACACCGTGGCTGTGCCGCATGGACAGGCAGCGTCTTGGCGGCTGCATCTCCTTTGTGTGGCATTAGTAGGGCCTTTGCTAGATCTTCCCGGCCTCAGCCCAGGCACCCTTCCAGAGTGCTAGGTGCTTGGCAGGCCTGGGTTCCTTCCATCACAGAAGTTCTAGAAGGATCAGGAGGCACCATGTGCAGATCTGAGCTAGTGAGTGGAGTCCAGAGATCCAGGCCTCTTGGAAGTCCGGATGTTGCCTTGACGTTATCACGTGGAGATTCCAGTAAGCCAGAGCGTGAGTGTTAGGACAGCGACAGGTATGTGTGGGAAGGAAGGCACCCAGCAGCTGCACGGTGTAATTACCCCGGTACAGTCACAGGTGGCCTTCGCGCGGCACAGTTCTGATACGCGCTAACCTTGGTGATCACGATGCAGTCACGCAGCAGCAGCCTCCTGGAGACACAGTTCAGGTGTGCTAACAGTGAGGCCTTGTAAGGCACCCGCTCCACTCCACTCCACAAATGACTGTGTAACAGATGCACACTGTGCCGGCGACCGGTCACATCAGTCTTTCCAAGGCCACAGGTGATTGGCAGCTGCACTTTTGTTACTCGGATCACACACAGACAGCAAAGTGTGTGGTTGTTTTGACTCCTTCTCTCCCTTGATAAACCCAAGGTGCCATTAGACAAGAGTGGATCATCAAAAAAGAGAACTGGCTAACAAAGATGTAAGTGCAGCCAACAAACGAGAATAATAATCCTTTTAGTGAAGTTCAAACAGAATGGGAATGGATTGTGGAAGAGGTAGCTGACTTGGGGGGGTGTTAAAACTTTCATTATTGTTCAGGAGATTTGATGTGCAGCCAGAGACTTAGAAAAGGCAAACTCAACTAACCTAAGAGGGAAGTGGTTGTGATGAAAAGGATGGCCATGTCGCAGAGGAAGAGAAGCTGGCCGGGGATTTCCCATGAGTTCTTCATAACATTAAAGCACAAAGGACAACAGTTTGGAGGCTGATTGAAACTTAGACAGGAGTGTGGGAATTCAGCAAGGCAGGGAAAAGATTCTTGCTCCTTATTCTACGTTTATACTTGGAAAAGAAGGTGTATAGCACTATTAGGTGATGGCACTATTCTTGATATATTACAAATAAATAAAACTCTTCACTTCTCAATGTTTGTAACAATTTAAATTATAGTGTACTAAATAAATAGTTGTC
This sequence comes from Dasypus novemcinctus, assembly GCF_030445035.2. NCBI lineage: Eukaryota > Metazoa > Chordata > Mammalia > Cingulata > Dasypodidae > Dasypus > Dasypus novemcinctus. Next base: position 8,420,546 of record NC_080677.1, read on the forward strand.
CTTTCCTTCTATAATTTGGTAAAAATTTTCAGAGATTGTGGGACAGTTGTAACTCCCCCTGCTGATAATTGCGCTGGAGCTGCACAGTTGAGCTTGCACGGTCATTTTTGTGGGCTGTGCTACTAGAAGAAGCAGGGCCATGGTACTGCCATGTGCTAACTGGACTTGGTACCGAGCCAAGCACTGCCCGTAGGTGACTTTGCAGCTCTCAGAATGGCCCCGTCAATGGTGGGCTGCTCTTTTATACTCACTTAGAGATGAGGAAGGTGAGAACCTGCTAGGGGAGCTGCCCAGGATTCTAAGACAGCTCCTCGCCCCTTTCTCCGATGGACATGCCCTCCGACACCCCGCTCCACTGGAGCACCCCGTCATGACATGCCTGCCCTGGACTCACGGCAGCGGGTCCCTGCACATGTCATGCCCCTCCCCAGTGGAGGTTTCACATTTTTCCGAGTTTTCATCAGCTCCATGTTCTCAGTGACGTTTGGGTGTCCCCTCACTGTGCTGGCACCTTTCTCCCACTTTGGGGGTAGTCAGAGAGAACCCTGTGCCACAAGGGGGTGGGTGGGCTGTGGCCAAAGGCTTGTGGGAGGGCGAGTTAGGCATGACTGATGAGGAGGGCAGCCGGAATGTTCTAATGCCTCATCTTATGTGAGCGGAAGGGAAATTCAGTGTCTTTGGAATCTTGTTTTCTAAGACGTAGTGTATTGACGCCCTTTGGCTCATGAATGGAACAGGATAGCAGAGCAGACGGCCGAATTGACTAGAGGGAATGGGAGATCCAGGCGGGGGTAAAAGAAGCTATAGGAGCTGGAAGGAGCAACAGTGCAGAATAAGTTGTGAATGCGGGACGGTCCCTGCCCCCTCTCCGTCCCCCGGCCGCTCACTGCCTCAAGCCCGTCTGACCTGGAGGACGTTTGGGCGGAGCAGGAGGCTTAGGCAAGGGGTGCTCTGTGGTCCAGGCCAGCCCAAGCCCGTGTTCCTGAGCTCTCTCTGGGCACCAGAACGGGTCTGGGACGATGGCCCCGGGTTAGCCTGGGCTCCTCCGGGCTCAGGTGGAGGCCAGTGCGGGGAGGATGCACCTTGCAAGCCTGGCTGTATGCCGCAGGTGCACGGCACGCTCCTTGCCTGTTGGTCCCCAGGAGAGTGCCCTGTGGACCTGAGGACGAGCCGGCATCCAGGGCTGCCGGGAGGCGGGTGGCCGGCAAGGGAGCTGCAGCAGGACTTACTCCTGCTTGGTGAGGGAGGGGGACACTGCAGCGTGGGCGTCTGCTGGGAGACGCTGGACTCCTGGGGACGGTGGCAGCCATGGGGGATGGTCACAGCCATGGGGGACGAGCCGCGGCAACCTCAGCCCAGCGGAGGCACAGGGAAGGGTGGGCTGGTTCCTTCAACCTGGAACCGCAGGTCAGTTTTAGTTCCCAGGCTCTTTTGGCAGCCCCTGTGGGGTGGCTGAGATTTTGCTGTTGGCCCTTCGGGCTCTGGGTGCAGGGAAGCCAGGCCATCGGCCCCCCTGCCTTTGCTTCTCGTTTCTTCTTTTCAGCTCATTCAGTCCTGCAGTAATTCATTCGGACCTGGCCATCCCAGGACAAGGAATACGGCAACATATGCAACTGACCTTCCCATCCCTCGAGGCCTTGGCACTTCCCTCTCCTGCTTTGTGAAAACAACCGCATGTTTTCACTTGGGTCATGATATGGTGCATCATAGCTTGTCCCTTCTTAGGGGACATACAGTGAAGCTTGGAAAATATTAAACAAAGAACTTGCATACCTTTGTGCTAGTTATGTAAAAAGCAGTGCTCTCCAGTTGTGATTATACACCCTTTGCAAGAAAAAAATCATATGTTTAATTGTGATACAGTATAACCTAATATGATACATGCATTTGCTTAATAAATTTTATATATATGTCACTTTGCAAATATATTGCATACCTTATATAACGTGCCCCAAAATGAAGTGTAAAATCCTTGCCCGCGCTACGAAAACTGAATCGTGCTGTGCCTCCTCCGTGGACCTCTCCTTCCCAAATGTCCCCGACACCCACTCCCCACCCGCCTGACTTTGATGATTGGCTGAGATCGGTGGAAGAGGTGGAAGCAAGATGAGGCCACCAAAGGAACTGCCTCTGGAGGGCGGCGGTGCTGGGGCGCAGGGAAGGGCAGTGGGAGGGGCCGGGCAGCGCGTGGTCGGGGCTCGGGGGCTGAGCCCTGGCCACGCAGCAGTCGAGGTGCGGGGAGCTGCCCAGGCCGACTTCAGGTGGGCAGCGACCCTCTGCTTCCCAGGTCCCCCACGCACCTTTGGCTGCCTCGTCCCGAGGTGGGAGGCAGGTGGCAGCAGCCCCCTTGGTGACAGGGTGGGAAACGCCCCAAACGCCACCCTGGAGAGCAGCGCCTCCTCCCTGAAGCGCTGTGGAGTTCTCCTTCGGTTACGGAAGCACTCCGAGTTCATGGTAGAGAAGAGAAAGAGGCCTGTAATCAGGAGAAAGTAAGAAAAGGGCCAGTGGAGCGCTGCATTCGAGAAATAAACCACTGTGGCAGCAGTCTGCAGCGTGGCCCGAATCGTCATCTGTGCAGGTTGTAGGCATGTGTGTGTGGATGAGCATGTGTGAACATGAGTCTGCATGTGTGGGGGTGTGAGCTTGTAAGCACTAGCGAATCTGCATGAACACATGTGCATGTGAGCGTGTGTATGTGTGAATGAGCATGTGTGAGCATGCTCATGCATTGTGGGAGTGTGAGCTTGCATGCACATGAGTGAATCTGCATGAGCACGTGCATGTGAGTGTGTATGTGCACACATGAGCACATGTGCATTGGCTTTGTGTGCAAAAGCATGTGTGCATGTGACCATGAGTGAGTATGCGCGTGTGAGCACGTGTGTGGCTGCATGCGTGGTGTATTGTTACTCTGTGCACATAGGGAAATATGCATGTGAGCATTGTGTGCATGGGTGTGCCTGTGTAACACTTGTCCTTTTTTTCATCTTTAAAAATTTATTAATGTTTACATTTTACATAAATGGAATCTTGCAATAGGTGGTATTTTGTGTCAGATTTCTGGCAAAATGTTTTTTTTTTTTTAAAGATATATAAATAACACAGAATGTTACATTAAAAAATGTAATGTAACAACAGGCCAACAGGGAGGTGAAGATGGTCAACCAACATACCAGGAAATCAAGAGTGCCTACAAGCAGAAGAATTGCATCCATCATCCATGTGGAATCTAAGCCCCCTCTTGATCTAGAGGTGGAGTGGATATCACCATCCCAGGGTCCACAGGATGGAGGAATAAAGTATGGATTGGACCGGACTTACTGATATTTTATTATGAAAATATTGTGACTAGTAATAGAAGAAATTGTAGCATTGAGTTGGAGAAAGTGGCCACAGTAGTTGCTGAGGGCAGGGAGAGGGAAGAAGAGATGTGATATGGGGCATTTTTGGGACTTTGAGTTGTCTTAAATGATATTGCAGGGATAGATGATGGACTTTATATATCCTGCCATAACCCACTGAATGTACTGGGGAAAGTGTGAACTACAGGGTAAACTATTATCCATGTGGTGCAGCAGTGCTCCAAAATATGTTCACTGAGTGTGAATGAGTGTGCCACAATGATGGGGGAGGTTGTTGGTGTGGGAGGAGTGGGGTGGGGAGGTGGGGGGTATACTAGAACCTCTTACGTTTTTTAATGTAACATTTTTTGAGTTGTATGTATCTTCAAAAAAATAAAATTTACAAAAATGATGGGGGTGGGGGGTGGGAAGTGAGTTATATGGGAACCTCTTATGTTTTTTTTTAATGTAATGTTCTTTGTGATCTATTAACTTTAATTTTAAAAAAGTGTTAAATAAAAAAAATTTAAGAGGTTCTCATATACCCCATTCCCCTGCCCCTCCCTCCTCTACTCCTCCCACATCAACCACCTCTTTCATCATTGTGGCACATTCACTGCATTTGGTGAATACATCTTGGAGCACTGCTGCACCACACGGATAATAGTTTACATTGTAGTTTACACTCTCTCCCAGTCCATTCAGTGGGTTATGGCAGGATATATAAAGTCCAGCATCTGTCCCTGCAATATCATTCAGGACAACTCCAAGTCCTGAAAATGCCCCCACATCACACCTCTTCCTCCCTCTCTCTGCCCTCAGTAACTCCTGTGGCCACTGTCTCCACATCAGTGATATAATTTCTTCTATTGCTAGAGTCACAACAGTTCTGTAGCAAAATATCATTAAGTCCAGTCCAATCCATGTTTTATTCCTCCATCCCGTGGACCCTGGGATGGCGATGTCCACTGCAGTGACGTGGCCTTAGCACTCTCCAGCCACCTGTGCTTTCACATGCGGTGGCGCCTCTTGGGGCCTCAGACCTGCTGGTGCCTGGGGTCTGCCTTCCCGGCCCTGCTAAACACTTACCGTCTTCTTCAGGCTGATCGCTGGGTGCCGCGGCCGCGGGCTGCTGTTTGGTGTTGTGTAAGTGACGGCACCACGCACGCGTCTGCTTAGCCTATGCACTTTCTCTGATTTCCGTAGGATGACTTCCTAGAATTGCTAAGTGCGATGGTCCTTGCCTTTCACAGGCTCTTTATACACACTGACAAATTGTCCTCTACAAGCTGGTTCCGCTTTCTTTTCCCCAATCCTTTAAAATCATCTTTTTAACATCTTAGTCTCCTCTATTCTAAGAGGCAAACCATACAAAACACAGTTTTGAGTTTTCCGGGGCTTGTGGAAGATGGGGCCGGTCGGCCGAGAGCCCCCTGCAGCCGCCTGTGCGTGGGTTGATGACGCTGGAGGGGAGCAGGGCGCCGGCCTCAGCAGTGGGGGCGTGGGGTCACGCAGCGTGGGGGTCATCCTGTGCCCGTCACCACTCCTGGAGGTTTCCAGGCACTCCCTCCATCAATCCCGAGAGCAGGAGCTGGGGACTGAATCTGCTGGTCCCCTCTAAGAGGAGGGGCCAGGCGACTGGAGAGGCCACGTGCTCGCCTCGGGGAGCAGCCGGCAGTCTGTGGCTCGGGACCCGGACCCCGGCATCCTGGCTCCTGGACGCGTGGCCGGTGTCCGAGGGAAGCACCGGCTGTCACTCGTGCTTTTTTCCCCGAGGCTGAGCTAGTTCTCGCTCTGGTGTTTGCAGTTGGCTTTAGGCGTGGTGTTAGCACCTGCCTTGGTGCCTGACACTTCCTCTGAAGTTATTTTCCCTCGCTTTACCTCCTGCTGTGGCTCCTTGGTGAGACTGCAGGTGCTCGGTGGAAAACCCCGGCACGCCGTGGGTGCTGGGTCCTCTAGAAGGGTTTCTATGTGGCCAGAAGAGGTGCTGAGGTCCCTGGTCCTGGGGGGCATGGGCTCCTGGGGTGCAGGGGCCAGGCTGTGGGCGGCAGGCGCACAGCAGTACCCTCCGTGGAGTTGTGCTTTGGGCTTGTCCTTGCAGCGGCCTCCAGGAACCTCCTGGGCACCGAGGAGCTCTCGGCCAGAGTCCAGAGAAGAGAACAGCGTGGTGGGGGGCAGTGCCGTACCAGGAGACCTGGCCACCTCTGCCTTCCCCCTGCCGGCCCCCACGCTGATGGGGACCCCGTCTCCTCCCTTTGGAAAGGCCAGAGATGAGGCATTTACTGGTAAAGCTGCCAGTGCGTCTGCTGAAGCGTATATGTGTATGGAAGGGTTAAACCAACTGTTGGGTGCTGAGGCTTGTCCCAGTGGAAGAGGCTCTGATAGCAAAGGACTAGACCACTGAGAATTCCCTGAAAATCGTTAACGGAGTCTTTCAAATAAAGAATAGCCATGATGATCATGACGATGATGGCTAATATTTATTTCCTGTTAGAAAAGTTGTAGGTTTGGGGGGAAATCATGGAGAAAATACAGGGTTCCCATCGACCGCATCATCATCTTACGCCAGCCTGGGTCCTCTGTTACGACAGATGAAGGAATGTTGTTATATTGTATTTTTAACTGTAGTCCGTGACTTACCGGCGGGTTCCCTGTTGTGTCATACAGTCCTGTGGGCTTTTTAAAATAAGTTTCCATTCTAGGAATATATACACAACCTACGATTTCCCCCTTTTAAACCCAGTCAGACATGCGATTCAGTGACGGTGATCACGTTCACGGTGAACACGCGTTGGGAGTGGACGGTGGCGATGGGCAGCACGTACTGCGTGCCACGAGGCCAATGAGCAGAGCGCTGGTACCTGTTTGCGCCTCTTGCCTGGCCTCGGCGGGCCTCCACGGGACACGCCATCCTCCCTTGGGGAAGGAAGCTCTGTTGCCTGCAGAAGAACCGTTGGCGGTCTGAAGTCGTAGCTAGGGACACACCCGTAGAATGGGACCCTTCCCGGGCACTGAAACTGGCCGGCGGTCCCGCTGCCGGGCTGACTGTGGGGAACCGTCCCTGCTGCTTGTCTGAGGTGGCTGGGAACCTGTGACCAGGCAGGAGGACGAAGCTCTATAGTGACCGCTGCTTGTTCTTTGCAGGTGCCCGAGAGCTTACGGACCGTGTCGCCCGGCTGTGAGAAGTCGTCGCGGTGAGTATACCTGCGCGGACGCTCTCTCCACGCCCGGGGCTTGGTTCAGACCCTTGTCTCCCCCAGGAAGTGGGCCTGGGGTTCAGTTATTCTGCAGTAATCTTGTTTCAAAAATAAAAAGGTGCTACATATTAGGTTTCTTTTACTGCTTGCGAGCTCACTGGTGCTAGAAGCCCAGGTTCTGGAAAATGCATGGTTGTCTTTTAGTAAGAATGACTGTAAAAGTGTGAGATTCCGGAATCGATCAGGGTGACAGCTGCCTGTACCTCCTTGGGGACTGTTCTTAGTGTGTGAGGCACATTAGGTTTTTTTTTTTTACATCAGTGTTCAAAAATTTGGACTAGATTTAAAAAAATTTTTTTCCCTCTGTCTGTAAAAAAAGGTAGAGGGGAAATCTTGGTACTGTAAAAAAGAAATGACATTGACTGTTTTGATGCAATTAAAGGTTCTTTAGGTATGAAGGTGGTATTGTAGGTGTTTTGAAAGAGTGTCTTACCTTTTTGAAATAAATTGTATAAAATAACGTAAGGTCTGGGATTTGCTTCAAAGGGGTCTATGTTGTGGAGAGGTAGTTGGGGTATAGATGGACAAAGCTTGGCCATGCGTTTAATTTTCAAGCTGGGCTATGGGTCCAGGGTGATTCGTTAGTCTATTTTTGGATGTTTTACTTTTTCATAATTTTTAAAGTAAAAAAAAGAACCTTTAGATTGGAGAAGTTAGAAAAAGCAGGCAACGGAGCCTTTGTGGGAAGAAACGACAGACCCTGTGTCCCCTCCGTGCCTCGGGTTCCACTCCCTGTGGCCGCCATCTTGGTTTGGCCTCGTTTCCTCTCCCCTGAGCTTCATCCCTCCTGCTCTGGACCCTCTCCTTCCCCGCCATCCTCGACACCACACCGCCCTCACGGGTGCTCCTGGGAGCATCCTCTTGCCCCTGTGGCCCTCACAGCTGCTTGCCGGGGGCAGCGCTCACGGCCCCTGGTCTCGCTTCTTCACAGTAGAGACGTTGGAGTAGAGTCTTGCTTCTTGCCCTCCTCCCATGTCCCTGGAGGGCGGGAGCAGCGTGTTTACACTCTCCACCGCCCTCAGGAGCTTCATCCCACCCGTGAGCCTTCCTGGGCCCCAAGACCAGCGCCGGGCGCTGCTCGAGTCTCCTGCGTCAGCTGGTCCTGGAGGCTTTTTATTCCTCCCCAACTTCCCTCCCCCAGTTGTTAAACTAAAATAGGCAGTTTGGAAATAATTCAGTAAAGGCAGAAAATGAGAAGACCATGTTGAAGCTATCTATAATCTACCTACGCGTTTTTCTCCAGCACATGAAACAGACACACAGACATTTCAAAGAGAGTTGTTGCTTTGTTATTTATCAATTTCTTTGTACCCACTGGGTTTTGTGTCAGTGTACATATGTATCTGTATACCTGTATCATCATCTGTCAGTCTTTCCATCATCCATCCACCCACCCATCCATCCACCATCTATAACTATCTCATCATCTGTCAGTCTGTCTGTCCATCATCCATCCATCCATAATCTATAGCTCTCTCATCATCTGTATCTGTCTATCCACCCATCCATCAATCCCTCTCCTACCTCTTACCCCAAATTCTAACCCTGCCCTTACCCTGCCTCCACCTCCACCCATATCCATTTCCATTTCCATTTCCATACCCGTATCTGTATCTGAATCTCTATCTGTATCTATATCTGTCACTTTTTTTCATTTTAAATATTAATGAAGTCTGCCATCTGTACCTGAACATCCATAAACAGTAAGTATACAGTAAAAGTTGTGACCTTACAAAACCACGTGGGTGCCATCACACAGGGCTCCCGTGCCTCACCCCACCATGACAACTTGCACAGTGAGACATTTGTTACAAACTAGGCAAAAGCGGCATCAGAAATCCAAGCCTGCATAACCTGCTGTCCGTTTAACCTACCCCCTATTGCTGGCACTGAGGTTGTGGCCAACTCAATCCACCGTGACACGTGTCGCGGCAGCCAGTGACCAGCTCATTTCCCCAATTCACTTGCCGGGGTATTTCCAGAGGCCTCCTGCCATCAGGCCCTGTGCCGTGGCCCTGGGGGAACTTGGCGCTGCCCGCCGAGCTGATGGCGCTGCCCGCCCGTGGCCCTGCTCGCGTGAACCCGCATCCTCCCTGCTTCAGGAGCCGCACAGCCTGGGGCTGTGTGGGGCTGTGTGGGGCTGCACGAGCCCCGTGCTCCTCCTGAAAGGAAGCGAGGGCCTCTCTGGGAGCCCGCTGGCAGACGTGGGCAGGTGGCTCTGGGGTCCCTGCCCAGGGGTCACGCTGGCCCCTGGTCCTCCCACTGCCAGCCCTGCTTGGCGTGGCCTGGCCGTTCTGCAGGTCTCCTCCCACCCCAGTGCCCGCCACCTGGGGGCTGCTGCTCCGCATCCTGCACGGCGGGCGGAGACGAGGGCGGCACAGCTCGCTTCCCCTCCCTCTCCTCCTTCCTTCCTCCCTCCACCTCTTCCTCCCCCTCCTTCTCCTCCTCTTTCCTCCTCCTTCCTCCTCCTCTTTCCTCCTCCTTCCTCCTCCTCTTCCTCTCTCCTCCACCTCCTCCTCCTCTCCCTCCTCTCCCTCTCTCTTATCCTCTTCTTCCACTCTCTCGCCTCTCCTCCTTTCCTCCATCCTCATCTATTCTGTTACTAGCCAAATGCGCTTGATAAAAAGTTGTTAAAACCCACTTGGTTATTCTGCAGCTGAAATCCCTCCCCTGCTCGTGCCCTCCCATTGCGGGGTCAGGCGCTCCTGGGATGAGCTCTTCCCTCCTGCCTGGTGTTTGCCCAGGGGACCTCCAGGAGGCGAAGCCTGTCCTGACCGCCCTCCTGCACCCAGAACTAGAAGGTCCCGCCTGGAGCCACTGCACCTGCCTGCTGTGCTCCGCTTTCACCTTCTCTCCTCCCTGTTTTAGCTCATATCGCCTCGGAAGTGACCTTTACGGAAACTTTTCAGACTTCCAGTGTGATTGGAGGACCGCGCAGAAAACGCGGCCTCCCCCTACCCGTACCTCCGCTCCCCCCTCCCCGGCTGCCCAGCCCCTGCTTCCTGACGAGCCCCCTCCTCTCCGCCAGGCCCGCGGCCCCCCTGAGCGCCGCGATGGAGGACGGCTACGAGCTCGACCTGACCTACATCACGGAGCGCATCATCGCCGTCTCCTTCCCCGCCGGCTGCTCGGAGGAGTCCTACCTGCACGGCCTGCAGAAGGTCACGCGCATGCTCAAGTCCAAGCACGGGGACAACTACTTGGTAAGGGGCAGGGGCGCTGTCCTGGCGACGGTGTTGGGTTGGGGGGCCAGTGAGTGTCCAGGCATGGGGCAGTGCTGGCGGGGCAGGGGCCAGCGGGCACGAGAGGGCTCTGGGCCCGTGAGGCACTTTCCTGGTCTAGAAACCCTGAACCGCGTACCCGACGTGGATGGCATCTGCAGAGCTGATAGCAACCAGCTCTTAAGCGGGAGCCTGTAAATAGTGTGTCCTTTTCTGGGGTCGGAAACATTTGAACTAAGTCATGCCTCTTGGGTCATTCAGCAAATGACTGTCTTTCATCTCTGCAGCTAGAAGCATCCTGTAAGGTAAGGGACAGCCTTACGGTTGTCACACATTGAATTCATTGGGGTGGGTGGTTGTGGGGTTTTACTGGAACCCAAGTAGCAAGATTAGAGGAGAGGCCCTAGGAAATTTATTTCTCTTAAGAAAAAACCAACAACTTCAAGCGAAACAGTTGAACCTTCGACAGATAATTGTACCTGTTACCTTAACCCACCAGAGTTTGTGGTGTTGGGACCGCACTCTTTGTGTGGTAGGTGGGTAAAATTTTAGCCCCACGTGCCTCCCGAATAAAATAGAGAAAAGGAGTTGTTGTAAGCTAAGATGTTGCAGATGTGAACTGGAAGCCGTCCTGCCTGTTTCGTAAATAGGTGACGTTTCCCAGCCAAGTACATGCTGTTCATTTCTTGCTTGATTGCACCACTGCATAAAGCAGCAACACGGAAGGGGGCCTGGAGAGATTCGTGTGCACATTTTAAATTGCTTTGCCTGGTCTCATCTGCGATAATTGGTATAAGAACCTTGACTTTTTTTTTGTTTTGGAAACATCAAATGAAAATGGAAATTTTGAAAAGTTATGTACACTGAGATCCCTTTTTTTTAACCAGTGAAGACCCAAACTCAGGGAGCTTCAGTGCACAGCAGAGTGAGGATTCGGTGCTTGTGGCAGTTTGAAATTATTTTATGAATTCCAAAAAGAGAGCGCTCGTGTTTGTGAGCTAATCTGTTCCCGTGGGTGTGAGGCCCTTTCAGCTGCACCCCGTCAGTGAGGTGTGACTGGGGTTGCGTCTCTGTCCCTTGCTGGGGCTGCTCGTAACAAATTGGTGGAGAAAGAGGCACAGAGAAAGGGGAGCCACCACGTTTGAGTCTGCCGCATGGGAGAGGGGACTCCAGGGTTTCCCACCACCAGGGTGCAAGGAGAGAAACCCCCGAGCGGCTCAATGAGCGGAGGCCTGGGGAGAGATGAGCCACATGGCTGATAACACCCAGATGAACTCAGGAAGAGAGCGGAGCAGCCGAGACCGTGCCAGGAGGCTGGAAAGAGCGCTGTGCCGGTGCCCGCAGCTGGGCTCCGGGAGCCTGGGAATCAGAAGGCAAGGCCCAGCCCTGCCCGAGAGTCCCAGCTGTCTTGCTCCACTACCTGCAGCTGACCTTGGTGAGAATGCATTTCTGATGGTGCCTCGGTTTGGACATTCATGGCCTCAGAACTGTAAGCTTTCACCCCAAATAATTCCCCTTTTAAAAGCCAGTGCATCTCTGGCACTTTGCCTCGGCAACCCTTTGGCACATGGAAACAGTTGTGCACTGTTGCCACTGGTGTGTTTCCACAGGTTATCGGTCAGGAGAACGGGACACTCTAGAACAGGACTGATCACTCTTCTCCTGCCGCGTTGGTGGCGGTCTCCCCTGATGGGTAGACCTTCTTTCCCACTGCCCGGAAAATTCTTCTGGGACACAGCTCTGGCCAGAGACGGCACCTGGTGTCAGAAAGGAAACCCTGACTCTCCTCCCAAAAGATCAACGTTAGGAAGAGGAAGGTCGGCACTCCCGGGAAACCAGCGGCTGCCCCGGCAACACGGGATAGCGCTGCTTTCCAAGGACCACAGTCCAAGTGGGCAGGCAGACCCCGCCTTCCAGGGAGCCCGTGAGAAGAGCCTCTCACCGCTGCCCTCCTGCGACTTGCCCCTTTGTTTTCATGGCCCACCCTGCCGGCCTCGTGGAGGGGTCTGCGTCCTGCCCCCAGATGGCTCTGCTCCGGGTACCAGCGTGTTAACGGCAGCTCGTGGCTCCTCGGTGCCTTGAGACCCGGCCTTTTCTCCATCCTGCCGTGGCCTGCTGATACATAGGGGGTGATGCCCGGCCCCCTCTGGGGGTCACAGGCTCTACCGAGGGGCTCCCTTGCACCTGCTGGATGTCTTCCTTTTTCCCAGAGCTGCATTTCATCAGGAAGGGGCTTCTCTCCTTCTTAAGCCGCCCCCAGGCTTGCCAGCACGTTCTGACCACCCCCCTCCAGCATGTCCCCACCTCCCCCGGGCACCCCTTTACTCTGTAGACCACCGAGGGTGGCAGGGACCCTGGACACGTCCCCATGGGCTGGGGTCTAGCAGTGGTTTCTCCAGGGATGCTGTGAGGACCCCGTCAAGACCTAGCCGCCTCATCTGCTAACTGCCCGGCAGGGGTTCCCAGCTCGCTTGGGGACGTGGACTCTTGAAAAATCTGAATAAACCCTAAATGAGCAACTCCAGAGGCGCTGTTTCTCCTTCTATAGCCGAAAGGTCTAATTTCACAAACTGCTTTCTTGGACAGTTAAATGTGAAAATAAAACAACTCCTCAAGCCCCCCAAAACCATTTCCGTGGCTTTGATAGGTCTTCTTGCTCTGTAGCAAGTGAGGAAGGGCTGGATCTGCCTCTGATAATTCTAACAAGACTCGTGATAGGGTTGAGTGCTGGTGCTGCGGTTAAGAATCTATCAGGGGATTCTAGATCAGGGCAGTGGCTGTTCCCGCCTGATAATCTCTAATTGGCTGGGTGGGTTTGGACAGGCCACTTTCTGTGAGTTCATTGTTAAGGTCCTTTGCTGATCAAAATTGCTTTTTCTTTCTTTTGCTTGAGTGCATGTTAACTTTCTACATACAGTTCTACTCCATCACTGATACTACAGCGTGGTTACTGTTGCTCATACGTGTCAGGCATGCTGTCCTTTACTGCACTTTCTGGATTTTCCAGGTCTGGGCCCCTTGTCCATTGCAGAACAATTAGCAGGGAGTGCCGTCTCTTGCCGCTGGATTGCCTTTTCCCCAGCACAAGCTGGTATTTTCCAGGGGTAAAACAGGGTCATAGGATTAGGCACGCATCCTTGCTTTATTTGGTTTAATTTATCTTTATTTTTCTTTGGCAGAACATACGTCTCTATATTGCAATCTTTTACAGTTCTTCATACCTGAAGACAATCAGAATAAAAAATCTCAGAGGACGGTGGTTTGTCTAAAAGGTTTTTTTCCCCTTTTGTAGGTATTAAACCTTTCTGAGAAGAGATATGACCTTACAAAGCTTAACCCAAAGGTATGGATTTTATTTCTTTATATTCTGAGTTTCTAAAATGTAAAGGCATTTACCCTTGTCGTGCAAAAACATGTTTTGACAAGCCTTGTGGAAGGTGACTTGATCATGGGTATTAGACACTGTTCTATCCATTCGTTTTTAAAAAATATTTATTAAAAAAAATTTTAAATGTTGCAGTAACCATAAATTTACAGTCCAGGGCAGGCCTATGTCCCTTCCTCCAGTTTCCCATCTGCTTATCTCTTGCTTAACTAAGAGCATGGTATCAACACCAGGAAATTGACAGAACAGTCCTCAGAGCTCGTTATTATCTTGTGGCTTTATCGGCACTTGTGTGTGTGTGTGTACAGGTCTCTACTGTTTTCTCACATGTGTAGATTGTGTAACCACCACCACAATCCAGAGTCAGAACTGTTCCATCAGCACAAAGGCCACCCTTGTCCATCTCATTTTTTTTTTTAAGATTTATTTTATTTTCTCTCCCCTCCCCCCCACCCCGGTTGTCTGTTCTCTGTGTCTGTTTGCTGCATCTTCTTCTTTTTCCGCTTCTGTTGTTGTCAGCAGCATGGGAATCTGTTTCTTTTTGTTGCGTCATCTTGCTGTGTCAGCTCTCTGCGTGTGCAGCGCCATTCCTGGGCAGGCTGCACTTTCTTTCGCACTGGGTGGCTCTCCTTATGGGGCGTACTCCTTGCGTGTGGGGCTCCCCTACGTGGGGACACCCCTACGTGGCACGGCACTCCTTGCGTGCATCAGCACTGCGTTTGGGCCAGCTCCACACGGGTCAGGGAGGCCCGGGGTTTGAACCATGGACCTCCCATGTGGTAGACGGATGCTCTGACCACTGGGCCAAGTCCGCTTCCTGTCCATCTCATTTTAGTCACACACATTGCTGTTTTCCATTGCAAACATTTGGAGATAAATTTTAAGACTCTGAACATATATGTTTCGGTATAGCCATAGGTTGGAATATTTTGTGACCATTAGAAGGAAAAACCACAGTAATGTGACAAATTGCCCATTTTGATGCTGGTTAACAAAAGTAGAATATAGAATTTCCATGTAATGTTATCTTAACTGTGTTACATGCATGTGGAAAAAAAGATGGGGGGATTCGTCAAAATGTTACATAGTTACCGCTGCAGGGCAGAAGGACTGCCTGACTTTTCCTGTTCCCTGCCCTTTTTTCTGAACTTCTCAGTCATTTTACACTATTTTTATTGCTTTTATAATCAGAGCTCTACCTCCCTCCCTCCCTGAAAAAGAGGAAACAAATGAAAAGTGAGAATGTCACTTGCCATGGTAGGTTTTCTTAGGCAGCTCAGAGCTGCTCTTTGCACACAGCAATACCCGTGGGCCCTCTGTATTCCTTCCCACGCAGGCACGTTTTCTTGGTTAATGCACCACGTGATAATCCAGGCTGCCAGGGGCTTCTTGCCTCCAGGTGTGTGCGATAGCCCTTCTTTCTAGATGTTACTGGCTCGGAGTGTGTGGGGACCAGCTGATGCATTTCCCAAGCTGTGATTTTAGTTGGAACGGAGGAATTTTGGCAGCAGCTTGGGCCAAGAGCTCCTGGTCAACTCTTGCCAGGGCTCGGCCTCTTCCCACACGACCTTACCCCATTAGTGGCTCCTGAAAGGCATCGGGAACTGGCATTTCAGCTGCAAAAGAAGAGATAAGACCCTTGAAAGACGTCTCTTTTAGGCGACATAATATTTCACCTTTTTCCCTTTGCAGTAAAGGAACCTGGCCACTCATCTCGTTAAGGTTCAGAAAAGGAACATGAGGCATGGGTCTTTTTTGTTTGAAATCTTTCTTTTAAAAAAATTTCTATTGTGTGAATACACATATGTAATAGAAAATTTCCCGGTTCAGCCACTAAAAATGTATGATTCAGTGACATTACACATCCACATTTTTTTAAATTTTAAGAGGTACCAGGGATTGAACCAGGACCCCACACATGGGAAGCAGGCGCTCAACCAGTGAGCTACATTTGCTCCGCAGTGAGAGTTGGTTTTCCATTTGTTTTGTTTGATTTTATTTTTTTAGAATGTACCGGGGATTGAACCAGAACCTCGTACGTGAGAGGCAGGCTCTCGACCACCCCCACAGCCACTCTCCACAGTCACGTGTTTTGCAGCCATCACCACCATCTTATCAAAACATTTTCATCACCCCAAAAAGAAACTCTGCCCCTATTAAGCAGTACGCCCTCCCGCCCAGCCCCTGCTAACCTTTCCCCTGCTCTCTGTCTCTGGATTTTCCTATTCTCACTCACACAGGCTTTGTCTTTCTGTGCCTGGCGATTTCCCTGACCCGCAGCTCCAGGGTCCCGCCGTGCCATGCAGGCAGTAGAGCTCTGTTCCTTCGTCAGGCCGGGCGTGGTCTGCGCTGCGTACAGACCACGTTGCGTAGAGCCCTTGTCTGTCCCTAGCCGCCTGGGCGGCCCCGCCTGGGCTGTTGGGGATTAGGCTGTGTGAGCACGGGGTGTGGGTCTGTCTACACCCTGCCATGAGCACGGGTACGGTCCGTCTACACCCTGCCGTGGGCGGGGGGGCGCGGGCGTCTACACCCTGCCGTGAGCACGGGGCACAGGCCGGTCTACACCCTGCCATGAGCACGGGTACGGGTCCGTCTACACCCTGCTGTGGGCGTGGGGTGCGGGCGTCTACACCCTGCCGTGAGCGCGGGCGTGGTCTGTCTACAGTCTACACCCTGCCGTGAGCAGGGGCGCGGGTCTCTCCAGACCCTGCTATCAGTGCTCCGGGTAGGAGCATGGCATGGCCGGGTCTGGTGGTGGCGCAGCACCGTCCTTCACTCCCCGGTGAAACGTGACGGTGTGACAAGCCGGAGAGGGCTCCGAAGCCTGCCGACTACGGAAACTAAGGCCGCTTTCTCTCCTTCCAGATCATGGACGTGGGCTGGCCAGACCAGCATGCGCCACCCCTGGATAAAATGTGCTCTGTCTGCAAGGCCCAGGAGTCCTGGCTGCACAGCGACCCGCAGCACGTGGTGGTCATCCACTGCCGGGTAAGCGGGGCCCGGCACCCGGCGCCCGCCCTCCCCCCATGCCCTCCCCCCATGCCCTCCCCCCTGCAGCAGCTCCTCTTTTGGAAGAAATGGGAGGAAGGTCAAGCCGTCCCTCTGGTCACACTCAGGGGTTAGTGAACCACGTGTGCCCTCTGAACTTTCAGTCCACGTGACATAACTCTGTGTGTGGTTAGGTCTTGGCGCTTTGTCAAAAAAAAGCCACCAAACCTCGTAGACTTTGAACTGACCTTGTAGCATCGAGGTCCCTAAATGCGTCACTGGACGTTTTAAGACTGGTGACGATAATCTTGGCTGTGAATCCTATTTTATTTACTGACGTATGCATTGCTCGGAAAGTGCTTCTTTTTTACGAAGAGGACTTTTTAAAGATACATGACATTGTCTGAGTTACACTAAGCGGCTTGTGATTATGAGTGTGATGCTACACATGCTGCGGTGACAGGTGAGCTTTTGTACAGCCACGTGGCCCAGGACGGCTGCCTGCGACCTCAGCCCCTGGCACAGGTGCTTCCTGCCTCCAGGAGTCCAGGCACCCTGCGGTGGGGGCATTTGTCTGGGGGCCGTTTGCATCCTCTACTTCTTCTCAATGCTTTTCTTTTAATTCTCAGGTTTATCAGCTGCCTTGGAATTGCTTTTAGCCTCCTCCTCCTACTTGGGTCAAAGGGGCTGAACTGAAAGTGAATTCCCGGATGGGGCAAGAATGCAGGGCTTCATCCTCCTGCCAGATACATTTACTATAATAGGAAAAGTTATTACCCCAGCCGCCCCTTGAACAGTGCATCGCGTGCGAGAGGAGTTTGCTGGGCCATTGCAGTGGGCTGGGCCGGGTTCACGGGCAGCGCTCATTGTGAACATTTTGTACTGCCTTCAGTGTTCAGTGACCATCAGTACAGGTAGGACAGGTTGATCTTTCCATCAGGAAACAGCTTTGTCATTTTTCAGACTGCCTGTGGCACTCAGAAGCTGCACAAAAATCCATCTATTACGAAATTTGGTTTGAAAGAATCTTCCCTTGGCAGACTTTTCATCTGCTTGTATCATAGTAGGCAGCTTGCTTATGATTTTTAAAGCACTACCCCATTCACGACGTTTGGTGATAAATTCAGTATAGAGAGGCAAGAAACCACAAATGTCACTCACCTCTCGTTTCATATCTTCTTCCTTCCCAGCTAACACGATCGCATCGCTCCTTTGAAGCCAACAGGCCACCCATTAGTTTTCTTTCCAGATTGTATTAGCTAACCCTGATCTTTTTTAAGAATTGCAAATTTTGTGTTTCGGTGCAAACAAAAGGAACTTTTTAATTTATAATAATTTCTAAGTGATTCTAATCAATTAAAACAAACTCTGCATTTTTCATCTGGCTTGACCCGACCATTTGTACAGAGTGAACCTAATACTGGTGGGTCATTTTTGCCCAAGGTCACCTCGCAGGTCGTGCCGGACGGCAGTCCCTGAGCCAGCGGTGCTCAGAGTGGCCCTGGGACTGGCAGTCTTGGCATCACCTGGAAACCTGAGAAATGGAGGTTCTGTGGTCCCAGCCCAGAGCCCCTCTCTGGGAAAGGGCCCGGCCATCTGCATTCTTCAGAGGATTCCGGTGCCTGCCGGAATTTGGGAAGCACTGCCCTCAACTCTTCACTCTGTTTCTCTTTTCCACTTTAGTTTTTTTTTTTTTTTTAAATGAAATAAACTATAATATATTGAAAACACATGGATAACAAGTGATGACATTATCACATAGAGATTTCCAAGATGCTCCTTCTTCCTAAGCAACTCTTGGCTCTCCAGACAGATATTGTTAACAGAATTAATCGAAAGCATGTTGGAACATATTAAAGATGATTCATTCACCATGTGCACCGCTCTGGTATCATGTACACTATTTCTAGAACATTTAGAAAACGTGCCATGAGAGAGAAGCCCACCTTTAATTTGAGATTGCTGATGTTGGTGGGAAGAGATATTCATCAGGAACTGGTGGGTGACGCTGCTGACATCGCCAACCCCATGCGCTTTGCAGGATGTGAATTTTCTTTCCTGTGCCAGAAATTACTCACTTAGTCAGGCCTGTCGCTGCTTGGATAGTAGCAAACGGCGAGGCCAGTCCTGCGATGTTGCCCGTTGTCCCAGTTGAATCTCCGTTACATCCCTTGCTTCTGAGTCAACAATGGAAAATGCACGCAGCAAACCGTGCCATCCAGTGACCATGCTTTTTGTTAAGAAGAGATGAAAACTTTTCACAGCTCAAAGAACGTCGCTCGGCTGAAAGGCTCCCTGTCCATAACTAGTGTGTGGAGGCAATTATCGACGCAGAGGATGGCGTGAGGCCCCTGTTGGAGCTTATTTTGGCCGAGGGGCTGTTATTTCCTTGTAGCTGAATTTCAGTCTTAAAAGAAAAACAGTTTTATACAAGAAACGTACTCATAGCTGAACACTGAATAATTGTGAATGCCGGGACTCAGCTCGTTTTAGAGGCTTTTGCACATGGCTGTATTGAGTATTTATATGGGATCATGCTTCACTCACTCCTCCTGGGAAACAAACACATGATTGTAGGTTTCTTGGAATTTTGATTTGAATTTTCTCCATCATTCCTTATATATAATGGGCTCAGGGGTCCTCATATCGGTGGCCCTGCCATTTTGGCTTTATGCATCTTTAGATCAGGACTTTGGAAACTTATTTTTGAAGAGCCAGAAGGCAGTGATCTTAGGCTGTGTGGGCAGAGCGATCTCCGTCGCAGCCACTTACCTCTACCATTTTTCACGCAAGAGAAGCCAAAGATAGGTGAGGCTTTGTTCCTGCCAAAGGTAAACACTGAAATTTGAATTTCATCCAGTTTTCACATGGCACAGAATATTTTCATTTTCTCTTCACCTATTTACAAACGTAAAAACAAAAACAATTTTTAGCTCACAGGTTGTAGGAAGGCAGGTGGTGGGTCGGACGGGCTGGTGGACTGTAGGTTGCGGACCGCCATTCTAGATCATGCCGGAACGTTCCGGAAAGCGGCGAGCTGTAGTTTTGGGTATGGGTGGCCTGCCGTGCGGTCGTGCTGCTTCCAGACCACGCTCTCCGGGGGCGGGGTGCCTCAGGGCCCTGTGGAGGCTGGCCGTCCGTGGGTTTGGTTTGTGCGGTTCATTTTCGGTTCTACCTGCCCATGTCGCCGTTGCCTGCGGCCCTGGGCTGTGACACCTGCCGGCACTTTGCCCTCTGTCACCTGCTCCTCTCGCTGGCTCGAGCCAGGCGCGCAGCCCTGATCAGCGTTCGATTCTGTCTCACCTCATAGATGTGTCCTGCTGATTGCTGCAGCCCTGGCAGTTTCTCTCGTCCTCATTGGGAACACAGTGAAATTACCCAATCACAGGGCGCGGTGCACTGTGCCCGGGGTTCCCCCCGCCGCCCCGGGGCTTGGGTCCGCTGGGAGGTGCTGTCAACCCCTGCGACCCACAGGCAGGGGGGTCACGCTCCAGAGCCCGCTCGTCGCCCGCCCCCGGTGACCTCCCTGGGGTGGGAAGCGAGAGAACATCAGTTCCGGTTTTGTCTCCTGCAGGGCGGGAAGGGACGCATCGGAGTGGTGATCTCGTCCTACATGCACTTCACCAACGTTTCCGCCAGGTAGGACCCGTGGGGGGGCTGCGGCCTGCGAGCTGACCAGAGCCCCCTGGCTCAGCAGATGCGGTCTTCCCTTATCTCGCCCGCTGAGGCCCCTGCCACCAAATCCCATCATCGCTGGAGGAGCCGGGGGAGTTACCCTTGCGAAAAAGACATCTTCCTAGTTTAGTGGTTACCTAAGATCGATGCTGAGGACGGATGCAGGGCATCAAAAATCCACTGAGCTCGCTGTCACGGCCTAAGGAAAATAACGGCGAAATGAATGGCTTGTTAGAGCAGGACGCATGTCAGCTCACGCTCTACTTTCATGCCTCGCGACGCACCTGGCCGCCGCCTGCTGCATGTGTGGGCCTGGGGCATGCCCTTGACCAGTGGGCCTTCTCCCACCCGGGCCTCCCAACCCACCCGTGAGGCAGTGGGTGCCTTCCTCGCTTTTACGGGTGAGGAAAGGGGCTCCAGAGAGCCGGGCAGCTTGCTGGTAGCCTCGTGGCCGCTGGGGGCGGCCGGGCCGAGGCCAGGCGCATCCTGGCTCTGGGTGGCTCTGCTCAGCGTGGGCGTCTGGGGTCCACCCAGGAAGAGTAGTCGGGCCCCAGGTGGTGGGCACAGTGAAGCCGGGGCGGGGGGCAACGCCTCGTAGCTGCAGATCCAAGCCAGGGCGTCTGCATCACCGCTTGCACTGGAAATTCAGTTCTGGAATTTGTTTTCCTCTGGGCCTTGAATTGGTGTTGGCCCTCTCCCCTCAGTGCCCAGTTTGTGCAGCGGGAACTCTTCCATTCGGGGAAGCAGGAGCCTATTCGTGTTGGCCGATAAACCTCCTCCTTTTTTAGCATGAAGGAGCAAAATTGGACTTTCTGGATGTTTTCTCTGGAACCAAGTTGGGGAGCTTGTGCCTGCCAGGGGGAAACCGAATCCCTAAGTGAAAATCAGATTCCCTCATAGTGATAATGAGCATTTGTGCGTGGGCCAGGCAAATTGCGATTCCTGGTTCACATCAAACCACTCAGGCCAAAGACCTTTGGTCAGAGATGAAACTGAGCCCAGCGGGACCTGGACAGAACACGCCCTGAGCCCCTGACCAGCAGTTGTTTGTTGAACCAGCTTCCACGCCTGTGCAGGCTCTGTCTTCTGTGGGTAGGATGGGGGGCAGCGAGTGAGCTGTGAGCTCTGTTTGCTGAAAACACATCATGGACATTTTTTAAAATCCCTAGCTTTTAGGAATTTCAGTACATAGCTGGGTGGTGTCGGGCAATTTACATGAGTCTCCAAGCCTCAATGTCCTGATCTGCAAAGTGGAATAATAGTTGTACTTGTTAGCGTTTTGTGCAAATTAAATGTCATCATTTGTAAAGCACTTAGCACAGGGTCAGGCACAAGCGTCTGCTGTTACTAATACTCTTATTATTATTAGCAGTAAAAACACGTATTAAATAGGGTCATATCCCAACACCGTCATGGGACCTGCTTTCCTTTAAGTACCACTATTTCATAGTTGTCTTTCCCTCACAAATGATACAGGTCTATAGCATAGTGCTCCATTATCTTCAATTCGTTAGATGGATGGAATCCATGAGATGGATGGAATAGTAAGTGTTTAATCAGTGCTGATTGCACTTACTCCCAGGTGTTCTTTGGAATTTAGATTGCTTCTATTTATTCTCTGCTATAAAGCATGCCATGGTAAACACGTTCTTGTTTATACACCTCTGCTCATTTCTGGAACCCTTTTGCCCTTAGAGTATGTCCCTGAAGTAGAGTGGGCACAGGAAGCATGCATTGTTAAGGCTTTATCACAAACTGTTCCAGGAACCTCAAGTGACAAAAGTAAGGACGTTCTTGTACCTTCACCATCAAAACAATCCTCCATAAAACAAAAGTCTGTAAAATGATGACTACTTGTTGATATCGAGCCAGTACATAAATATTTGCCAAATGCAGTTAACATTTAATAAAACAAATGAATTCCATTAAAGAGTGCTGAAACGTAAAGGATGGATCTATTACTATATTTTTCAACTGTAGTAATATACTAAATATTGAGTCTTCATAAACCTTCAGTTTATGACAATCCCCCCAGCACAGCCCCTCATTTAGACAAATGCCAGCTGTCTGACCCATTTCAAAGCAAAGGATGGAAATCAGGATGCATTGAATTTAATGTTGAGCACCTGCTTTGGTCCTTCTGCTCAGCTCCCTACCTATTTTTTCCTAGTCTTTTCCTGGATCTTCATGTCATCCACACAGCTCTGGGCTGATAAAATCTGTCTGGATGGGTACATACCCCAGTTTTCTAAGGAAAGCGTCCAAACATTTCAGATTTTTAAAAAGGTCTTTTTTTTTTTTTTCCCACTTCTAATATTTTTATTATCTCTTTTTTTTTTCTTTTAATTATTTATTTATTTTTAAAAATTACATTATGAAAAATATGAGGTCCCATTCAACCCCACCGCCCCCGCCCCCCACTCCCCCCACAGCAACACTCTCTCCCATCATCATGACACATCCATTGCACCTGGTAAGTTCATCTCTGAGCATCACTGCACCCCATAGTCAGTGGTCCACATCATAGCCCAGACTCTCTCACGTTCCATCCAGTGGGCCCTGGGGGGATCTTTAATGTCCCGTAATTGTCCGTGAAGCACTATCCAGGACAACTCCATGTCCCGAAAACGCCTCCACATCTCATCTCTTCCTCCCGTTCCCCACACCCAGCAGCCACCATGGCTACCGTTCCCACACCCATTCCACATTTTCTCTGTGGACATTGGATTGGTTGTGTCCATTGCACACCTATGTCAAGTGAGGGCTTAGATTCCACATGGGTACTGGATGCACTCCTCCTGCTTCCAGTTGTAGACACTCTAGGCTCCATGTTGTTGTGGTATTATCTCTTTTTAAAAGATACATAGATCACACTAAATGTTACATTAAAAATATAAGAGGTTCCCATATACTCCCACTTCCCACCCTCAAGGCAGGGGTTTTTAACCTTTCTTGTTCCACAGCCCCTTTGCCAGTCAGGTGAAAGCCGCAGCCCCCTTACTAAGTCTACACTCTATGTGTACTATTTAATAAATAGATCACACCCACTCCAGCACGTCCCCACAGGATTAATGCTTTCTGCATTTCAGTTAAGCTCATGGACCCGTTGTTAAGAACCCATCTTAAGGTTTAAGATTTATTGTCCATTGTTCATGCTTCAGTCAGATTGAGATGACCTAAAAATGCCCCGTGATGGTGTTTCCTAAAGTTTCTGTGGGCATTGTGAAACTGAAGTTTAATGCACAATAATTGTGTGAAAAAGCAGGCAGTGACTTCAAAAAATATTACTGTGCAGCTCCTTGAATCTCAGAATTCCTTGACAGTCCCAGGCTGGTTTCAGTGTTCTGGCCCTCCAGTCTGTTTGCCGTGTTGACGTACTAACTGGGGTGCTCAGCCCCCCCACCCCCTCACGTGCCCAGACTGTTCTCTTGAAACTTGATGGGGCGTCCCCTAGCTGAGATGTCCTGTGGACTTTGCTTCCCTGTATGCATGGCATCCTGTATTGTGGTTGCTCATTGCAACCTCTCCTGACTTGCCCAGGCTCCCTCTTGATCCCGAACCCTGGGCCTGCCTGTTTGTCTCCGGCCTCCCTTATTTGGGAGGGAGAGCAGAGCCGGGGAAGGCCAAGGGCCCTTCAGCAGATTGTGTTTGCGTGAGCCGTGTAGACTGTACAGTGACGTGTCAGCCCCTCTGATGGGATGGAGGTACTTCAGGTGCTCTTTCAGAGCCTGCTGGTGTGGCTTCCACTGTGGGGAATTCCAAGGAAAGATGGTTGAAGCGGGTGTACACGGGTTGTAGTGAAAGAACGGGGACCAGCTGCAGGGAGCTGGCCGTGCTGAGGGCCCCGCAGTGGATCTCCCACCAAATTAACCCCTCTCTCTGCTCCCACAGTGCCGACCAGGCCCTCGACAGATTCGCAATGAAGAAGTTTTATGATGATAAAGTTTCAGCGTTAATGCAGCCATCCCAAAAACGGTATGTATGTGATCCCAGAGCCCGAGTAAAGGTGCAAGTGGAATTTACTTGAAAACATGCTGAACGGGTCCTCCTTCCCGGAAGAGAGAGAGAGGAAGCAGCCCCGCCCCTCCACCAGGATGGCTGGCCTGGGATCATGTCAAATGTTGTGGGGCTGGAGGGGCTTTTGCAAACTGAGAGGAGAACTGAGTCATCCCAGGGGGTAAGAGCCACCATCGCTTCCTGGCCAGTTCCAAGAGAGGTGAATCCATGATCTTTTTCTCCACATGCTCAGGAATGGGCTTTTCTGCTCAGGGGGCTGGTTTTGGTTTTGATTATTTTTTTGGCACCTGTTTCTCTCCTCCTAGGTCAGCAGTGGGCGAAATTTTTTGTAATGGGCTAGAAAGTAAATATTTTAAGCCTTGTGGACCATGTGTTCTCTGTTGCAACTACTCAGCTCTGTGTTATGACATAGACAATACCTAAGTGAATAAATGTGACTGTGCTCCAGGAAAGTGATATTCTCACAAGCAGCCGACTGCTGTAAGGGATGGTCAGCTCCCCGAGGCCAGGGCAGTACTTCTCCTTTATACTGGAGCCTTTCCGTGGTGGTTTGGAGCTGTATGGACCCCAGAAAAACATGCTCTTAAACTTAATCCGTTCCTGTGGGCATGAACTCATTGCAAGTAGGGCCTTTTGAGGAGGCTACTTCAGTTAAGGTGAGGAAGGAAGGGAGGGAGAGAGGGAGGGAGGGAGCTGAAATTCAGCAGAATTCACAAGAGAAACTGAACGGCCAGGAGAGGCCACCATGTGCCTTGCCATGTGACAGAGGAGCCCAGGACCAAGGATCACTGGCCACCAGCCCTGGAACACCAAGGTTTCCAGGAGAAAGCATCACCATGATGATGCCTTCTTGATTTGGGCTTTTTTCTCCGCCTCAAAGCCATGAGTGAATAAATTCCCATTATGTAAGCCAACCCATGGCATGATACTTACTCGAGCAGCCCAGGAAGCTACAACACCGTCCCTGCTTCACCTGCCTCTCTACTGCTTGTGTGGAGAGTGGGCCACGGAAGATGCTCTGCAAGTGTTGGGAAAAAGCCCTGTTGGAAGAGAGCTTTCTCCTTTGGCTGGCTGTCCTGCAAGGCTGACGGGATGGGCATGACCTTGAGGAAGGGCAGGGGCAGGGGCAGTGGGAAAGCCTGGTAGCCAGTTTTCCATCAGACCCACCTCCTCTGCACATGGTGACCTCATAGAGCTAAGGACCCAGCTCCATACAGTGTCTTTTTTTTTTTTTTTAACCGAGTAACAGTTAATTTTCATAAGATTTTCTGAGACTTCGGCCAAAATGAGTTTTTTGTCTTGAAGACCCCTTCGCTTTATTCCTGCCCCTCTGTGTGGGAGTTTCGCTAGCTCGCATCTGGTCTCCGCAGTGCACTGAGCCAGCCCACGCTGGGAGCGACGTCAGAGCTATGTGTCGTCATGAGAGGGGCCTTGCTCTTAACTTGGGAAGGAGGTTCCCAGGAAGGCCCGAGGCCCCTTTTGCTTTTGTCTTGTGCATTTTCAATGGTTGGGTCCACTTTGGCTCAGGCCAGGATATTCTGCACAAACGTGGGTTGTGGGTGTCCGCTGTGGGTACTTGCCCCTTGTTGAGCAAATGTCCTACAGAGCACATGAGCCCTTTGGGGGTGTTTGCTCAGTAATAACCCCTCACATGGCCCATCAGTCTCTCCTCCTCTGTTGAGCACCTTCCAAAAGGGGCATGAGGGGTTAGCAAGGCCTAATCCCTTGACCCTTATTTCCTTCTTTTTATTCTTCTCATTTCCTGCCCTAGCAGTTTTTTTTTTTTGTCTTTATTTTTTTAATGTTACATTCAAAACTTCTGAGGTCGCCATACACCCCCACCCCCCTCACCCCACTCCTCCCCCCATAACAACAACCTCCTCCATCATCATGAGACATTGATTGCATTTGGTGACTACATCTCTGAGCACCGCTGCACCTCATGGTCAGTCGTCCACACCAAGGCCCACACTCTCCCACAGTCCACCCAGTGGGCCATGGGAAGACATACAGTGTCCGGTAACTGTCCCTGCAGCACCACCCAAGACAACTCCAAGTCCCCAAAATGCCCCCACATCTCATCTTTTCCTCCTACTCCCTACCCCCAGTAGCCACCATGGCTACTTTCTCCACACCAATGCCACATTTCCTTTGATTACTAATCACAGTAGTTCATGAATAGAATATCAGTAAGTCCACTCTAATCCATACTCTCTTCCTCCATCCTGTGGACCTTAGAATGGTTGTGTCCACTCCACATCTATATCAAGAGGGGGCTTAGATTCCACATGGATGCTGGATGCAATTCTCCTGCTTGGAGTTGTAGGCACTCTTGGCTCCCTGGTGTGGTGGTTGACCTTCTTCACCTCCATGTTAGCTGAATGGGGTAAGTCCAATAAACCAGAGTGTAGAAGTTGCAAGTCTGTTGAGGCTCAGGGCCTGCCTATCACATGGTCAGTCCAGAGAGTCAGGTCCCCTGGGTATACATTAAACCCCAGCACCAACTACAGTTCCGGTAAAAGTAACAGGAGAGGCTTGTGAACAGAGATCACATCTGAGTCCAGCTCCATCACACAGAAACACAAACTCCAAAGTTTTTAAATGACTTTGAAAGAGTGTAGAAGAAAGAGAGAAAAAGAAAAAGTCTTTCTGACTTTAATATGCCCCCAGCTCTTCATGGCTTTGCTGCACCTTTGAAGCTGTCACATTGACATTTTTCTAATGAAGGTCTGGATTCAGTTTTGCATTCTAAGACCAAGCTCCCTGTACCTGAAAATCAGAAGAAATGAGTTTTACTCCTCACTGTTCACCTGCAGGCACCTGCGCCCAGAAGCCACCTGCCAAATGGCCCTTCACTGAGTGAGCGCATACTGGGTGAATGCGTAAAATGCATCTACAGGGCTCTTCCCGGGCAGAGGTGAAATTCTCCGCAGTGAAGAAAGTATATTTCTTTCCGAACAGGCCTGTGCCTGGAAGTTGTCCCTGGCTCTCTGAAAGCTCCAGTGGGAGCTGTGCAGCTTCTGTTAGGACTGAGCTCAAGAGACTGTTTGAGAATCCATCTCGTAGAAGGAAGGGAGTGACTTAGTGAGCTTGGGCTTGGTCGCCCTGAGAAGCTTAGCGCTTCAACGTGACTTCACAGCAGCCACAGATGGAGGAATGTTGAGCCTTTGGATAATATTCGGCTGAGCAGGCTTGTTCTGCAGGAGGCCCACTCAGTGGAAAGTAAATGCTGTGCTGCTTTTCTCATTCCATCTAAATGCCACTGAGCAGTTGGTCCAATGGGGCCCAGCCAACAATGACCCACTTTAACTGCTGGTTTTGGACACAGGAGCTGTGACAATGGACAGTTCTCTCTCCTTTTTTTGTACCTTTATCCTTCAACAAACAGGGCACCATGAGATGCAGCTTGTTGAGATACTGGTGTTGGCTTCCTGTTACCTGTTGATCCTCTCCACTGATGTATTAGAGGGACGCTGAGAACTTGGAGCCCTTTCTTCTTTATAAATAATTTAAAAAATAATCCTTGTAAGGGGAGTGGATGTGGCTCAGTTGAGTGCCTTCTTCCCAGGTTCGAGGTGCTGAGCTCAATGCCTAGTACCTCTTAAAAAATAAAATATCCTCGTAGAGTCTTAGCTTATCATCAGCATACTGGAAGTGATTAGTGAAAATGATTGAAGTTTCCTGACGTCCTGTCCTCTTCCTTTTCTTTCCAAGACAGTTACATCTGTCTTGACATCCATTCCGTGGCATTTAATGAGGGAGAACGACAGGCTGATTCTTTGGGTTAGCTCATATCTCCTGACAGCCGGGTGCAAGGATGTCCTCTGGGGAACCCCAGGTAGGGTCCCATAAGGTGTCGTCCCACTATCTTCTCTGCAGAAGAAAATGGAAGAGAAACCGAAAGTCCACTGAAATGAGGATTTCCTCTGTGTTTCTCATAGCTAGCAAAAACTATGCTAACATTAGAGGATCACTTAATTTTTGACACGTCTGTAACTTTTGCCGTGATTGCCCTAATCATCCAAAAGGACAAAGGAACACGCCAGCCTTAGGCTCAGGGTGAGGCCAAGGATGTAGGAGTCCAGATGCTTTGTCAAAAGGATGCTGCTGCATGGCGTGTGGCCGCGGTGGGTCCTCACGCGTCTTAGACCTCGCGAATCCTCCCAGGGTCGCCATGCACGCTGGCCTTCTCGGAGAAGGCGGGTGTCCCCCAGAGAAGCGGGCGGCTGTGGCCTGGGCACGGTCCCAAGTTCCTTCCCGCTGGGGTGGTGTGGCCGTCCAGGCCGAGCGCCGAGTGTCTCAGATCATGGCACCTGCAAACTAAATACTTGAAACCGTTGCCCCTTCCCTGGCCTCCGTCTCTCACGTCAGCAAGGCTCGTTTCTAACTCTACCCCTTGTATCTGCTGTGCAGTTCCTCGCCTCGGAAGGCATCTTCACACCTGTGAATGTATTTGGCATTTACAGTACTCTCTTCGATAGGGTTCTACCCATTGTCCAGCTCGCACTCCAGAAGCTGAAGCGAACGCACCTCCGTCTGTTAGTCCCAGCGGCCGAGGAGGGCGTGAGGCAAGGTTGTGGGAATAGTGGGCTGAGATCACCCCAGCCATGAAATTAACATTCATGGACAGTTCTAGTACCACGTGTTCATGCATGCATTTGTTTTACTCTATGAGGGTTTTCATCCACCAGTTAAATGACTAAATATCCTCTGCTCCCCACCTCACACACTAAAGTAAAATCGTTGCATAAAGAGGAGCTCAGTGTTATGGCAGTGGGTAGACCCCAACACTCCTGCTCAGGTGACTGCCGCCAAGTCCCACGGAGCTGGCAGAGCTGGGACCACCCCCCTTAGCGCCCTGAGATGTGAGGTTCTAACTGGCAGCAGCTGGATGGGGGTGCAGTGCTGAGGGCCCCTGGTGCTGACCGCTGACCCCGGCCTCATCCACGTGAGCCACAGGCCTTCGTTTCTAGAACTTACCAGGATGTGTTCCATGTATAGCATCTGTCGTGTGTTCCTCTCTTGAAGGTGGGACTGTGTGGGGTGTGGTCGGTGGGAGATTTTTCTCTCTGTGATTTTCCGATCACAGCTGTGCTTACTATAAACGGTAGAGCAAACCTCTGCAGTATCCCCAAATCCAGAACTCTGACCCAGAAGTTACAGGCAAGTCCTAGGACCACATAACCGAAAAGTAACTTGAGCTCCACAAAGTTAAGTCGGTTTCCTTCTGGGAAAATACTCTGAGGCATAAACGATGTGTGTGTTTAAATTAGAACAGCACCCATGAAAAAGTAAATTGTGTTTTACCTTTACATTTTATGTCTTTCGCTTACCTGAAAATAGGAATTCATAGAAAGCAGATGCTTTTTAAAGGGCAGATAGGGATTATATGCTCAAAGCTTACTTTTCTTTCCTTATTGGTTAAGTGATGGAGTACCAAGTCTCAGAATCTAGACTTATAGAAAGTTCCTACTTTGGGGACAAAATGGCAGGGGTGACCCTGTTTCCTTGTCTGGTCTGTAACCCAGGTGTGAGCCCGTGGCCCTGGTTTTTGCCTCCTCCTTTGCGGGGTCTTGGAGTGAAACGGGATTCTTCCACTCCCACCTGTACTCTGCTTGTCTGGGGAGAGCAACTGCTCTCACTCTGATGGCACGGTGGGGCGGCAGTTCAGGGGGCTGGGGCAGCAGAGGCAGGCTCTTCCCAGGAAGGAACCGAAGCCGGGTGCTCCTACGCACGGAGGCACGCCCGCTTCCTCCACGGGGGCCTTGGCAGTAACCCCCTGCCCCGCTCCCCGTAGGGAGGCGGGAGCTGGGCTCAGGCAGAGGGCTCGCCCCCACGCTCCTTGTTACATAGGAGCATCTCCATTCCAGCACCTTCAGAGCCGCCCGCCCATGTCTGTAAGGAAATGTAAACTGCTGAAAGGGCAGCGGGGTCCCGAGGTCTCCCTGTGCTGGAGCCCAGTGAGTGTCTCCAGGGGTAAAAGGATTCCTCTCCCCTGGAGGGACCACCAGCGGGTGAGTCGCTCCAGATCACAGCAAGGCGCTGCTGGGGTAACTGAGGCAGTCTGCCATCCACAAGCAACAGGAGCCAAGAACCGGATTTTCTGGTTCCCAGAACTGCACAGAGAGGGATGATTTGGGGTTCCTGCTAATCTCCACTTTTTTTTTTTTAGGAGGTACTGGGGATTGAACCCAGGACCTCGTACATGGGAAGCAGATGCTCAACTACTGAGATACACCCACTTCCCAATGAATTAGTTTCTTCATTTCTTTGTTTTTAGGAGGTACTGAGGATTGAACCTGGGACCTCGTACATGGGAAGCAGGCACTCACTGAGTGATACCCGCTTCGCTAATCTCCGTATCTTTGTGCCTAACAAAGATAACCCAAATATTAGTAAAAGCTCACGATTCCTGTATGACCTTTGCTGAAAACCAGAGGGTCACAGAATCCCATGAGATGTGCATGGGTCACCTTTAGGTGACTGGACATAAGGAGACCACTTCCCCCTTCCTATTTCCCTGTTCGGAAAAGCTAAGCCATTTTGTTGTCATGGTAGGAAATGCCGGACAGGGACGGCCTGTGGGAGCCCTCTGGTGGCAAGCCCCACCACTGCCAGGCCAGGTCATCTTGGGCAGGGGCCAGTTTGCCACCGGAAAGATGGAAAGACTGAAATGGATTTTATCTGAGATGAGGCATCTGTTTTTCCTAATGTTTTCCTAAGTAGGTGTCTTTAATGTTTAACAGCAGTTCCCTTTTGCTCAATTTGCTTTGCACACAACTCCAGCTCCTTGGAATAATGGACTGTGTCTGAATTGGAAGCATAGAGATTTTTTGGTAAACACAAATAAGACTGAGCTTGATGACCATTTCATCTAGGATGGCTGTTAACTTACACAGGGATGGGCCTCGGGCTGGGGTAGTTGGAAGATTTGGACAATCCTTTGTGCGGTGGTACACTCATTTAAATTGTTCCTTAAACTTTTACTTACTGCTTCCTGTTTTCTAGGATCTGCTGTTAGTGTTAAAGATATAGAGATGATTTGATATTATAAGGCTTTTGTTACAGCGCATTTGTTTTGTTGTCTTCCCTGCAAAGAACATGAAAATAAGTAGATTATTGGGAAGTGTGGAGTCTAAGGTGGAGGTGTGTGCAGGGCACTGGGGACCCCCAGAGGGGACCTAGAGGACTGGAGCTGCCCGGGAAGAGGCATGGGCCAGACAGGACATGGTGAGGCTACGTTCTTCAGGGTGGCAGCCAAGGCCATGAGGAGTCAACGGGCAGGATGGGAGTCTGGGCTCGCTTTCCCACCATCACCTCAAGTCACATCTGATGAGTTCCACGACGGGAAAACACTCCAGGCATAGAAATTTCTCTCTCAATGGGCAAATGTGCACAGCGGGCTCCCTGCAGTTAGCCTTGACACCCTGCAAGAAGGCTGATGCGTCTTAACAAGGGAGGACTGCAGGTTTATCAGTCAGGGTCCTCCATCTGTCCTTCCTTCCTTTCTTTCATCTATCATCTATCAGTCATCTATCCATCCACCCATCTACCTGTCCATCATCCATCGTCCATCGATCCATCTTTCCATCATTCTATCATCTGTCAATCATCTCTCCATCTACCCATCTACCTATCCATCAACCATTCCATCCATCCAGTCAGCCAGCCATTCTTCTATCATCTGTCAATCATCTATCCATCCACCCATCCACCTATCCATCAGCCAGCCAGCCATCCTTCTTTCATTTGTCTATCGATCATCTATCCATCCACCCATCTACCTATCCATGATCCATCCATCGATCTATCCATCATCTTTTAGTCATCTCTCCATCTACCCATCTACCTGTCCATCATCCATCCATCCATCTTTCCATCTATCATCTATCCACCCATCTATCTACCTATTTATCATCCATCCATCCAGCCATCATTCTGTCAATCATCTATCCATCCACCAATTACCTATCCATGATCCATCAATCAGTCTATCCATCATCTTTCAGTCATCTCTCCATCCACCTGTCCATCACCCATTCCATCCATCCATCCATCTTTCCATCCTTTTATCAATCAGTCATCTATCCATCCACCCATCCACCTATCCATCATCCATCCATTCATTCATGCATCCACCCATCCACATATGCAGAGATTTATTATAGGAATTGGTTTACACAGCCAAGATGCAGTCAGCTCACTATAGATGCAGATCATCTGGTAAATGCCTTCCTAGGAACAATTAAGCCAGTGCTTATGCTTACCGGACACCAGCCAAGTTGACATGTGAATTTGACCATCACAGCCAGTCTTCAGGCATATAGCAGAGGCAGCCTTCACCAGTTTGGAGATGAGTCATGAAGAGAAGGGAGTAATACAGCTAGCGGCAGTGTATGAGCTCAGGAACCAGGGCTTTGCTCCACCTATTTTAAGCTCAGGGAGCCTCTTACTGGGAGAGCCTCTGAGGCATCAGCATATGATTGGAGTGAAGATCCAAATACACTACTTAGGTTTCCTGTGTGCGAGGAGAAAGTGGAGTTAAATTCAGACAAGTTGGGGCTGAATAGGCGTGATGGCCATCGAGTGCACCCTCGCTCTAGGGCAAATTCCTTGTTTTCCTGCTGCTCCCCCAGAGGACCATGGCAGCCTGGGGGCTGCACCTCCCGGTATTTTGGCTTGGCCGACACCCCTTCCTACGAGGTGTCGCCCTGCCCTTCTGATTTGGGGACAGATCACTAAGAGCTGAGACACTAGGAGTTTGTGCCTAGGGCTCCCATTTGTCTGTGTCCCTGCTGCGTGACCCATGGCGGCACGCGGTGAAAGTTTACTCAGGTGTGTGACCGGCTGGCAGGTTCATGGCTGGGGCTCCACAGGGAGCTGGATGCCGAAAGCTCCCCCGTGCTGACAGCTTTGAGATGGTTCACCCCGAAGAACCCCAAGAAGAGTGTGGCTGTGCTGCTGCTTTTTCTACGGCACTAATAAGTGCTCCCCACAACCCTTTCCTCCCTGGTTTTTACTTAAGCTTGGGGTGAGAAGTGGAGGGCGTGTCTGGGATGCTTTCTAAGCT
This sequence comes from Dasypus novemcinctus, assembly GCF_030445035.2. NCBI lineage: Eukaryota > Metazoa > Chordata > Mammalia > Cingulata > Dasypodidae > Dasypus > Dasypus novemcinctus. The sequence goes on from NC_080677.1 coordinate 8,453,500, forward strand.
TGTTGTCTTTGCAGGTACGTTCAGTTTCTGAGTGGTCTTTTGTCGGGGTCTGTGAAAATGAATGCCTCGCCCCTCTTTCTGCATTTCGTCATCCTCCACGGCATCCCCAGCTTCGACACGGGAGGAGGTGAGCTCTCATCCACAGCAGCGAGCCTCTCCATTGCTATTGCGGAACACACATGTGCAGTAATGACTTTGGTTCCTTAGATTTGAATAAGCCTGTACCCTCCTTTGGGGGTCAGAAAGGCAACATGTAGCACATGGTGCTTGCATTCTGGTGGTTTATGGTGGACCATCATTTTGCAGACAAACCACCATCTTGGATTTGGTCAAGATGGTCACGGGTCCAGTGAGGTTGATCAGGGTCACTGGCCTGTCCCGTGCACAAGTGACTCATCATCTTGGGCCAGCAGCTCCCATTGGTCGGCCAGGTGGCTCTGAACTCAGCCTCAGAGGATCCCACTGGCCATGCGGGCAGCCCAGCAAGAGAGGGGCCTGGGTCTCAGCATTCTCCACTCATCCCCTCCTCCCTCTTTGAAATGCCCTGGTGAGAAAGCACATGACATATCACCAAGGGTCAGGAAAGGCCCTCTTCCCTTCCAGGCTGGCTCGGGCGCGGCTCCTCAGTTTCCTCTGCTTCCTTAAAGTGTGTCACTGTCCTCAGAACTCTGTCCTGGTGGCCAAAGTGATCTCGCTGCGTCACAAGCTGATGGTGCCGCTGGCTGGCTTAAGCATCCAGCGATTCCCACTTGCCCTCAGGATGAAGGCTGAGCTGCTTGACCGGCTCTGCCAGCCTTCTCGGGCCAGATCTGGCCTCCCCCGTGGCTCACTTTGGCTTCCCCTGACCCTCCCACGCGGCGTGCTGATGGTGGCACCCTCGGTCTCCGTGTTTCAGGATGTTTTCTCTCGCCTCTCTGCTCCTCAGCGTCATCCTCACTCTTCCCTGCTCTGCCTTTACAAGTGCCTCTGCCCTCTCTTCCAGCATGCCGACCCTTTCTGAAGCTCTACCAAGCAATGCAGCCCGTGTACACGTCGGGGATCTAGTAAGTACCGATGCTTTCCACGTCGAGGCTTTGATTGGTGCCGTGACTTCTGGATAGCTCTGAAATCGTGGTCTAGCCCAAGCTACATTTCCCATGAAAGGGGTGGGAGGGAGTCATAGAGATTGTGGGAAACCAAGGGATGGGTCTGACGAAGAGCCGAGGGGAGGCATCGTTGTCTTCATCCCGTTTCGACTCCCTCCTGCCTCTGAGCTGACGTCCTCTTGCTGGACCTCCTGACGACTCTGATGAAAGGGGCTTGGCCGGTGGAGCTTCCAGGAAGGCAGACATTTGTTCTTCTGAATTCAGCATATTGGGAGGGTCCAAAGAAACGGTCTGATTCTCTTGTTTCTTTCCCTCGCCTTTGAGTTTTAGACGGAGGGTACCCAGACAGCCTCAGAATCTGAAGGGATTTCTGAGCTCTTTGTGTTTGTACTTTTGTTTTTGGATAAGCATTTGAGGAAGGTGAAAGGAAAGCTAATATAGCTAAAGAACGTCCGCCCCAATGGGCCACCCACCCTCAAAACTAACTGTTCTCGTGGCTCTGGATTCCCTTTGGATGCAGGCATGGGTGACGCTTTCCGGTTGCATTGCAGCTCGTGACGGAAGCTTTCCTCATCGCCTAGGAAATTCAGGGACTTCAGGGCGGCTCATCGCAGGGATAAAACTCTCGTGACTCTCTCTCATTGCCGTGAGCCTTTTTGGACTCCTTTCTATAGGCTAGCTGCTCAGAACTTAGATTCCTGGGCTATTTGGGATATTTTTGGAGTATTGCTTTTTTCCAAATGCTTTGACTCCGTGAACTCATGTAGTTTTACATCAATCTACCTTTTTCTGTTTATTCCAAAGCCATGTGGGTCTGGAGAACCAGAGCAGGGTCTGCATCGCCATCGAGCCAGCGCAGCTGCTGAAGGGGGACGTCATGGTGAGTGCGCGGTCGCTGCCGGCTTGCCCTGGAGCCGTCCCACAAAAGGAGAAAAATGTCATTGTAAAACAATAACCCTCTGGTTAATTGTCAGAGTAAAACTGTCTTAATCAGAGAGACAGGACAAATCGTTGTCCTTGAATTCCCTTTCATTACAGGACTGTTTGATTATATAGAAACTGGAGATTAAAGTCCCAGCTCAGCCTCTGAACATCTGTGGGTTCTCCTCTGCTGAGCTTAGTTCTCCTTTCCTGAGCTTAATTTGCCTTCAAAACATGATAATTGGCCTTTCAGGGCATGGGTGTAGTAGGAAAATAGTGACTCCTCATGAATAGCCAAAGTGTGAAATCACAGCTTCGTTAGTAGTCAAAACAGTCATTTCTCCTGATAATTTTGATTTCTTGGGTGTTTGAATTCTTGGTTGTGACTGTTTCATTTTTCACCTTTTTTGTCTCTCAAATAGAAGAGGTCAGACATTTGAAATAGTTTTACGAAAGCGTTTGGTTCTGAAATAAGGAAAATCTTGAAGGCACATTTATTTTTATCAGCATGTATGGAGTAACTTAAATGTAACCGTTTTATGGCCTTAGAGGACCAGATAACTCTAAGAAAGCAAGAGTGTTCTAGCAAGCTTTTTATTTTATGGTAAATGACTCATCCAAGGTTTTCGAGGATTCTTATGACTTTCCCCTAAAATTATGGATTTTAACACCGTTTCTTAATGGATAATAAACTTCCGCTCCTCCGTCTCAAAGTCTCATAAAAACTGAACCAGGGAGGCTGATACGGATAAGGGTCCCGGGTCTGTGACTCTCAGCTCAGTCCCTTTGCAAGCTCCCCTGAGGCCGCGAGGTAGGGGTAGACCTGTCCTCCCACTTCTGTGTCCAGCTTCCCACGCCAGCTAGCATGAGAGAACGATTCTGCAGGTTGAGAAGGCAGTTAGGATGTGCACGGTGGGGAGTAGATAGGGATGAAGAACCACAGCAAAATGGTGAACTGTCGCTCGCCTCAAGGCGTCCTGCAAAGCGCAGCACGGGTATTATGCCGTGGCCTGTAGGTGAAAGAGCCGGCGTCCGTTTCACAGGTGAGAAATTGGTGGAGCATTTCATAGAGTGGCGCCTGGCTCCAAAGCCCATTTACTGAGCCCCTGTATTCCACTGCCGCTCAAGGAAGAGGGGTCCAGGGGTCCGGGACACGGGGAAGCTGGTCTCAGCAGCGCGGCAGCAGCGCCTGCGGGGCTTCACCCATTTGGTGATAAGAGAGGAAGAGAAGAGCGGAGCAACGAGTTGTGTTTCCTCACCATGCTTCCTGAGCCCGTTTTCCTGGGCCTGCGGCCAGGTCTCCCACCATCTCCTGGGGTCGTTGGTCATGGGGGCCCTGCACTGATTGAGCACCTGCTGGATACCCAGCACCGCCCAGGGCTTTACCCCTCCCACAGCTTGTGCTCTGCCCACCGGTCTGGGAGGTGGGTCCAGCTCGCAAAGTTGGCACCCAGGACCGGGGGGGCCTGATACTTGGTGGTGATGCCGCGTTAGGGTCGGCCGTCCATCTGTCATGGGGGCGGCTTTGGGAGTCGGCGACTCACGCCAGGTCAGTGGTAGGTGCTGAAGGCCATGTCCCTTTGCGATGACCTTCATGGGTGAAACACTGGGACGCAGGGAAGGGACGTGTGCTGGGGTGTGTGCTCTCTCTCCCCAGAGCGTGTGATGACCCTTCTGCCTTCCCCGGGTTGTGGGGCTGGCCGGCTGCAGGGTCACCCAGGGCCCCTGAAGTGCCCGTCCGCCCTCCTCTCCCCCTCCCTGTCTCCCGTCCCTGCTCCCTCCCACGTCCTCACTCCCTCCTTCCATCTTTCTCCCTCTTTCCTCCTGCCTGATTCTCTCCACTCCCTCCTTCCTTCCTTCCAGGTCGTGTATTTCTTTATCCAACCATCATTTCTTGAGTGTTTTGAGTTTATGTGTTGGGGAAGGAAGGAGGGAGGGACATAGTAAAATCTTGGTTGCAGTGGAGTTTGGTGGGGAAAATGGACATTTTGCAAGCAAGAAATCTTCAGCATGCTGCTGGAGCCCTACCTGGCATGTGTCGGGGCTGCAGGGGTGATGTGTGAGCTGGGTCCAAGCAGCCGGGAGTGGAAAGGGCATTACGACCCGAGGGCTGGGAGTACTCAATCTTCGGGGCATCTAATGGGATTTGGGGCATTTGTTGGGAAGTCATTGACGATGAAATGAGTTACCCCAGAAGGGTGAAGCCAGATTCTGCAGGAAGCAGGAGCTTTCATATTTTTCTTCTGGAAAATGTGGCATCATCAAAACTCTTTTGTGTGTTTTTAGCAGTATTAATATAAATGGTATAACAATCTGTTAATTCTGTAAGTAACTTTTATATTCATGATGTAACTCTATCCTATCCTTAAAGCATCTAAAACTAACCCTTTATGTGCAAAAACAAACAACAGCAACAAAAAGTACCAAAACCAAAATTAGAATCCTCTTGTACGTGTCCCAAACATGCCTGGAATTGCCCCTTGAACGTATTCCCTACAGGAAAGTCAATCTGAGAAGTGGCTAGAGTGGAGACGGCAGGGTGTCAGTCTTGTGGTGGTGAGAAGCATGTCCCGAAGACGTAACTTGCCGGACAACCCCTTCGGAGGCATGGTCCACCACGAAAACTCAAGTGGCCCCCGGAGGTCGCACAGACTTCCCTGGCTTCGGCACCGTCCCCACCTGGGCTCCCTCCAGGCCTGCCCCATGAGGCCAGTCTGTGTGGCCTTAGGCGCACCGCTCGACCTCTCTGGGCTTGCTGGCCCTCCTCTGTAAGGCAAGGATCGTGGAAGGGTTTGGGGGTCCCGTGAGCTCCTTCACATGGCTCTCTTTGGACAGACAGCACCCAGCGTGAGTAGGCGCCACACCAGTAAGTGCTTGAGGACCTGCGCCCCTGGCCGTGGCGGACCCTCTCCTTCCTCCTCCAGCGGTGACCTCTGAGTGGACCCCCTGGCAGACCCCACACCGCAAGCCTCACCAGGCTCCCCGGGTCCGACCCGGAGCAGGCACTCGGGAAGCCAGGCCTCCGCCCCTGCGCCCGAGAGCGTGGCTTGGTGACCTCCCCGGGTGGGGACCAGCCTCTTGGAGGGTGAGCATCCCGCGAGCTCCAGTCACTGCAGCGGGCGTGTAGGAGGTGGCGGAGGCCGTGACGTGGGTGAGGGGTCCCGCCCTTGGGTTCTGGGAGGGAGGCAGGAACGGAGCTGTGAGCGGGTGCAGGAGGCACCCCCCCAGGCGTGCTGGGGCACGCCATTCCTGGTCAAAATACCTTGGCGTTCCGGAGAGGCCGTGGCTGCACAAAATCAGAAAAGCACAGTCCCGCGTCTCGGAGGGCGATGCCTGCGTTGACTTCAGGGGAGAGGTGGTGCATCCTGGGTACCCAGAAACCGCATGAGGCGTTCCTTTCATCGCCTGGACGTGGCCCCTGGTTGGTTTCCAATCTATTTATAAATGACGTTTTATCCATCAGCCCAGCAGGCTCTTCACCGCAGGGTCCAAAAGATTCCTGGTCCTCTGCTACAACAGGCGGTAGGAAATGATGTGTTATTTGGGCCTCCTTGCTTTTCATTTCTGACTCAAAATTGTGAGTCTGCTCGATGCTGGGCAGGGATGTTCTGACGGCCCGTTGGGGATAAAGAAGTGAGGCACGCTGTGAAGTGCCTGGCGGTGCTGCGCTCGTTCAGCAGGAAGAGGTGCCGGGCACCTTTGAGGAGCCAGGCCCTGCACCGGTGCCCAGGGCGCTAAGACAGGACGCCGTCCAGACCTCCCGGGCGACAGCGGGTTGTGTGGGTGCGGTTGTCGCCCTCTTACAGCACTTGGGAAGGCAGGAGGCCCCGCGCGGGGATGGAGGGCCCTTGGCTGCAGACGGCAATCCAAGATGAAGGAGAGGAGAGAACGCAGACCTGGAGAAGAGAACGCGGCCCCCATCCGAGGGCGGGAGCGGTGGCATGGAGGGCAGCGCTGGGTCTACAGAGCATGGTCCAGGGGACGTGGGGCAGGGGGGCGGGGGAACGAGGGAGGTGGGGCTCAGGGCCAACCCAGGAGCACGTTAGGGCCCTTTCCCGGGGTCCCTCTGGCCGTGAGACCCAGGGGTGAGCCTGGTCTGGAGGGCCCCAGGTGCAGCTTCACTGCCAGCACCTCGAGGGCCACGCAGGAAGGGGCCGTGGGAATTCACCCAGGGCAGGTGCGTGCCGATGGCTTGCGTGCGGAGGCCGCGCCAGGGCGGTGGCCCCTCAACTCGTGCTGCTCCGGGCAGACCTTAGACGGGCTCTTGTGTGCTGCGTGGATGCCCTCCTGCCTCTTCTTTTGGGGTCTTGGTGACTCTCAGACGGGACTCTCCCAGTTTGCCCTTGACCCTGGCCTGCCTGCCTCTTCTCAGATCCCTTGTGCCTTCTTCTCTCTATGCACCCTTGGTTCCTCCTCTTGGCCCGTCACCAACACTAACCTTCTCTTGACTCATTTCCTCTGGGTCCCCTCCACGTTTCCTCTCAGCCTACTTTTGGGGATCTGGCGTCCACCCTCGCCCCCGTCTCTGTTCCCCTCACCTCTCCTTGGCTCCAAGCCGTTGGCGCTGGCCTCTGCCCCACCCCAGGGACCTGGTGGTGCAGCACACCTTCCTGGGAGGCCTGCTCTGCTGCGCTCACCAGGGTGCACAGCTCCCCTGCGGTGGCGCTTTCTTCCCGACTTCCCACGGGGAGCCCCCTGCCCGTTCTCCCAGGTCATCCCTGCCTGGAGCTTTGCAGCTCCTCGTGAGCTTCTCTGGGCGTCCTTCTCTCCAGAGCCCTGCCCGCCCCCTCCCCCGGCTCACGCCCTGGCCTTAGGGGCTGTTCCTTTGCTCTCTACTCCAGTCCAGCTGGGGGCTCCCCAGATCCAACGTCCACTTCCGCCTTCCTCCTGACACCCACCCGAGAAGCCCTTTTGGGCGGCACGATATCACCCCAGAGCCTGCTGGTTCCTACCTCCCTCCTCAATAACCTTGCCCAGACTGTAACCTTGAGCTTCACCCTTGACCTGCCCCTCGTCCTGCCCTGCTTGCCGGGCAGATGTGGCACTCAGGACGTTCCTGGCTGGCGACGGTGGCCGGGCTCCACTCCAGGGCCCCCCTTTCTGCGCGCATGGCTCCCATGTTACCCCCGGTCCGTCCCCCCTCGCTGGAGGCTGGGCTCTGCTCTGACCGTGGCATCTCCCTGCTCATGGCCCGGCATCCTCGGGGCAGTACGGATCCCTCCTCTGGTCCCCACTCCCTCTGCGTCACTTTGCTCCCGCTAGCGCTGCCTTCTCTGCCACGCTCTGCTCGCCGCGCCGTCCCTGCCCTGCTGATCCACCTGCCCATGGTGTCCGTCTGTGCTCCCAGATCCCGCGCCCGCAGCTAGACCCTCAGATCCTCTTCCCCGTCCTCCTCCCAGGGATGCTGCACCGTGGGTGTAGGGGCCTCTGCCCCCCTACCTGAGACTGCACAGCGCCCGCCGTGCCCGTCGGGTGGAGACGACACTCCACGCAAAGAGCGGCCGCTCGTCAAGTGCCCACCAGGCCCTGGCCCGGACACGGCGCATTTTTATTTTCCCGTCTTCCAGCCCAGGAGCCTGAGGCTGAGGGCAGAGAACAGCCAGCCAAGGCCAGCAAGCGGGGTGGGCTGGCACCTCCCGGGAAAAGCCTGCCTCGTGCTATCCGTCTAAAGAACCTCGCGTTGTGGGAGCCGGGACCCCCACCGCAGTGTGCGGGGTGACAAATGATTCACGACCCGTAACTCTGCAGCGCTGGGGTCTTCTAAGAACATCTACCACAACGCGGGCCTTCTGGAAGGCAGGTGTTGGGCTCTCCTGCGGTTATTTGATGGCACAGGGCACCTCTGCCTTGAACTGTCGCCACTTGAAGTGTGGCGACACTTCACAGGACACACTGACCTCGGGAAAGCCGTCTGCTTCCTGCAGCTTTGCATGAAAATCTCGCCAACGTGGAATATCTTTAGCATCTGTGGTTACTCAGGTTATCCTTCCTGTGTTTGCAATCCAGTTTTTGACCCCGCAGCCTGGAATAATGACGTGGGTTACAGCTGAATTTACCATCACAACCTGATTTTTCCTTGTGATGATACGATTGATTGTGTGAGAGGTTTGGATCACTTCTCTGTCCCTGAGAAACCCGGAAGTGCTTCTTATCTGCACTCATGAAACAAGCCAAGTCTAGAGTGTTTAGGGAGGTTAATAGTGAGGGGAAAGGTCGTAGTTTTCCATCTGACCCTTTTGGCTGTGCCCTTTCACCAGCTCTCGTCTGGGAACACGTGGTTGCAGTGTCAGCCCTGACACACTGTGGTGAACCTAAAAAAGAACACTGCGCCGAGCCAGGCCCAAGAGATTAGATTCTAAATTGTTTAATGAGAGAAGCAAGCAAACAGCTCCAGTGCCAAGAGCACCTACTGTGTCCCCGAGTGCCTGTGCCACCGAGGAGAGAGTTGAAGATTCAGGGTTTTGGGGCGTCAGTGCCCAGAGTTTCAGGCTCGAGACAGAGCCGAGCAGGTCATCGTCTTGAAGGACGGGGCCGCAGGACTGCCACCACCGACGGAGTAGACCCCGCTGGTCAAGGCTCAGCACCCGGGGTGGGGGGGAAACGTGGAGGAAGGGTCCTTGCTTTGGGCGCGGTATTCCCTGGGGACAGAGGAGGGCACCTTCCTTCCTCCCCTTAAAATTGGCTCTCGGTCCCCGGGGGCTCTGGTACTCAGAAGCAGTACCAAATTCCTCCCCTCCAGCCCCTCCTCATCCCCACATGAACCGAAAATGGCCGTAGAAACGCGCCAAGCACCCTGCTTTTGTTTTGCGGCCGTCCTTTGGTGTCGACCCACTCTCGTTCTCGCTGGGCACCTCTGCAGGTTCAGTGAGCCTGTCGTGAGTCCAGGAAGCCGCGGAGGGGGGATATTGAGCTAAAGGGCATTTTCCGGGTAAAGGTTCAAGCATGCAGGCGATGCGATTTCGCCTCAAGAATTTGGCAAGGATCACGACTTGGAAAGGATCCTAAGCAGCAGAAAATGCTTTTATAGATGTACCACCCAAAGCCTGCAGATTCCTCAGCACAGACTGCCCTTTGTGCTCCAGCTCTCTAAGGAGGGGAGCAGCTCCACAGGGGCTGGCTCACTGTCCTCCCTCCGTGCCCTCTTGTCCTCTCTCATTTACCCCCTCCTTGATCTTATGCCATGACTGCCTTTTGCAGACAAATTGACCTGTCTGTCCTCATGAGGAATTCTGCACTGGGGCTTGCCGACAAAGATTGCACGGGCCGTGGGTAGTTCCAACTGCCGGTTAAGAAAGCTCCTTGGGGAGGTGGAGCTAAGTTCGTGGCCCCTCCAGGTCTGGTCGGTAGTGGAAGCGCCGTCCCTGACGGCTGCAGGCTCCATGGGGGCCCGCGCTCTGCCTGAGCCCCAAGCGAGCTAAACCCCATTCCCCGCTCCGGCACTCCCTGCCCACGCCTGGCCCGTCCCTTCTCTGCAATGTGCTCTTCACCACAAGTCAGATTCTTCGGTCCACCCTTTGCAAAAGGTCAGGAGCGCAGCCTGCTCAGTAAGATGTCAGATAAGAGGGCCCTGCGTTCATGAGCGGGGAGAAGCCGCCAGCCCGGCCGCTGAGCTGGATGTCGCCTTGCCGAGGGACCCCGCTGGGTGGCAAGTCCAGGGCTCACCTGGCCACGGCCCAGGCGCCCGCTCCAGCTGGTTCCCTGGCCCCTGCCTGCGTATCTCTGGTTTGGGACTTGGAAACGCTTCCCCCTCGGCACGTTGCGTCTTGCTGCCCCCTCCTTGGGCAGACCCACGGGCCGCTTCAGTTTTGTCCTGGTGGTTGTGGGACTGTGAGCGAGCTGCATCGATCTGCCCGCCCCGTAAGACACACCCGCCTCCCGGAGGTGTCTCGGCCGCACCCCATAATGACTCTTTCTTATGAGGAGAGAAAACGGAAGCGCCGTTCCTTCCTTCCTTGGCCTTTGTGCCCACGGCAGGCGGATTATACAGACCTCCCCTGAGCCCCGCACTACATTATTTTGTGATTATCTGTGGGTGTACCTTTTTTTTTAAAAAAAGGTTTATTTATTTATGGTTGTGGTGTCTTGCTTGTCTTCTTTCGGAGGCACCGGGAACAGAACCCGGGACCTCCCACGTGGGAGGCGAGTGCCCAACCTCTTGAGCCACATCTGCTCCCCCTGGGTGTATCTTTTTTTGCTCGCTAGCCCATGAGTCCTGATCCATTCTTAGCACAGAGGACGTAGCTGTGTGCTTGTTTACAACCCACGTCCACTCACCTCCTGGCGGTGCCCATTGTGAATCTCCATATTACGCCCACTGGAAACCACTTCCAGCTCCGAGGAAAATCCCATGGGAGCGTCCGTGAGTGACATCGGTCCTGTGGCTTTATGTGGGTTACCTCACGGGCGTGTTAAGCTGTTACATTTGGGCTCGCAGCCTGAGGACAGGAATTCGCTGAGGCCTGGGCAGGCAGCTGCGGTGACAGTGTGATGAGTCAGGGTGTGGCTCTGAGGTTTTGCCTGCAGGCAGGTGTTCTGGCAGTGGAACCCCCGCCTTGACTTCCTTGGCCCAAGGCGTATTTTCTGTACAGTTGGTGGAGAGGCTGGAGTAAAAATAGCTGCGTGGGGGCTCAGGCACATCAGTGTCTTCAGCACCAGGGTGCTTGTGAACCCCTCTGCACCAGAATCCGGTCACCGTGAAGAGCCAGCCCCAGGGGCAGGCCGGCCAAGCGGGGCTCGGCTCCTGCCGCCAGCAGCACCGGGTCCTGCCGAGGCACAGGCGTGTCATTGCACAGCTCTGGGAAGAAATTCCAGACTTCTTCACCAGGCCGAGGGAGAGCTGGAATCCGTGCCGGCCCTCCCAGTGCGGTCGTTAGTCACCTGGAACAGCATTTTTGAGGGTCACTGGCTTCTCTCGACGTTCAGAGCCTGTGAGTAACATACGCATGTGAATGTGTCAGCTCTCATGGACGTTGAGATGTACAGGTTGTCTTCCGTGTAAACTGCAGAGAGGCTGCGTAACGTCCCCAAGATCAAGCGTGGCTAGTGCGTCGTGACTTAAACCTCGACCTCCCCACGTCCCTTGACCGGATCTGATGCAGCGCTTCACATTTATTGTGTTTTCCCACACCACGGCATGAGGCGGCAGCCCTCTGGATTATTGTTTCAGATGAGGATGTTCTAAAAATCTGAAAGCAGAGAGCAACATTTTCTGGAAGCTTTCTAGAGGGACCTAAGTGAATGAAAATACTGAAACCAGAGGGGCAAATGGAGAGTCACATCCTTCGGTCACTAATCTTCGTGAAACGTTCATCACCTTCTCTCTTAAAAGGAATTAGAGGTCGTCTTATCAAGCCAGATGTTGCTAGTTTTCCGTCGAGTGGTAGGAGCGCACTTCTGTCTCTCTTCCGTAACGCCGAGAGGATTCCCTGACGTTGATAATTCATGATTGCTGGACAGCGAGGAGAATGCCAAAGGGAGCCGAGGCGCTGCCGCTGGCGGCACATGTCACCTCAAGATCATGACCTGCTGGTGGCGGTTGCCAGGAGCGCTTCGTGCTGGGAAGACACCAAAGGTTTCCATGCACTGCCGAGAACTGGAGTCGGTTCTCGAGGGTGAGCAGAGCGGGAGGGGCGAGGGTGCGCTTCCCCTCCCATGACGAGTGGGAAGGCAGCAGGCTGTGCCGCAGAGGGAGCGTGGTCTTGCTTCGCCCTCACGGGTGAGGCTCTCAGGATGTCAGAACAGCCACAGAGACCCCCGCGGCAAGTGCCCTGTTTGCGCAGGGCTGCAGGGGGTGTTGGGACAGTGGCGCAGACGCCGGTTCCTTCCGTGTTTGAGTCCTAGTAGTTCTTGAGGAGTAGTATGAAAATATCCAGACCCCTCCAGCACAAGGCAGACACGGGCTTGGGGAGAGCCCAGCTCCGAGGGCCCTCCAGGCCCACCCACGGGGGGCATGGAGCCCCCACCCCATCCTCGCAGGCAGGCTGACCTCTGCCCCTTGGCCTCCGCCTGCACTGTTTGAGTGCCTGCGGGGCGAGTCACAGCGCCGGCTTTCAGGTGCTGCCCTGAGCACTAGTGGGAGGTGGAGGAGATTTAGCCAGCGCCTGAGGTTCCTGGAGAAGGTGGGAGAGGGCGAGCCTGGAGGGGTGTGTGGGCCTGCCGGGAGACGAGCTCTTGGATGACTGATGGGCGAATTGTTCTCGTCTCCGTGTCCAGGGTCCCCAGCCTCATGCACTTCCTGTATGCTGTGTCCTTGGCAAGGGCTTCCTCCTCCCAGAAGCCTTCCCTGACTGCCTCAGGCAGACGCAGGCTCCCTGGATGCTGGCTGTCTCTGGGCCATGGTTGGGGGGGACTGTGGGGTCTCTCCGGGGCCCTGGGCCTCTGGAGGCCTTGCCTTGGGTTTCATTTTTTTAAACTTTGGTGCTTCTACGTATGACGTTCGAGACAAGAATGGCATGGATGGGGCCCTCTCCGTCTCCTTTCCCCACTCCCCGGGCGCCCAAGGGAGCAGCAAAGGGGGAGAGGCGGACGCCCGCCACCCTTCATGGGGTGATGGAGGCAGCGGGGGGGGGTCTTGGGGGCCCCGTGCGGGATTTACCCCTTCCTTGCAGGCTCTCCCTCCGCAATGACCCGGAGCCCACGTTCTGGTGGGGGGCCGTGCAGGGTGTGGGCTCGGGGAGACTGGGGGGGAGCGCTGGTCAGTGATGATGGCCTCCACGGTCCGGTGGAAGATTCTTCAGACACGGCCGGGGGGAGATTCGTGGCTCAGATGGCGCCAGGGGAGCGAATCGCCGCGCCCGTAGAGCCGCGCTCGAGTCCTGACCCGCCGCGTGCCCCCCGGGGGTGCGGGCTCGTCGGTGAGGGGGGTCCTGGGAGGACCTGCTCAGGTGCGGATGAGGCCGAGTCGGGTTAGGCTGAGCCCCAGTCCCCATGGACGGAGCCCTCACGAGCAAACGGGATTCGGAGCCTGGGTCCGGAGGAGCCGGAGCGCGAGGCGGCGCCCGGGCCCGAGGCCGAGACCCAGCCGGGGACCCCCGAGGGCCTGGAGGACGCACGGACGCCCGAAGGCGGCGCGGCCCGGCCACACCTCCCTTTCCGCTTCTGCCTCCAACGCGGCGAGGCAAGGAATCGCTGTGGTTTCCGCCGGGCCAGCGTGTGGCGTTGGTCAGGGCAACGCAGAAAGAGAACGTGCCATTGGCCCTCGGAGAGAAAGACGGAGGCTTGGTCGTTTCTTCAAAATCACCGTTTTTGAGTCACGCACACCTTCACCCCGGGCGCCTGAACAGGGGCGAGTGAGGCTGCCCCTTTTATGGAGGCCTCGCCAGCACCCGTGAGGCAGCGGGGGTGCCGACATGGTTGTCGTATTTACATTTTTTTCATTTATTTATTGTACAAGGCAAAGAAGTTGGGGCTCGTCCAAAAGGTCCCGTGTTCTCGGCCTTCAGGGGCCGCCTCTTCCCGTGGCTTTTTCCTGTTTCTTTAGCAGAGCAGCGGCTCTGCCTAAATGGGGCAGCTAAATGGGGCACCCCCGGAATTTTCCAGGATCTCGAGTCCACGTCATGCTCGTTAAGCTCAAACCCATCTTTCTCCAAGAAAAGTCTCTTCTGAGTCAAGGGCCCCACCCTTGCATCTCCAGCCTTCCCATATCTGCTGCCCCCACCCCGGCTCATTTTGTGCTGACTCGGCCCTTTGCCTCTACTGGGGAGCCTTGCAAGGGGCCTGCTGGGGGACCCTGGGGCCCTGAGTGAGGGGACAGCCCTGCTTGTCCTGTAGCAAGCTGCCTCTCATCCAGCTGGGGACCCAGAGCCCCTCAGGGCTGGCGTCGGCCCCATCGCCCAGAAAGGCTGGATGTTGAGCCTAATTTTATGTCACTTCAGGGATGAGTCTGAAGATTTATCTGAAACAACTACTTCTGGGATCCTGGACAATCCAAGGACATGAAAATGAATGTCTTTCTTTCTCCCTCTTTCTCTGTCTCTCTCTCTCCCTCCCTCCCTCTCTCCCCCTCCCCCTCCTTCTCCTCCTCCCTCCTCCTCTCTCTTTTCTCCTTCCTCTCCCTATTCTCTCCCCCCTCTACATTTGTTATGTTACATCTGATAATGACCAGCTGGTTGTCTTTTGTGGAGATAGAAAGGCTTTAAGGTAAAACCTGGAGAGCTGAGATAAAAGAACGTCCTCACCATTAGTTGTTAAAATTTGGAAAAAACTCACAAAAAAATAGCCCTATTATTCCTTTTTCCCGATGTTTTCCAAAGTGGTGTCCGTTAGGAGGCTGAAAGGGTCTGGGCACGCCTTGCCTGAAGATTCGCGGCACGCTGGAACTTTGGTGCCATCGAAGCCACACTAGGTCAGAAACCTCTTTAGCGGTTCAGGAAAGCATGCAGTCAAAGGCGCAGTGTGGGGCGCATTCATAGCTGGGGCATTTCCAGAGCTTGGAGCGGGCAGTGCAGCACAGCCACACCTCTGCTAAAAGTGGGGGCGCCTGCACCCCACCTCTCCTGCTACAGCTTCCCCTTGTTTCCTTCCCCTCTTTAACTCAGGTGAAGTGTTACCATAAGAAATACCGCTCAGCCACCCGTGATGTCATCTTCCGCCTGCAGTTTCACACAGGGGCTGTGCAGGGCTACGGGCTTATGTTTGGAAAGGAGGACCTGGACGATGCCAGTAAAGGTGAGGCTGGGGGCTGTGGCCGTGCGTGTGGAGGAGGGGGCCCACGTGGCCAGGTGGGGTGGAGGGGCTACAGCCAGACTCGCAGGATGGTTACAAAAAGTGCACAGACCCTACAGAGCATGCCAGCAGCCCCTGATTGCCCCAGAGCTCCGGTTTCAACACTTGACCACGTTTGCTGTGTCATTCTACCTATCTAACCATCTGCCTGTCTATGTATTATAAGGTTTTTCTTTTATTATGATTATTTTTTAGGAGGTACTGGGGATTGAACCCGGGACCCGTTTGTGCAAGGCAGGTGCTCATTCACCGAGCCTCGCCCACGTCCCTATCTGTATATTTTTTGGTCCATTTCCTGAACACTTGAGTGTAGGTTGTATGCATCATGCTCCTTGGACACTTAAGACTGCCACTTGCATTTCCTAGGAATGAGGAAGTTGACTTACGGAGCCACCGTCAGTGTGGTTGTCAGGTTCAGGAAATTGAACATTGATGCAAAGCTTACAGTCTGGAGGCCAGTGTTTTCAGACACCCCAGTGCTGTCCCTTGGAGCCTTTCTCCTCCCTTCTTAGATGCTGTCCAGGATCACGGCTTGCACTTAATTGTCTTCTCAATTATTACCCTTCCTTTTTTTGTTAAATTGTGGAAACACACGCATAACATACTTTCCCACGCCAACCCGTCCCAAGGACCCGTTCAGTGTGGGTCCAGGTTCTGATGGACTTGCCGGCTTGTTTCTCTCACTCTCGGCCCAGTGGTTTAGACTACTGACCCAGTTATCGTTACCAATCTCAGGAAGAACTTACCATTGCACTCTCAAAGGAGAAAACGATAGAAAACGATGGACGTACCCGTCCATTGCGTGCCACTGGGTGTGCCTCATGCAGCTCTAGGATAGTTCTTCTCTACCGTCAGAGCCGGGGGGCAGAATTAATCCGTATGGTCCTCGCTGTGATTTGGGCTCATCGTTTCCAAGTTCGTTGAAATACGATTTCTCTTTTAGATGACCGTTTTCCTGATTATGGGAAGATTGAGCTCGTCTTCTCAGCCACCCCCGAGAAGATCCAAGGTGGGTAGATTAGCAGAATACCGGATGGCACGAGGTGACAGTGAGTGAAGACGGGTGACGGGTACATTGGGTTGCCAGGCTCCTCTCCTACCTGGCATGTTTGGGAACTTTCTCCTAATGAACAATGAAAAACAACGAGAAGAATATTGGACTGTGGTTGGGGAGGTGGTGGCTTGGAGACAATAAGGAAGTTAAGACCCAAGAGCTGGCAGGACATGCCCAAGGCCTTGTGGCCCAGTGGGTGGCGCTGGGCCCAGGACCTCCAAACTGCGAACCTGCTTTATGGGTGCTCTCCTGTGAGATTGTGCTGCATGTGTACTTCTCCCCGAAACAACCAACCACAGGTTTTTTTTGGTAAAGGATTCAAAATACAGTTGACTATAAATATTTATTTGCAGAGCAAAGTCTTCCTTCTTACAAAAAATACATTTAAGAAGGAATTTCCTTTTCTAAAACAAGTATTTTTCAAAATACCATGTTTTACCTTTGTATGTAAAGACAAGCTGTTTCTATTTGAATTATTTGCCTTTTAAAAATTGTATGATAATGTCTCTGGAATTCAAGAGACAGGAGTTTTTATAAAAACACCATAGGACATTCATCCTCTTGACAAACCCAATGTTTCTGCTAACTTGTCCAGAAAGTAAGGACCATTTTCAGTGAACACGAATGGCATTATTATTATGAAACATTTTATAATCCTTAATTGAAAACTAGCCCCAATCCCCTTAAAATATAATAGTGTATCTTGCCATTGAATGTGTAATATTTCCCCCTTTTTTCAATAGGCTGCTTCCCTCACACATTCATTTCAACCCCATTAGTAATTTTATTAATTTACAAATTTTTTAAGAATTAGGTACTTTAATACTGTGTTACAAATATTTTTGTCTTTATTTATTTTTTTAATATCACATTAAAAAAATATGAGGTTCCCATATACCCCCATCCCCCTCACCCCACTCCTCCCCCCATAACAACAACCTCCTCCATCATCATGAGACATTCATTGCATTTGGTGAATACATCTCTGAGCACCGCTGCACCTCATGGTCAGTGGTCCACACCATAGCCCACACTCTCCCACAGTCCACCTAGTGGGCCATGGGAGGACATACAATGTCCGGTAAGTGTCCCTGCAGCACCACCCAGGACAACTCCAAGTCCCAAAAACGCCCCCACATCTAGTTGTGCCTATTTTTGTATGATAAATTATGTAAAATACATTTGTTTGGCTTCTCAGTTTTTATATCATGGTTATTGTGTCACAATTTATCATTCATAATGTGGAAAAGAACTATAGCAACCTTACGTCCTGCCCGGTGTAAAGCTGCTTGGCAGCTCTGCCAGCCAAAAGGCCATTGTGGTGAGGAAGCTGTGAGTGGCTGCCTGCCCGTGCCAGAGCTCCCAGCACCCACCGCCCCAGTCTGCGAGTGAGAACTGTGCCGGGGCAGTGCCCCCGGGTGGCTGATGGCTTTGGACTGCGTATAGCAGTTTGAACTTAAATATGTGCAATATCTTACTGTTATTCTCTGATGAAAATCAATTTTAAAATCAAAATAAAACTAAATTAAATTGAAAAAAAGAAGGAACTGGTCCCTCCACTGTTAGGTAAGAGACTGAGTTTCGTCCCCAGGGTCCAGGTGCATGCAAGTTATGATTCAGTTTTGGGTTTTTTTTTATTATCTTTTTTTTTTTTTAAAGATACAAACATCACACAACTGTTACATTTAAAAATAGGAGGTTCTCATACACCCCACTCCCCCCCCACTCCTCCCACATCAACACCTTCTTCCATTAGTGTGACACATTCATTGCGTTTGATGAATAAACGTTTGGAGGACTGCTACACAGCACGGGTTAGAGCTAACTCAGTTTTTGATAGTAAAGGAACGTTATCCCCCCTTCCCTGAGCCCACAGTTGTAGAATTGGGCTTGAATGGTTAAACGCAAGACTTGCATGGTGAAAACCAGCTTGCCTTCTTATGGTGATTAAAGGAGAACGCAGAGGTGGGAGCCCCGAATGCCAGGGTTCTAGCCACGCCTCTCCCACCGCCTCCAGTGAGAGCAGGTGCCTCTCGTGTAAACGGCCTCCGCGCTCCTGAGTCCAGAAGGAGCTCTCAGTGCCCAGAGCCTGGAGCGGGCAATGGTGGCAGTCGTTTGGTTGCCTTTCCCAGCACTGCGTTACCCGTCACTCAGCCCGCCGACGGCAGCGCCCGCCGTCTCCCTGTCCCCTGGCGCGGCCACCCACACAGGGAGGCTCGGTGAATCCAGACAGTTCTCTTGGGGCACTCGCGTCTGGCCAGCTCGTCTGCCTTCATCATTCGGGACAGACAGACAGACAGAGGTGCCGAGCTCGGCAGAGACTAACGCTTTCTCCCTCTGCCCTGGACAGGGTCCGACCATCTGCGCAGTGATCGCGGGGTGACCGTTGACTACAACACAGCCGACCCACTGATCCGCTGGGACTCCTACGAGAACCTGGGCGCAGACGGAGAAGGTGTGTGGCGTCACCAAGCGCAGAGTTACCGAAAAGAAGGGGCGGAGCGGGCAGCCTGCTCAGGAGAGCGTTGGGTGGGTGTTCAGGAGTCAGAACCCACGTCGCGGGGTGTTGCAGGAAACAGGCTTGTTGGCTTTGGATGGGTGCCTTGCACAGCTGGAGCTGGTGGGCGGCCGTGCCCTGGGGTTATCTGTAGGAATTTCCTTGCCTCAAATTGTCCGTTTATGTATAGCCAGGGACATTTCCCCCTCGTCCCCCACTTCCTGTTGGTGGACGGGGAAAGCGGAGCGAGTGGCCGTGGACCAGCACGTGGTGTTCTATTGGCTGGGTGTGTGTGGCGTCCAGGGTGATGGACATCTCGCTTTATTCTCTTTTTGTGAGTCCATTTCATCCAAGCCTCTTCTCCGTTCACCCGCGGAATGTACACCTTGGGGCACAAGCGGAAGCAGGAAAGAGGAAAGGAATGAAGGGACACGCAGATGCTGGAGTGACTCAGGGCAACAATGGGAGGTCGATGGCGGAGGCGAGGAATTGCGCCTTCACCCGAGCTCGCCTTAGCTCTGGGCTTGCATCTTCTTCAGTCACTGACTCAGAGCCAGACCGGATTTGGGGGAGGAAATCCAGGCGCTTTTTGTCACGTCGGGTCCACCCGGCGTAAGAGGGCTGGGAGCAGGTGCCAGGGCAGTGGAAGATGCGGCCCCGTCGCTGTGGACTCAGGGTTCGGCGTGGTGAGAACCGTCGGCTGGGTGTCCGCTGCTCTTCCTCCTCTCCTCTTGGCTTCCGCCGGGGAGGGCATGCGCCTCCACAGGCTGGCATGGGATTTTGAGCAAAGAAATTGCTGGGGCCCAGTACCAACCTGGACTAGAGCTCAAGACCTGGGATGCGAGGTTGACGTTAAGATGATGAAGTTCGGGGCTCCTTGGGCAGGGCATGGTGAAAAACGAGTCTTCCCGTGGGCTCGGAAGTAAAGCGGGCTTCCTTCTGGTGTGCGGTATTCAGAACGCTCGTCCTTGGAGATGAGCGGCGTAGTGAAAGCTTTATGGCTGGAAGCATTGGGAGAAGCACGGGGTGTCTCCCAAAGATGTCCAGTGCACACTCGAGTCTTGAGGGCCCTGAGGGCACTGCAGAAATGACCCGCTGCCACTGCGTTTAAGGGTTATCAAGCATTTGACGACAGAAACGCTTTTCTTTTTCAGTAGTATGCAGTACTCTTCAGCTGGAGTGTTTTCTGTAGATCAGACTGTGAGGTTCTCCACTGGAGGAGAAGGGCTGGCTTAACTAGATATGAGTAAAGAGCCAAAGGCAAGAAGGATGAAGAAATGAATTTGAGGAGGTGGCGTGAGCACATGAGGTCCGTTGACTTGGAAGCTCACAGGCCAGGCTGAGGGCTCTGGTTCTCGACCCGAGGAGCTGAGTTTTAGGAGAGAACTGTGAGCGGGGCGATGGGATGAGTTGATGTGCAAGCAACTATCAGCCGAATCTTTCATTCTTTACTGAGGACTAAAGAAATGTGGCAAGGGACGTGGCATTATTGTGGGAGCTGAGAAAAGGAAGGGGCTGGAGTCTTTCCCTAGTTAGTCTATGTGCTACTGGTGGTGGCAGGTTCCTTGTCTGCTGAGAACAAGCCTGGAGCGTCAGCGACTGTTGGAGAAGAAAGACTTCTAAAGAGCGTGGCTGCCGGGTGCCCTGATGCTGTGAGAGGAGGGCTGGGACAGCTCTGTGGAGCCCCAGGTTGCCCCCATGAGGAGAGAATGTTCCAGAGGAGAGTTCTGTACCTGGCCATGCTGTCCAGTTCCTGGTCTCCTGCCCTGTGTGAGCAGCACTCCAGGTGCAGGCTCTGAAGTGAGCCTGCGGGCTGGGCAGGCTTTGTCATCCCCCCGCCCCTTTTCTTTTTTTTTTGTGCTACCAGGGCTGGGGATTGAACCCAGGACGTCGTATGTAGGAAGGCGGCACTCAATCACTGTGCTTCACTGGATCCCCCTAGTTTTTTTTTGCATTTGTTGGCTTGTTTGTGTTGTTAGGTGGTACTGGGGGTTGAACCTGAGACCTTGTATATGGAAAGCAGGTGCTCAACTGCTTGAGCTACATCCACTCTCCATTCCCATTTTATGACACAGAAATGGAAAGCCAGTGAGTTGGCTTCTGTGTGGGAAAAAACATCACCATCACCCAGACTAACCCCAACAGTCGGGTGTTCATCACCCTTTAAAATTACATCAACACCTGTAGAAAATGTGTGGGTGTGTATGTGAGAGAGTATTCGTCTATAGATGCGTGCATTGCCAGTTATAACCCGTTGAAATGGACCATGGAACTTGAGAAAACATCAGTCTACCTCAGTATCCTCCCAGGATGTTTCTTCACGTAGATGGTCAACGTTTGTGGAATAAGTGGTCCATGAAAGAGTTTGAACTGTAAGTATCCAAGGTCCAATGTTCTAGCTTTCTGCTTTGACAGATGGAGAGAACATCCACTTGGGCATAGTTTTCCTTCAAGAGAAACGCCGACACGGGGTGAATTGCATAGTCCAGTCTGGACATGGTCTTGGTCTTGCTCCGTGATCTGGTGGTTCTGGCCCCTTTATAAATGAGATCTCTTGAAGATGGTTCTTCGTTTAAGCAGTGGCCCCACTGAATCCAGCTGGGCCTTAATGTGGATTATGGAGTCCTTTACAAACAGAAGGAAGTGTAGAGGGGAAGCCAGACGAAAGTCAGCAGCGCCTCGAGAGAAAGGAGGCAGTGCCGCAGCGTGCGTTGACACATGCCAGAAAATAAGGAACCCCAAGGATCGCTGCCAGCAGCCAGTCCAGTATGCCGCAGTTTCGGGGAGAAAGCATAGCCAGCTGACCCTGCATTTTGGACTTCTTGTAGCCTCAAAACCATGCGCCAGTGATTTCCCAGCGTTTAAGCCAGTGCATTGCGCGGTGTTTGTTTCAGCGGCCTGGGCCAATGACCCATGCAGGTTGACGGGCTTCCTTTGGTCGTGTGCAGCATGCAGAGCTTGTGGAGGGGTCTGGCCAGCCACTGGTGACCCACTGGGATGTTGCCAGCCGAGGGTCCAGCTTAGGCTCCAGCAGACGGCCTGGTGGTCAGCACTGCTCTGCGAAGGGGGTTCCCGGCAGAACGGGGCCAGCACCAGCCAGCAGGAGCAGCCGTGCAAGAGAGAACGGAGTGAATCGCAAGGGAGGCAGGAGCGAGCCCTGGAGGGAGTTACTTCTCAGATTACTTCTCAGTTACTTTGGGGGAGAAAGTATCAAGGGGACTCAAGTAAGGCAAAATGCGCCCTTCAAAACCCAGGTTGATAGCTGCCTATGAAAATAAAGAGTGGAGCCAGGGAGTCCAGGTTTATGTATTTTAAATCTCAGCTTCTCCATGAATATACTTTGCCATCGTGAAAGTAGCCCACTTACGGGGCTTTTGGAGGGGATCTGGGTTTGTAAATAACACCAGAGCCCGCCGTGGCCATCACTCTGCTGTTGCTTGTTATTCATCAGTGTCAGCAGTGCTGCCACCTCTGTGGTGTTTTTTCTGCCAGGCCCTCTAACTTATCGGCCCGTGATAGGGCTTTGCTAGGGGATTGCCTCTGCACCCGGGGGCTTGTTGTCTCGGGGTTTTCTCTGATGGCAAGCATTTTCTCTGGGTAATTGGGTGGGTGGAGGGGACGGAATTTGTTGCAAGGCCATCAAACAGCTCAGAGTCAAAAGCAAAAGCCAGTTTGGAGGTTCTGGAAACGACCAGCGAAGGCTGCCCGTGGTCCTGGAGGCAGAGCCAGGGACCCCCATCCGCTGGGGCGGTGGGCTCCAGCTGCTGTCCTGGAGGACCGACCCCGAGTGTGCGCGCATCGGATTTCGGCTGGCGGCCGGCAGGGCGCCGTGACCAGCAGCCCTCCCCCAAGGCTGCACGCCACGGCGCAGGCAGTTTCCCAGTGGAAGATGAGAGGCTCGTTCTGCGGATGGGGAGGCGGGCACTGGGCAGGGCGCAGGCACAGGCGCCCACTTCAGGTGGGTCCACGGGGTCCCTTGGCTCGCCATGGAGGCAGCCACTGCGCGCAGCTCCGTGCGTCCCCGTGAGAGGTTTGGGCCCAGCAGGCTGCGAGCACTGGTCACGTGCAGTCTGTAGAAAGTGGCCCTGACTCCATACCTCCTGGTGGTTTTTAGACTGTAAGGCAGCTCAACGTTCCCTCTGCAAGCAGAGTCTCCCACAGTTCCCGGAGTCACAGACGCACAAAGCCACGTGTCTCCTTGGCGCACCCACTCCTTTCCCACGATTAAAAAAACGAAAACCTCTGGGCCGTGGTGGACAGTCAGTGGCTCCCAGTTCCCTGGAGTGAGTGTTCTGCTTTCAGTTTCTTTCTATTTATTTTTTGCTTATTATGCTTTTATTTTCTCATGATAAAATAAATCCATGCCTATAATTGTATTTTTGGGAATATGTAGACTAGTGAGAAGGAAAAAGGAAACGTTACCCCTTCGCCTGAACTATCTAGAGATAAACCGCTTTGCGCTGGTGCAGCGAGGCTTGGGGTTTAAATACCAGGTCAGTGTTTGACCATCTGAGGTCCGACAGCAGCAGCCTACCATGCTCCTTGCTGCAGAAGCTCCGTTTTCCACGTCGCCCCCGCCTGAGCGTTGGTAGGTGGACTGCTTCCAGCCTCCCCTCCGCCCCGTTTGCTGACACCACTGTTTTCCCTTAAGGGATCGCCCACATGCCTTCCACTCCTGTGGCTGCGTCTGGGTGTGCCAGGGTCCCTCTGTGCTAAGCAGTACCTCCTCCAGACACTCTCCGCTCGGGCCTGCAGAATGCGCAGCCTTCCGTCCTCTTGCCAAGCCGCCCAGAAGGGGTGAACCAGCGACCCTCTGAGGGGAGACTTGGCCTCTCTGAATTTTTCCTTTCCTTCACTCTTCACCTCCTCCATGGGGAGGCTTTCTTCTAGGCTGTTGATTCCTTTCCCCACCCACCCTGTGGGCTCCTGCTCTCTCCAGAGGCCCCTGAGCTCTCGCACAGCCGAGACCAGGCCGCTCCTTGGCAGGGTCCTTGGAGAAGGACACGGGGGCTGGGAGCTCCAGCCCGGAGCCGGGGCTCTGGGGAGTGGGAGGCTGGGTTCCAGCCACGTGTTCTGCCAGGGCAGAAACTCCGTCCAGCTTTCGTGCTTTAAAGCTTCGAGGATTAGGGAAGGTTTGGCAGCCTGCACGGCACTTTCTTTCATCTGGAACATGATGTATTGCGGGGTGCTCTTTTCTACCCCCCCGCCCCAGTCCCTACTGGAAATAAAAAGAGAAACCTTGTCTTCAGCAGCTTTTCTGTCCAGAAACCCTTGCCATCCTGGCGTGGAACCTTCCACAGCGGGGCTCTTGTTGGAAGCGGGTGCACCTTTTATCTGCAAATGTCATGTTGCTTTCTTTAATAAAAGAGGGGGGTGGACGTGGCTCAAGCAGTTGAGCACCAGCCTCCCACATGGGAGGTCCCGGGTTCGGATCCTGGTGGCTTCTGAGAAAACAAAAATAAACAGCAAGTGGAACAAGCAAAGAAACCAACTCAGAGAAGCTGATGTGGCTCAGTGGTTGAGCGCCCGCTTCCCACATGTGAGATCCCAGTACCTCAAAAGGAAAAAGAAAGAAAGAAAGAAAGAGATGACCATCATGCCATTTCACTGTGGGCCTCAGAAGGCCTTCTCTTCCCAAGACTGACACACATGTGACCCTTTGGGGGAGTGTACATATGTAATTCCATCCATACAAAGTGCAAGCACAAGCCAATCTACAACGATGCAGCCAGACCAGGGGCTGTGTGGGGCTGGGGAAGGATGGAGCGATCCAGAGGTGACTGCCAAGGGCCGTGGTGCTCCCCCTGGAGCCATGAGATTACCCCAGAATCTCCTGCGGTGACGAACGCACAACGCTGCACCCACACTGAAAGCTGCAGGCTCCCGATAGACCTCACGGCACATCCTTAAAAGAGCAACAGTCGAGTGTGCAGGAACAACACTTCATGGGCACTTAGCTCCCCTGGGCAGACGTTCAGGTACTCTTCCGGAAGCTTCATCTTTGCTATCTTGTTTGATGTCCATGAGAACCTGCTGAAGGTAGAGCAAGCCCACGCCGGAGAAGAAAGGACTGGACTCCAAAGCCAGAAACTGCTGAGGTGTCCTGGGAAGCTTCCAAGGTGGGCCTCGTCCTGCCGTCGTGGGGGAGGCCAACGGACTTGTCACCCATCGGGAAGCACTAGGAAAGGGCTGTGAGCTGGTTGGTCTTCCCGGAGCTGGGGTGCAGACCCCTTCCCTGCCTCCACAGACACCGCATCCCCCTGGTCAGGGTGGAGACGGCAGACCGGAGAACCGCCTTCGGGTGGCTTAAAGGGCTTGGAATCGGTTCAAGGGCCTTGGTCGCCCGGGAGCGGCTGGGTGGGGAGGGCGGGGGCAGAGTTGGGTGCTGGTCAGCAGGGGCCCAGCAGGAGTGCCCGGTGAGCCGACTTCCGGAAGCTCGCCCGCACGCCCATGTTTCCACACTGGCCCGACCCCCAGGCCCTGTCGTGGCTGCAGGATGCGCGCCCCCTGCGCCCCCGCCTCCTGAGGCCCCTCTGCTTGGCCCGGTTGGCAGCAGGGCCCTCCCGACGCTGGGACGCTGGGGTGCCGAGCCCACCACGCAGCACCTCCCTCTACACTTGCTGCCCCTGGCGTCGGCAGCCGCACGTGGTAGGACGATGGTGACAGATGAGAAAGGTCCGGGATGGGTGTGAGGGATCCGGCCCAGTCTCTCCTCCCCGACCTGCCTTGCTTCTCCTCCTCCCAGCTCAGCCACGTTCACGCTTTACGAGTCATCACATGAGCGTTTTGCTGGGCCCTGGGGGCTCAAGGATGCATCGAGCAGGTGCAGCGTCTGTCCTGACGGTGCCCATGTGCGAGGGGCACGGCTTCGTGGAGAGCAGCCCACATCCTGTCAGGAAGAGCTTAAGAAAGAGTGGGCAGTTGACCCGGGCCTGCTGCTTTTGTTTCTTTAAAAGCACCTCTTTTCTCTCTGCCTCTCCAGCTGGACGTGTCCCTCTGGTTAGGGACCTCATCTGGTCCGTCCCACGGAGTGTGTGGGAGCTGGAGCTCTGGCCCCAGGCGACTGGTTTCCTTGCTTCTGGACCTACTGGCGTGAGTCTTAGACAAGGGTTAACTTCTCTCTGCTTTAGTTTTCTCTCCTCCAAGTGGCAGTAGAGTGGCCGAGAGGACAAGAAGGAATGGTCACTATAAAGCTCTGTGCTCTGCATCTCCAGAGCTGGGCAGAGGACCTGGTCTACAGCAGGAGGTTGCTAAGGTTTGTGGAACTGAGCTGAACTCGGAGATGGCCGTGGGGGAAGCATGCTTCTTCCTCGGCTCTCCCGGCCCCAGCACAGCCAAATCGCCAGGATGCCGGTACTGGGGCCACGGGCACACTGTCCTTCAAACGACCTCTAAGAGCTCTGCCGTCTGCCTTGGCCTTCCCGCTAGACATGGCTAAGGGATGACACGACCGTGCCAGATCCCGGGTTCCGATTGTGCCCTTTCTCCTGCGAGTCTGGGACCGTGCTGGGTGTTCCTAAGTTGGTACTGCGGCTGGAGCCGGGGACCGCCTTGTCCCAGAGAGAGCGCTGGGGGGTGGACTGTCACCATAGCAGGACGCCCCTGCTGTATCAGGATGAGGTCTGCCACGACGGTCGACGGAAACCCTCCCTTCCAGGAGGGCGATCTCGGAATAGAGATGTCACCGAGGAAGCTGCAGGCGAACACATTCCCGCCGTCCCTGCCTTTCTAGAGTGGCCAGGGCCAACGTATCAAGAAGCACCGACCTGTTGACCGCAGTGGGGCTCGAGAAATCCAGTGTCAGCAGCAGCCTCCTGCTCTTGGGGTTTGCCTGAGTGGTTGGCAGCCGGGGCACATTTTGCTGCAGCTGTGGCCCTTTGCTTTTCTCCTCTTCTAACCCATTTTTTCCCCAGAAGGTAGTCTAGACTTATTTTCTTGTTCTCAGCACCCCCAAACTGGATTCTTTCCTCAGCACTCTACAGGGCTGCTCTCTTCAAGGCCCCAGTGTCCCCTGGTTTCCGGGCCCCATGGACGGCTTCTCTCCCTCTGCCCCCCGGCCCCCTCCCCTGCCTGGGCGCCTCCAGCCCCCCTCCCCATCTAGAGATCCTCTGCAGGCTTGCATGAGCCAGGGACTCTGGACCAATCTCCATTCCTGCTCATGTAAAGTGATGTGTGTTAATGAGATGACCCTAAAGATATCCCCCAACCCTGTACGATTTTTTTAAAAAAAGTATGGTACATAGAATTTCTTTCTCCCTTGGATCTCACGTTTTCTTGGAGCCTGCCGTCTCTTGTGGCTTCGACGGGCTGGGGGAGAAGAACACAGCAGAGCCCCTGGGGTACCCCGAGGCTTTTACAGACCCCAGAATAATCCTTCCCTGTGGATGTAGACCTCCTGACGGTGGGACCTTCAGGCTAGGTGACTGCGTTAAGGCGTGGCCCAGAGTGGGTCTGCATCCTCTTCCTGGAGTCCTTTACAAATAGGATGAATCTGGAGAGAGGACAGAGGAGAAAGCCAGAGCAGATGGAAAGCCACTGAAGGCAGAAGCTGAAGCAGCGAAGTCCAGAAGAGAAGGGATCCCAGCAGGGCTGCTGCGTGCCTCGCCGGAGGCTGAGTCCAGCATCGCGCGGCTGGTCCCCGGGAGAGAAGGCATTGCGGGCGATGCCCAGATGTGGACATCTTCATGACGGCCTCAGAACTGTAGGATTGCAGCCCAGTCTACGTCCTTTGGAAAAGCCAACCTGTTTTTGGTATCCTGCATTCTGGCAGCCTAACAAACCAAAACAGCCCCCAACAGCAAGGACACAGGTATCAGCCTTCACCGTCGAGTGTGTCACGGGCCGTCACATAGTGCAGACGTGGAGGTGAAGAGCAGCGGCTCAGCCTTTGCTCTCCGGGAAGATGCACAGACTTGCCCCTTGCAGGCAGGGAGCGCAGGCAGGCGGGGTGCCAGCGGGGCGAGGGGGTGCGCTGGAGCCAAGGTGGTGACGGGTGACGGAAAGCGGACCTCGGGCCCGGCTGGGAAGCGTCCTCGCTGGGAGTGTGCCTCTTACCCCATGTGACATGGGGTCCGACGAGTGTGTAGTTGGTCCAGAAAGAGGCCACAGGAAGCTGCAGGGAGCAGAGCCAGAGAACTCGGGAAGCAGGGGGAGGGCAGGGAGGAGATCCTGGGGCCCCCCAGACCAGAGCTGGTGGCAGCCTGGGCACTCGGTGCAGCTGTGGGCGTGGCGGTGGGTGATGCCAGCATGCGTGGGGTAGAGGTGCAAGATGGGCCGAGGGGTGGAAATGCCTCAGGAGCGCCGGGATCTGGACACAAAGGCTCGTGGAACCTGCTGCCTTTGCACTTACATGTTTTGTCGTTATTTTTTTTTAAATATTTAAATATTTATTTTTCTCCCTTCCCCCCCTCCCCACTCTGGTTGTCTATTCTCTGTGTCTATTTGCTGCGTGTTCTTCTTTGTCCACTTCTGTTGTCGTCAGTGGCATGGGAATCTGTGACTCTTTTTGTTGCGTCATCTTGTATGCAGCGCCATTCCTGGGCAGACTGAACTTTCTTTTGTGCTGGGCGGCTCTCCTTACAGGGCGCACTCCTTGCGTGTGGGGCTCCCCTGCGTGGCGCGGCACTCCTTGCGCCATCAGCACTGCGCATGAGCCAGCTCCACACGGGTCAAAGAGGCCTGGGGTTTGAACCGCGGACCTCCCATGTCATAGACGGACTCCCTAACCGCTGGGCCAAGTCCGATTCCCACGTTTTGCTTTGGTTGGGCCTCAGCTGAAATCCCTAGCGAGGTCACCGCACAGCCCGTTCAGGTTCTGCTCACTTTAGGGGCTGCCTTCAGAAACGTTCCAGGAGTTCACGCTCGGCCTCCGGGACCAGCGCAGTTGTTCCCGGCGCTGGCTGGAGCAGCCCATCGGAGGCGAATTCAAGTTTCTCCACACACTTCACGGTAAGCCGTCGTCCGGGGAGTGTGATAAGGCGCCCCAGGCCCGGCCACGTGCCTGGCATCGGGCTGCCGAAGCATGAGGCGAGTGAAGAGGCGCCTGCACGGGCTGGGGGCACTGCCCAGGACGCAGGGTCGTAGAAGGGCGTGGCAGGTGGCCGCCCTCCCCGGGTGTTGGCTTGATAATGCATTGGAAAGCTGTTTTCCCCAGACCTCCCGGGTTGGGTTTTAAGATTTTGGAAATTGAGGCAAGCTCTGACAACCTAGTAGGAGGAGAGGGCCGTTGGAAGCCGATGTAAGATTCCCAGTCCTCAGCCTCTGTTGGGGACTGAGCCGCCCCGCAAAAGGCCCGCGCAGGTCCCAGCTTCTGCTCTTGGCGTGTAGACTGTGAAGGAGGCCTCTGGAAGGCGTTGCTTCATTCAAGGGACACGCCATGGACCCCCTCCGCCTCCGGAGGGAGCAGGGGCCCCTGAGCCTTCAGATCCAGCCCGGGACCCTGATACTCCCCAGGATGGCCTATCCTGGGCACGCGGCCGCGAGCGACACGTCACACGAACGCTTGACTGCGGTTACTCTGTCTTGTCAGAGCCAGACTGCTGCTTCTCTCCTCGCTCGTCTCTTGAATTTCGTCTCCGGGACCGGTGCTGACCCGTTCTTGATGACCGCGGCCTGTTTTCATCGCACGTAGTGATTCCCTGGTGTGTGGGCTCTCGCCCCCAGGCAGGGGTTCTCGGGACTCTGCGGACCTCTGCCAGGCTTTGAGAGCTAACGGCTGAGCTGCTGTTTTGCTGGAATGTTCTGTGAGAGCAGAGATGACACCGGGAGTGGCTCACATCCCACGGCCTCCCCGAATCCTGCCGCTTCCCCTTCTGCACACTGAGTACGAGCTGCGAGGTGCGTGTGGACGTGCCGGCTGGCTGGGTAGGCTTGTTCCTGCACCGTCCTCTAGGAAAGCCCTGAGCGGCGTCTTTACCAAGTACCCCCAGCCCAGATCGCGCGCTCCCTTCCCTCTTCTGGCGTGTGCCTCGCAGGGTTCCCGGTGGTCTCTTGAGTGCCTCTCTGAAAAGCCAGCTCCCCCGTTCTCATGCCGCCCCCCATGGAGCCTGCGGTCGTGTTCCTGGCCGCTCGGGGTGCAGGCATTGCAGCGAGAGCACCCACCTGGGAAGGAAACCGACGTTACATATTTGATAAACAGAACCAGAAGAAGGCGAGCGGAGGGGCCTGGATTAGGCAGGCGTGAGCCCTCTTCCTGGCAGAGGTGCTCGCGGGCACCCTCCTCTGGTGTGATGGGAGGAGCAGGGTGCCTGTTTCCCCTCCCCCTGTCCCTCCGAGGCTATTTTCTCCCTTCTCTTCCAGACTTAAAACAGTGTCAGGTGCGTGCTCTTATCACCTGCTCCCTTGTTTGGAAAATGTTGCAAAGCAGTGGGAATCCTACGCTCCCTGAGGGGAAGGAAGGAGAGGGGTGGAAAGGCTAGTCATGAGAAGGGGGCACTCTGGGGTGTCTTTGATTGGGCCCGGTTGACTTGGCTCCCATTGGACCCGGCACCCCAGACACAGAGGTGCGGCTTCGGGCCCTGTGGGAGTGGGCGTACTTGGGGACACGAGCCGCTCTCAGTCCCTTTGGGGAAATGTTCCTCTGCCCTTTATTGAGATAGTCTTCCAGCCATGGTTTTGGGCTTGGGAACGGTGATGTTCCCGGGCCCATCTCCCTGCCGGAACCCTCCGCAGCCACAGTCTAGCTTGATCCCTCATATTGGGGTTCCGCGTAAGGAGTTATTACAGACCACGTTCTCCTGTGGGAACTTGGAATTCACTGACCTGTCTGGACTGCAGAGGGTTAAATCCATGCCTCCATTGTCTGTCTTGACGAACAAGATACTTGCTGTTAAACACCCCCTATGCTATTGCATATAAATAGCGAGCCTTTCCTTCCTCCTGCAGGTCCAAGGATGGGAAGGACACTTGTCTGGTTGTCTGTTTCTCTATGAGGTGGTGAAGGGCGGTGGAGCTTAACATAGGAGGAAGGCCTGAGACCCCCAAGGAGCCTGCTGATAGTTAAAGGATTTCGCATAGTCACCACCCATTGTGGATCACTTTTTCATGAAGGATGCAGCTTTTTCTTGGAAATTGGGGTTATGTGAATGACCGTGTATGATGTTGTAGAAGAAAGTGATCTTGCAAGGGAAGGGATCTGTGTGTTGCGCAAGCACGAGCAGCTTGGGCGGAATGATTGTAAGAGCTGCTGGGCACCGCCGGTCTCCCTGGGTTAGCACCCTGAAGGAAGGGCGCAGACGAGGCGGGGCCAGAGCTGTCGTGTGGGGTGGGCTCGCTGCTTCAGCGCACAAGAATTCTTGAGTGTGGTCAACTTTCAGCTGCTTCTTGGTGGGGGAGACCTGGCATCCATGGCCCCTGGACCAGGGCTGGGGAAGGGTGGCCACTTTGGCTCATGGGGCAAGAGGTGAGAAAGTGTGTTTGAGCTACCGGCCAGAGACCGATGGGCGGCGGGCTCAAGGAAGAGCCGCGGGCAGCAGGAGCCCTCGGTGGCCGTCGAGCCTGGCAGCGGGACACTGTGGTCTTGGGAACTCTGAATGTGAGCTCCTTTGTTACCTGGAATTGGGCCAGATGGTTAGGGTTACGGCTGTGCGTCAGTGCCCGCCCCCCCCCAGGACTCCTGCCAAGATCCAGGGCTGTTGACACTTTCGGTCGAGTGGCTTTGGACCTGAAGTAGGAGCAGGTCAGGGATGGTGCTGGGCTCTTGGCTAGGACGGGGCAGAAGGGAGAGGGGAAGGGGTGCCACAGAGACGTGTAATGGATGGGGTTCTTCCCTGGGGCGCGGTGGAGGGGCTGCGAGGAGACGCGTCTCGGTGGTTGGTTCTGTGCTGTTGTGCTTATAAAGTACTGCCGCTTCGTGAGTCACAGGTCAGACGCCTGGGGGAGACTTGGGGGAGCAAGAGCAGTGGGTTCCCCTTCAAGGCATGTCGTCCCCGACAAGCAGGGGTCCTGCGTGCTGGTGGGGCAGGCTCGGCCGGTCCCGGGGCAGAGCCCCTCCCCCTGTGCCTTCCCCTCTCCAGTTTTATTCTTAGGGTCACCTGGACAAGGCAAGAGTATCTTCTTCTTTCTGGCACGT